>NC_066373.1:1048474-1371974 GCF_013377495.2 Cygnus atratus
AACAAGAGGCAGTAACGAGGGGGCTGGCAGCTTGGTGGGAGTGAAGGCGGCACGGAGGGGGAGGCATGGCTGCTCCAGACGGAGCACAATGCCCCCGGGCACTGGGCACGGCAGGAACACGAGGCTGGACTCGCCCCTTGGGCAGTGGTGCTGAGTCACGGCACTGCACGCGCTGGCTGCTCACCCAGCCTCCCGGGGACTCGTCCAGCCTTGCCCCAAGCAAAGTCCGGTCCGGCATCCAGCAGTGGCAAGCAGTGCTCCAGCCCCGCTCCCGGCAGCCGAGCAGCCCTGGCCATGGCAGGTAGGTCAGCACCAGCACCGGCACGGCCGGATCCTGCCCAGGGCCCCAGGAGACGGCTCGGCCTCACCCACAGTTGACGAGCAGCACCGGGGCTGTGGTGCTCCCAGCCCCGGGCGTTTCCCCTTCCCTGCAGCCTGGCTGGCGGCGTTAACTGGGAGCAAGGATTAATTAACTGTGCTCCCGGCTGCTGCCCTCATGGCCTTGGAGCTGCAACCTCTGTCATGGCATGGCACGGCACAGCCTGCTTGCTGTGCCCTACCACTGCAACGTGCCTGGGGGCAGCTGTGGGGCTGGTGGGGGCTGGTGGGGCAGCCCCAGGCCTCTGGGGGCCGGGGCCATCCGTGTGGGGGCTCCTTGCAGTGTCCATGGGGCACCCAAGGGTGCCTGCAGGACATCGTGGGTGCCCCCGGGTACATCCCTGGGGGGTCTGTGGGCCCTGCTGCTAGGGGTGCTGAGCTGCCCCTCCCCGCAGGACGCAGGGCACTGATCGTGCTGGCGCACCTGGAGAAGACGTCCTTCAACCACGCCATGGCGGAGGCGGCTGCCAGCATGCTGCGGGACAAGGGCTGGGACGTCACCATCTCCGACCTCTACGCCATGGGGTTCAACCCTGTGCTCTCGCGTCGCGACATCACCGGTACGACCGCAGCCATCGCCATCTATCTTGGGGGCTGGGGGAGGCGGCAGTGCTAGCTGCCAGCCTCAGCGCCGCCTGCTCTCCCAGTTCCCATTGCAGTGGTTAGGGATGCCGGCCATCCTCAAGGGCTGGTTCGACCGCGTCATCATCCAAGGCTTCGCCTACTCCATGGCCACCATCTACGAGCAGGGGCGCTTCCAGGTAGGTGGCTGGGCGGGGGGCCGGGGGCACCAGATGCTGGCCTTGCCCCCTGCCGTGGGGTCCTGCACCCCCTGCCTTCATGCCTGCCGTTTCCAGAAGAAGAAGGCCGTGCTGTCGTTCACCACCAGCGGGTTGGAGTCCATGTACACCCCCAGGGGCATCAACGGTGACATGAACGTATTCCTCTGGCCCATGCAGGTGGGGCTGGGGCTGGGGCTGGGGCTGGGGACGGAGTGGAGCCGAGGGGGCCGCACTGACATCTCCCCCTTCCCGGCGGCAGCGGGGCATGCTGCAGTTCTGCGGCTTCTAGGTGCTGGCACCTCAGATCTGCTACAGCGTGCGGTACGTGACCCCCGAGGCACGGGCGCAGATGCTGAGCGCCTGGCGGAGGCGCCTGGCTGCCATCTGGGAGGAGAAGCCCCTCGGCTTCATCCCCAACAGCTGCTTCGAGCTGAGCATGGCGGGCGGCTTCGTGCTGAAGCAGGAGGTGCTGGCGCAGCAGGAGGGGCAGCCGCGGGGGCTGATGGTGGGGCAGCACCTGGGCAAGGCCTTTCCCCCCGACGAGCAGCTCAAGGCCCCAGAGTAGGTGCCAGAGGCCTCGGGGTACTGCTGGGCCCATCGCTGCCGTGCGCCCAGCCCTGCGTGGCGAGGACGAGGCCTGGCCCCACATCCACTGCACTGCCAGGGCCAGGGGGGCATGAAGATGGTGCCCCAGCCCTTCATCTTTCTCTCTCTTTTTCTACTGTCTCTTTCCTGTCATTTTCCTGCATGAGTTTACTCAAAAGTGAGGTCTCAGGGTGCTGGGGGCTGCGGCGTGGCCCTTGGTCGACACCATCCATGTGAACATGACCAATAAACCGCAGTCTGGAAATCAGCAGTGGTGTTGGTGCCGTGCCTGAGCCCCTTCCCCAGGCTACCCCAGGGACTCGATCGAGCCGGGGCTGCCCCGTGCCTACCCCAGACGGGGGCAGAAGCCCCCCAGACCGTGGGCCCCACGGCAGCACTGAGCAGCCCGGCTGCAAACAGAGTGTGGCAGGGCCCCATCCAGGGCCATTGAGAAATTGGAGACTAAAATCAGCCCTAATTTCCCCTTCCCGTCCTTCCTGGGGAAGCAGGTCCTGGCACCTCACACATGCCATACAGGGGGGGCACGCCTGCACGCCCCCTCCCCTGGCCTGGGCACTGCACTGATTAAATGGCTGCATTGCGAGGAATCGCACGGGCACACCAGGTTAATTAAAGGCGAGGGGTCCGACGGCCTCCCCGGCCCGCAGCGATTCCTGCAGAGGTGGAGGGAACGGGGAGCAGCCCGGCGGCTGCTCTGAGCTGCGCGGTGTTCGCAGCGGTGCCGGGACCCATGGCCGCACGTCACAGCAGGGGGAATGGGGAGGGATCCTTGGCGTGGGCAGCGAACCCGGCACAACGTGGAAGGAACGCGCAGAGGGCAGGGCACACGCAGCACACGTGGGACATTGCTGAGGCTCCAGAGCTGGGCTCGGGGAGCTGAGAGGGCGCAGGTCCCACAGGTCCCAGCCGGGGACAGAGCCAGCCAAGTACGGCGGCAGGTCCAGGGCAGAAGCTAAAGACCTGGATGCACCATTACACAATAATAATCCAAAGAGTAAACCACAGAAATCACCAAAGCACCCCTTCCTTCCACATCAACATGCACGAGCCAGGCTCGTTATTCCCTCCTGCCCAGGGCTGCCAGCACACAGCTCAGCGGTGCTCAAAGCTCCACAGAGCGAGCTGCTTGAGCGTGTCTGTCACAAAAATGCATTCTGTCCAGCTCTCGGGGTAAGTTCAATGTGTTTTCTTACCCCTGTTGTAATGTTGCTGTCCAGTAAGTGCAGAAAGCCTGTTTTACCAAGCAAAAAGACAAACAAGACCTCTCCGATTGGTTTTTAGGTGCTTGTGCTCTTGGGGCGCACGCGCTCCTTGCTCCAACTCAACGCCTGTTTGCCCTTGAACGACTTTTCTTGATGGTGCTGCGTGCCCAGACTGCTCTCCGCACAAGCCCAGACTTCTGCCAAATTTTACTTCTCCGGCTTTGCTCATCACTGAAAATACTGAGAAGGAACTAACACACCTGGCACTGCCTTTCCCACAGAGTATCTTTTTCAACCTTGTCCCAAAGAATGTAACCACATTTACCGAGGCATATTTTCTCTGAAATTAATTCACTATATTTCTATTAGGTTTATTTTCATCCAGCAAAGCTACCAGGCAGGTTTTCTAGGATTTGGCATTGCTGCCAGCAGCTGACCCAGCCCAACGAGCTGAGCCGAACGTGCACAGGGTGAAGCCGCTGCCAACCCCGCAGGGAGGCACCGGGGGGACGCAGCTGGGCCTCGGCCTCCCCGGGTCACCTCAGGCACGTCGGCATGACCACAGCTACGATGCAGCTCCAGGGGGATTGTGCCGAGGCACACGGGAACTGAGGCCTGGGCACAAACTCTTCTCTTCTGCCAGAGGCAGCATCCCCAGCCGCCCCTGGAGAGCCCCCGCCGGAGCTGTGGGAGGGCTGAGCACATCCCCATCAGCCCCTCAGAGGGGATCCCACCTCAGGCCGACCATGAAAATAACCTCGAATGCTTTGAAGTTACAAAGCTGTGGCGTGGGTAGTAAGCCACGTACGTGACTGGGGACTTAAGGCAAAGTCAAGAAGAAACACTGCAAGTTGGTTTGTGTTTTTTTTTTCCCAAAGCGTGTGTATGCCACGGTGCCTTTCCTTATGCAACAGCTCGAGCAGGATACACCAAAGCCCCAAATCCACACGTGCTCTTGTCTTCCCAGTGCTTCCTGAGCTGGCAGCCAGGGTAACCAGAGGGATTTATTCCGCACTCAATGGCCACTTTCTCTTGGCAGAGGGAAGATGCCCTTGGGAAAAAAAACCTAAACAAACCAAAAAAACACAACAAGACTTTACACTGCAAAATGAAAACTTTCATTGTTTTATTCTTGACTGCAGCTGTTTACAGAAATATAGTTGCGAGTATACAAATGTCCCAATAGAAGCAAAATATTTTTTTTAATATTTAACAAGTTATCACAGGATAGCTAAAAACATAGATGCAAATGAAATATCCCCTCATAGAACAAACTGAAAACACTGGGTATCAGTGCTTTGAAATCCCATCTACGAAAGCCATATACACAGAAATGCACGAAGGAATATCTGGTGCTACTTTCACATTGCAGGACAATGGAAAAGGCAGCTCAGCAGTTGATCAGTGCACTCCAGAAAAACATGGCAGAAAGGCAGGTAAGCCACTCAAGAAAGATGCAGGCATCAAGAGGTAGTAAGCTCTCAACTTTTTTGGAGCTTACTCATTAGCAACAAGCATGTATGTAAAAATTTGAAATGGCCTCATTTCAAATAGCATTTGGAATTAAAAAGCTTCGGGAACACTGTGATCTCTTAAGCAGGACACTGGAACTGGTTCCCAGTTCTCCCATCCCTAGAAGTGCCACTCTCTTTTGAACAGGGAGAGCTGTGCTCTCCCAGCCTGCAGAGCCGCCGCGCGCTCGTGCACGGGGACCTGTCTGGGCAGGGGATGCTCAGGCCAGGCCTTCACCCAACTTACCAAGGGGCAGCTCCATGGACTAAAAAGAAGTTTAAACAATTTACATTATCTGAACATAGGACCCTTTGCTAATCTGAATACAAAAAAATTGCACGTAATTAGAGTATTTTACAGCGGGCTGTGGATGGGTGTGGGAATTTTGGAGTCTGAACTGAGCACTTGCAAGGAGAATTTCGGTGAGAATCCCATGGCAAGCAAGGAAATCCTCACATTCCTCACCCTCGTCCCAGTACACCTGAGCGTAAGAAGCAATTTCATAAACTGTAATAGCAAGAACTAGAGAAGATCATCTCCAGAAGCGGTGGAGATCAGGCTAAAAAAGAATACATTTGCTTTCGGTTTGGCAGAGATGCTTTGAAAACGCCTGTAACGAGACAACGGTGTCTATCGATCAACCTAACGCCAAATTGCTGTGGAATACATCTGGTTTGGCAAGAATCATGGTGGACTAATGCATGCTCTTGATTTTACATTCCGGATTTCCTTAGAGTTTCATCGCTCACACAATCTATAAGAACTCGGAACAAGTTGGGGCAGCGTTCCTCACGGCTAGAAACCAGGGAGGGAGCTTTCACACGGTTTCAAGGAGAGAGTGCTTTAGCCATCAGCTACTTCAATACAAAGCAAAACCAAAATGAAAGATGCTTCCCCTTACACGCAAGAATCAGAACAGAAGAGGAATGACCTACAGATTACGCTTCCTCATCCTGATTCAAATGCAACCCAGCTGAGCAGCAGCCGGCATCCTTTGCTACGCAAGAATGATTAATAACCCCCCACTGGGAAAGAACTGCTCGTGTCAGTTCAGCTCCTACTGAGCACCACAAACACCACTACTCTGCGTCTGTACGGGCTGCTAGGAGACTCAGAAAGGGAACTGCCCTCCACACCGACGTCTGCCAAGTCACTTGGGGAAAGCTGGCAGAGGAGCACATGGATGCAGAAAGCGAGTGCTGCTGCTGAGCCCAGCCAGTGGGCAGACCCCTAACCAAAGCTGTCAGTTCTACTGCTTGGTTACATCATGTTCGCAACTATTAATAAAAATATATAAAAATACAAAAGTGTACAGCTGTTTTGAACAGTCACTTTAACCCCACGGACATTAGTGAAGTTCAAAAGCAGGGCAAGTTTCTGAAGCAACTCACATCCAGTACTTGAAGGCATTTATACAACTGTTAATGAGCTACTACAAAAACCTCGGTAGATGAACTCATACGAAGGAAAATTAACATTATTTCAGGTTTATAAAAATGTAAATATTAATAATATTCTACGCATATGTCTACCACTATTTATAATAGATATGATTCCTCTATATACATATGTACAATCCTAGAATATACAGGCATTGCATATTTACATACCTATACAGATGAAAGGAAAAGCCTCTCCTGTGTAAGCCTCTCCTCACAGCCCCATGCTCAAGTTTATCACATTTCAAACAGGGATCCTCTGCGCTCGACACTCAGCCTGCAAGTGCACAGACGGATGGATGCACCTGGGTGTACCCTCAGGTGACTGCTGCCGCTCCTAACTGGCATCAATCACAGTCACCAGCGATCAAGTTCTCTTCTCACTTCCAACCTCCAGTTCAGAGCATGCAAAGCAATTCCTTCTCCTCGCTCGTTTCTAACGCTCAGAGAAATGTCCACAGTCCTTTATACTCCTCTCCTGTAACTACTCTGAAAAAGTAACCCGACTATTGTCATACAGATGCGTGACATTCCAAAATTGTCAGTAAAAGCCTCTACCAACTCCTTGTGAAGGTGCATGCGCATGCCTGCACGCACACAGACGCTTGGCAGCAGCTACGTGCAGCTCCAGCCCAACAAAAACCTTTCTGATTTAAATTACATTTTAAGATGAATGCAAGCTTCTCACTTGTTAGGTATTCTTTCCGAAGACTCTGCAGAGATAATAGGAGTGGAAAATCTGTTCAGGCAAGTCTTCTTTTCAAAAACTAGATCCTAAATCAAAACTCACAAGATTTTCAGTCTTGATCCCCTTACCTGAATGAGGGGAATGCCCACTAATACAGCTGCCCAGGTCCTTAGTATTTCCAGTTTTAAAAAAAAGCCGAATTTACAAATGTTTAACTGTTGATGTTTTATTCTATCATAAAACTAAATTGAAAGTAATCACCCTGCCAATAATTAAAAGATAATTAGAATGGTCGATGATTAAACATCTACTTTGAAACTGTAAGGCTGAAATTGTTCCTTCAACTATTTTTATGTTAAATAGCAAAGCATTTGGCTTGAGTAAGTGCTGAAAGAATATGGAGTGAAGAGGCAATTAATAACAAAACGTGGACTTGCTAATTAAGCAACAAAGCACCAGTAACTTCCTGCCAGAGGAGATGTTTAGCTAAGAATTTTGTGTATTACATTATTCATAGAATCATAAAATCATAGAATATCCCGAGTTGGAAGGGACCCATAAGGATCATCGAGTCCAACTCCTGGCACCACACAGGTCTACCCAAAATTTTAGACCATGTGACCAAGTGCACAGTCCAAACGCTTCTTAAATTCGGGCAGACTTGGTGCAGTGACTACTTCACTGAATACTTCACTACTTCACACGAGCATTTTTTATTATTCTTAACAACGCACAAGCAGATGAGAAGTCACAACTGGTGGTTAGCAGAAAGGTCTCCACAGATTTTAATCTGTGCCAAGAAATCATTGTTCCACAAACCGTCACGTACCGCAGACACTGTGCAGAGAGCGGATCGTTGGTGCTTCAGAGGCACACGCAGCTGGAGAGCGCAGCCCACGTTTAACGTGGAGGGTCAGAGAACAACTCTTAAGAGGGAGCTCAAGCAGCAGAGAAGACAACACGCAGAAAACCCATCCGAGCAATGCAGCTCTAGCTTTTCATTTTCCATCTAGTAATATCTTTCATACTTAACTGCTGCTTTGTGGATATGATAGCAGGTTCTCCTTTATAATTATGTCAGGAGATTAGAATTTATAGACCAAAAGTCTCAGTATCTCCTCACTTTCTCAACAAGAATGGATTAGACTTGAACACCACTCTCTCAGCTCTGCAGGCAAGCACTCCATCTGCTCACAGCCTAACAGGCACACCAGTGTGAACATGCAGGGGAGTAAATAAAGGGATTAAAAATGCAGAATAAGCTCCAATTATCAATATCAACTGGTTAATCACAAAAGTAAATGTTCAGGACTGATAAAATACAGATGTGGCTCACACTGTTCTCATGTCTTTCTGCCATGAAATCCTGCAAGCTGTCCTTAAGTTCTTTATTGGGTTATCAAACCTCTCTCTTTATCCCTCCTAACAGCTGTTTGCAAGCAGCAGTTCAAGCACTAATCAACCACTGAGCAATCTTTTCATTCATAAGACAAATACTTTTTGTAACCAAATCACATGTTCAAAGTGTTGTACATTTAAACATTGACCTAAAATGGAACAAGATAAATTTAAACACAAGAAAAGAAATGTTATCCAGAAGTGAAAAATATGATAGCACAGCCCTTTTTTTTTCTTTTTCTTTTTTTCTTTTTTTTTTAATAAGCAGCCTAAAATACATACGCAATTCAAACATACCCTTCCCCTGGAGCTGTAGCAGTCTTGGTATAAAGTTCTCTTTTGGACACCCATCTTATTAAATGAAGAATTGGTCCCTGGTGACTTGGCACTGACCAACAGCACTTCAACATAAGGATACACCCCTTCAAAACAATAGAACAAACTAAAGCAGCATACGAGTGAATTTATCATTCCTATTACTTCTGTGTATGAAGGCCCCAGATGACACCTGACAGTTTGTCCTGGGACTGCAATCCTGCGAAAAGTCACCAGTTCGTTTTTGAGAAACTGGCTACTGACTTCCCCAACCATCTGCAAGTTGTTTCAGTCCATAATTAGCAGTCTTCTACGCATCCTCATATAGCATTTAGTCAATTCTGCAAGATTGCCGTTTTCATATCATGAACCATAACAGGATTTTGTTAGTATTTTCTCTTAGTAGGAAAAAAAATAAAAATCACAGGAAGAAAAAGTATGGTTTGGGGTTATAAAGCAGCTCTGGACAGTAAGAAGCAGGGAATTCTTTTTCTCATGATTAAAACTTTAAACATTTTAGCGTAATCATAAATTAAAAGTTAAAACATAGAGGCACTAATAATAAAATATTAAATAGACAATGATAGTGGATAAAAGCTGAATGGCTCATTCTGAATGAAATCCCATTATTCTATATATGCCTAAATGCCTACAGGTTTCCTTACTAGATTGTATTGCTGAGTGACAGACACACCAAAACACACAGTGAAGCTTCTCATAGCCAGTTGGAACAATAAATTGCCTGATGGAATGGCGAGAGATGAACAAGTTATTTATGTTGCAAAAAGTACTTAAATACTCAATAGACATAACAAACCCCACCCCACCCCCACTGTTATCAGACGCCACGTTGTGGTAGAACATCAGACAAACTCACAAATTTACCACAAAAATGTGTGGCAAAAAGAATATTTTATATATATGTATATATATAAATTTTTATATTTATGCCAATGTACTCACTCAGTACAAATAGCAAAATAGTATACCATTTCCTAAATACAAAATATAGCTTTCCAAAAAAATGAAACACACATTAGATATAAACCATCCAAAACTTGAACGATTGAAAACTGTATTCAAAATTAAATGACCCAGAGCAGGTCTCTTTCTGAAAAGTTCCCTTCATATCGGCAAGAAGCCTTACTACTGAAAACGTAATTCAATGCCTCTCAATGAGAGAGAGAAAGAGAGAGACAGAAAGAGAAAAGAAAGTTATGACAGACTGACACACAGGAAACAACATTAAAACAAACAAAAACTCTACACGGCTCAACTAAGCACACGAGTCAGGGAAAAAACACAGTAAACAGACTAGAGTTACTTAAAAACCATTTACAGACTACTCTTTGTTATTTAAAATAACAAAAATGAAAAATGACATGATACCAGCTACACTATACCGAGGCATAATAGCCATACATGACAGCTGTTCGGCTCTAGCTGCGCTAACAGCTTTCTACGTGCAGAAGGAGAAGGAACAAGTATCGGGACGAGGCTGTAGTGAGATATCACAAAACCTTCTGGACAGTTGGAGCACCCAAGAAATTCACATGCCTCACAACACAACTGCATGGTTTGGAGTGGGTTGTCTTTACATTCTGTAACAAGTCGTTTTTTTCCACTGAAACATGACAATCTAGAAGCTATACTTGGGGGACTGTCAGTAGGAAAAAAAACACTTCGAGTCTGCAATGAGCTCAATATGCTCCAAAAACGCAACAGCTCAGGATGACGTGAAATTTTCAAGAAAGCGTAAAAATGATTTAATTTGCCCCCTACTTGGAGTAAAGTCAAACTGGAGATTTACAACAGCAACAGCTGGAAAATGACTGGTTAAGGGGGTTTCTTGCATTTGGAGGGAAGTGGAAAAATTGTTTCCTCTTTCCTTAATCCTTATTTCTCAGAGCTTCTACTGACTAAGCAATTTAATACCACAAGAGTAGGTGCCATGGATTCCTAAAAGCTGCTTCTGATCTTTAAAGCCAGTAGATATCTAATATTTTTAAAAAACACAATGTGAAACTGAGGAAGAGAGAAGGAAAAACATGGGAAGAACAAAAGGGAGAAGACTGGTTTGAAAATGGATAATGCAGCTTTAACGAGATCTGACCCATACGGTCAGAGCACGAGACACAAAAGGAGCTGCTTCCTTAGCCAGGCAGAATGTTCCTTTCAAGTGGAAAGTATTTAAGAGGATAAGATTTTTAGAGTATAATTTAATTAAAAGTTCCCCTTCATTTCTTCATTTTGTTAGAGCCACCAAACCCTTTCTCTATGTACAGGTACATGTAAGAGACACAGAAAACCGTTAATCACATTCTCAGATGGGAAGCACCCACCTCTGTCCGGCTATCTACAGTAGCAAGCAATTCTCTGCTTGTTTATTATAAGTATCAATATTTTCATTGCCACCTACTGCAATTAATAAATCACAGTATTAGCTCTCCCACTTAACTGTAAAACATGCAATCCCTTCACTTACTGATAGCTATGAGTCATGGCTCATGTCACGGGTATTTGACGTTTCTGCTTCACTAGCTTTTCTAATCAAAAGAGGGGATGTGAAGAAGGAAGAGGAGGAAAAAAGTAAACATGGTAACATGTATTACCTTCTAACAACAATAATAACTGACCAGATATGCTTCAAATTCAAAGAGCATCCCACTCTTAGTGGGCATTAGGAGTCAGGTAACAGTACGATCCCATGCCCGAGTAAAACAAAGCATAGCTTTTCAGCATTATTGGCACTATGAATCTTGAATCTCAAATACTACAATCACAGCCTTAGGTGCTAGACACTGCAACTGGCCACATATGTGCTCTTTAGAGAAGAGGGCCACTTTTTGACAGGAGCAATCGGTTCCACGCTGCCTAATCCAGAGTCACAAGGTCTGAAAGGATCTATGAAGTCCTCACCTCTTTCTTCACTGAATTTCTGCGGGGAAAAATAGTTAGACAATTAACAAAAGTCATCCTCTTTACTTCTAAGTAGTTACTTCACCTTGAAAGTGTCCTTCACAAGCAGACATGAAACTATGAGTAATATCAGAATGCAGCACTCATTCAAACAGCAGGATTGCTTTCCTTCCACTCGAGTTCATAACTTCACTCAAAACACTTTCACTTCAGTGAAGCTTCTGGGAGGTTTGGGGTGTCAACCCGCTTTTCTAAAGCCAAGTTACATACTGCGGACAATACTAGATTCCAGAGTCCTACTATTCTCAGTACTCATTTGTAGTCAAAGCCTCTTTCAACCCTCTGAAAAAGGCATCTTCCAAGAGCAGAATGTTTCCTCGAAAGAGCCAATCCTGTCAGCTCATTTTTAACACTCACCACGGGACACACGATACCCACCATATTCTACAGAAACTTGTTTTCACATTGCATTATTGTAACCCAGACAGCAACTTCAGAATAGCACAGATTTGAGGTGTGTTACCCAATAAGCCTTAAGTTTTTACCTACAACCATATTTTATAATGCTTTTATCTGCCAAGCTGTCAGAGATTCACTCGCTCCTTCCTAATAAAGGACTGGACTGTAATAGCAGATGACAAAACACACAGCAATCAAACAATAAACCTGTCTCAGCCAACTGTTTCACAGAAATTCTGACCTTTGACTGTTTTAAATCACTCTTCATTCTAACCACTGATAGTATGTTCTTAATTCAGCATTACTGATATTTTAGCTGACCTCCTAAAGCATGGCGATACAGTCATGGGGAAAACTTGCTGAACAAACTGTGCGTGGCAGGAAAGAACCTGTAAACCCAAACACATTACTTACTTGCCTAACTAAAACGAGCCAGCCATGTTGTTCCCCTGGTTTTGCAATGACACAAGCAGATCATCTATTTTCTCAATATTCTGATTGGGTGCCATAGCTGAAGGTAGAGGAGAAGTCTCAGGTAGCTGCTGGGAGAGAAGCGTTGGCACTGCTGCTTGTCCCTCGCCCTGTGGCTGACCTGGCTGACTTATAGCCATCAACTCATCTGGCAGTGCAGCTGGTCCAGAAGGTAGCAGCTGGCCACAGTCTGTTAAGTAGAAAGTGAAGAACAAAAGGACCATTTAAATTAGATTAATGCACGTAGTAAATCAGCCAAATTCTTTATACATATTCATATTGACTATAAATTCTGTGGAAAGTTACAGGCAGTTTTGTTCACATGATCGCTTTTGCTTGCCACTCCCTCAAAGTACAAGCACAAGCTCAAGGTATACACATTGTCTTATGGACTCTGTATTATACCTATTAATACCTTTATACATAGAGAGAGAGAGAGAGAGAGAAGCAATATATAGCTAGAAGAAATACAAGATGTGCAGCACAGAGAAATATTGGGTATGCCCACACTTTGTCTTTATAAATTACAGCTGTGTATTTTTCAGGTCAGGGACGCACAGCCCTCTACAGACAGATGAAGCGATCTGTATCCCAAAGAACTTACAATAAAGGCTGAATTCAGAGATGAGATATAGAAAAATGCAGACTTATGAAGTTAAGGGAGTTTCAAATACGCTTCAACAGAGAGTTTTCTGAACTATGCAGCCTCAAAAATCTTTCCTTTTCTTCAACAACGTGTGGAAAAAGTAATTGCAGAAATTTTGAAAACCAAATACAGTAAGAAAAAGATTTGTGGAGCTGTCTTAAGAGAAAATACTCTATTTCTTTTTTTTTTTTTTGCAGGTGTATATATATTTTATTTGTATATCTACTGTTAATATTATATTTTATATCTATATTTCTATATAGATATACATAAAATTCTAGGTTGTTTCTGTTGCATACTAATTCTAAGTGTAAGAAACCAACAAGTATTTAAGCTAAGAGTTCTCTCACATTGCTAAGAGCAACATGAATACATACACCCTCAATTGTACTGCTACATTACTTATCTCAGGAGTTTTTGAAAAGTAAATATAGAATTGAACAATCATTATCTTGTGGACTCCAATTAGTAGCTCTTCTAAACTCTAAGCTCTGAATTAGGCATCTACCACTTACTGTTCTGAATGCCAAACAGGAATATTCCTGAAGTTTGCTGAGATGAAGCAGGAGAATTCTGCAGCTGGTTGATAGCACCTCCTGCTGTGTTGTGAAATAAAGAAGCTTGCTGCTGTGGAGGAGAAGCAGTTCCTTGCATTCCTGCCATGCTGTTTTGGGAAGAGAACATTGGAGTCTGCTGTAGCTCTTGCTGGCTCATACTGTTCTGCAAGGCAGACATGGAAGCTGAAGAGATAAAGAGGGTGACCTGTTGCTCTTGAGAACTTGGTGACCCTTGGACCAACTGAATTTGGGGTGAGTTATGGAAGATGGCTGGCTGCTGTGCTTCGGCCTGGTTGGATCCAGGATTCTGTAGAGAAGACACTGTAGTTTGACTCTGGAATTGCATGGGCTGCTGCTCCTGGTTCATCGGTGCCATGTTCGTCTGTGGATGAAAAATGGATTGGCCTTGTTGCTCCTGATTAGTAACTGGGTTTTGGTTCGGGTTGAAAATCATGTTTTGTTTTTGAGAAGCAATTGTACTCATTGCACTTTGATTACTGAACATCATGTTCTGCTGCTGCTGCTGCGGCTGCTCTTGAGATGGAGGACTACTCTGAATAGCAACTATTGAATGCTGAGGCTGGAAGATAGCTCCTTGTTGGTTCTGGGGAATTGAACTGGATTGGATGGAGCCCATTGACACTTGAGGCTGAAACAAACCTTGCTGAGCAGGCTGAGTCTGCGGCTGTTCTTGGGGAAGCATAGAACTCTGGATATGAGCTATCTGTGTCTGCTGTTGGAAGGAAGTTGGTTGCTCAGTGTTTGTTGCTGCCTGAAGAGGAGAAATGGAATTCGGGCTTGTAAAGAACGACATCTGTTCTTCTTGAGATGGTGGGTTGCTTATTGAACTCTGGGAAAGGAACATGTTGGCAGACTGCTGGTCTTGAGGAACTGAAGAGCTCTGTAATACGCCCATGGTGCTCTGTGAGTGGAACATTGGAGGCTGCAATTGGTCAGAGGAATTAGTACTAGTCTGGTTGTGGACAATGGAATTTGGACTGTGAAAAATGGAGCCTTGTGTTTCCTGTGGTATATTCTGAGTATCACCAATAGGATTCTGAGAATGAAAAAGCTGAGCTTGTGAGTGTGCAGACTGCTGCATAAAGTTTGCTGACTGAATAGACATGATTTCTCCGCCCTGCTGGAACAGACCACCCCCTTGTTGTTGAGCTCCACTTGCCTGAACAGACATCATGTTTTTTGTAGATGAAAAGAGATTAACTTGAGGTTGACTTTCTCCACTGTGCTGCATTTGAACCATGGTCTGAAATACAGGATTTTGCATCTGTTTACTCTGTCCTGAAGCTTCCTCTCCATCTGCAGAACTTGATGCCTGAAACATATTAGGCCCATTGTTAGAGACCTGCTGCTGAGCAGTCGGAGTAGTCTCACTTCCAGAAACACCAGGAGATGAAGAGAATAATTCACACTGCATTTGCATGTCTTCGCTTGTTGACAACCCACTCATTATATGTGAAGCCTGCTGGTAAACAGGTGACTGTTGGAGGGCTCCGTTCCCTGAAGTTGTTGAAGAGAACAAATCAGACTGCATCTGCGTGGCAGCCTGGCAAATGTTTTGTTGGATTCCTATCACCATTGCTGCGGAAGTCTCCATTGCCTGCTGCTGCTGCTGTTGCTGCTGCTGCTGATTGGACAACGCATTTTCAGGCTGTGAATGAACATTTTCACCTCTTCCAGGCAAAAGGTTCTCCGGTCTGGAATGGACAGCCGTCTCTGATGAGGAAAATATCCCAGGATTTACACTATTTTGTATCTGACTAACTTGCTGAAAGATATCTGCATTTAGCTGATCTTGAACATCCTCACTGCTCTCTGACCCAGAAAATAAAACAGAAGATAACTGCTGTTGAGCTTCCAGTACCTGCTGCACCAAGTCAACATTTCTACTGCTGCCTGTGGCAGTGTTAGTTGGAAAATTTCCAGCTTGCAGTTGCTGTATTGTGTTCTGTAACTGACTCACACCGCTTGCTGATGAGAAAATACTTGATGAAATCTGTTGCTGTAATGCCTGTGCTGGTTCTGATAGTGTAGACTGTTGTGTCTGTGATCCATCAGTTAATTGTGACAAAGTGACTACCGTGCCATCTGATTGCAAAACTTCTCTGGTTTGGGAATCTCTCGTTTGGAACTGTGCAGCTTGCTGCAATAATGTGTCACTGTTCTGCAGCTGAGCTGGAGTAGAGACTGCTGAAAAGCTACCAGGCTGGGAAATGTCCTGTGTTTGGATTGTAGTTAGAGTCTCTGGATTATACACCTTCGGCTGTATTTGTTGCTGCTTTTCACTTTCAGAAGGTAAATGGGAAGCAGAAGTTGGTATGCCAGACATGCTGCTTTCCAATGTTTGTTGAGTTGGTCCGACCACCTTCGAAGCCTGAAAAGAGCAGCAATACATTAAGCCATTCACATGCCTATTCAGGTTATGCTTATCAGATTTCCACCAGTCCGTGATGTTCAGGAAAGACCAGATGGAAGATTTGATGGCTGTGCATCTTTCCATACATAACCAGAGGAGCAAGCAAATGACTGGGAAAACAACGGAAATGCTACTTCAAGGACAAGTCATAGCACAATTTGATGAAAGCAATACCGAGAAATTATTTAAAAAATCGTCACAGTAATTTACTCGTTCTGTGTCACAGGACAAAAAGAACATTCATCATAGCATCACTCACTAATCAATCACTGCTGGCATGTAGGGACAAGATAAGTTACTTTCAAAGGAAATTGTCCATTACTTTAATCATGCTCTGTGATCATGTGTTTTGGCCAGACTGATCTTGGATGTGACATTTCCCATGCATTCCTCTTCTCCACTCTGCACCATCAGGACACGGGCTGATGAGATTAATACTATTAAAACCAGTATCTTCAGATCACAATCAAACTTACCTTGAAGACAGGGGGAGATCTTTTTTCTGCGCTTACTTCCATTGGAGCCACATCTTCATTCTTAATCATACTGCTTGGTATAAGTGGAGTTATCAAGGCACTAGGAAGAATATTTACGTTCTCCGGGTTACAAGCGGTGGCATTCACTGCTGCAGTCACAAACAAAGAAAAGAAGGGAAATGAAATGTTAACAGCCACCATACAAAGCACGGTTTTCTAGTGGTGGCCTGCTTCCCATTTAACTTTTAAGCCCCGCCATAAGAGCTCGCATTCTCTCGTAAGATGCTAACATGCAAAGAGATCACTGCAACCATTTGGATACTTCAAGTAATCCTAGAGATTTACAGTAATATCAACGTTTTTATTTAACTCTTTATCTTTTTGGGCCAGGACAATCATCCACCGACTGCCTGGAAGTGCAAACAAATGATTAATACATCTTTCCACAAATTACAAATTTATTTTACTTCACTTTAGCTGTACAACTACTCTATTTTTTTAAATGTCTGTTTTCAGACAAGTGCCTGAACAGAACACTCAACGCATTCAGACAGTATTTTTATTCTGTTAAAGGACTAGCCAAGTGAAAACTTGATATATCTGCGTGCCAGCTCTCTATCAAGAGCAAGCTGTTGTTTTGCCTTTACAGTGCCTGTATTTTTTTCTTTTTGAAGTAGAAAGGTGCCTCTTCTTGAAATGAATTGGATCTCTTTAGTTTTGATTTTTCCTGATCCAGGTAAAAAAAAACATTACATAAAATATCTGAGATCTTTGCTGTAAGTAAAATTAGCTTTCTTGATTTAAAATACTGCTGAAATTGTTTGAGCTTAAAACAAACCAATGGGAAAACCCATAAAAATACATATAGACCTGTGGTTTTTAAGTAAATTAAAGAATTCTCTTCAACATACAGCAAGAAATCTCCATGCCTTAAACAGATTTAAATCTTACAATAACATGGCAGTAAAATTTCTGCAAATTTGTATCAACAGTATGCTCTGTCCTTGGTCACAGTCCTTGTGTGCTTATTCTACGTACAACCAACATTCTCTCCTGAAATGTTATTTTCTGTCTTCGGTAATAAATTCTCAGCCATCAGTATGCCAACAGTCGTCAGTACACAAAGAGCCAAATAAACTCTTTCCCTCCTGTTAACTCACATATTTGGAACAGCCCCAAAATAGAGGCCATGTGACGTGACGTGCTGGGCTGTACTTCTGGCAGGGAACGCAATTTGAGTGGAAAAACTCTCACCTACGCCAACTTCTGGACAGCCAGTCATACACAGACGTCAGTATTTTTCTATACCATAGTCACAATAGACAATTTTTTCTCTTTTACATGCTTAATCCTGTCATGTTAAACAGAAACGATAAAAATTTACATATAAATAATTAAAAAATCCTGATGCTACACAGATTAGTTGCTAGCAATGGTGTGTTGGTTCACAGTGACACACCCAGTTGGAAGGATGAGAAAAAGAAACAAGATTAAGAATGAAAAAGGAATGAAAGAATGAAATAAAAAGGTCCTGTACAGGACCTTGGCAACAACAGTTTATTCTATTTGTCCAGGGCTGCACTAAATGATGACACTTTAATTATGAATTCTATGATATCGCTCACAGTGGAAAAAAAAAAAAACAGGAAAAAAGCAGCATCCCAGTGGATCCCACCTGCTCTTTATCATGTCAGAAGAGTGGTGAAGGATAACCTGGGACGTATGCAGAGACAAAGTACATACTGCAGACAAAATTGCCTGACCTCAGGTTCACATTCAACCCGAAGTAGAATAGGAACAGGAATGAGTCAACCAAAAAGCTAGCTAGCAGAAAATCCACACAAGAAAATTAAGTTTCTACCACAAATTAAATACAAGGACGCGAACCAATACGAACAGCACGCTGTTCTTATGAAGAGCAGATGTTCTCCTGAAGCAGTTGGTATCTTGCCTTGGCTAAGCCTCCACAGTAGATTAGATACATGTCAGGCTTGCCCTGATACATCAGTTATTATTATCCTTATCTTTTTAATCTTGCTACTAAGAAGTTTTACCAGTACTTTTATCAGCTTGCTTCAATACCCTACATGTTTTTGCAAATTTCTCCCTGAATATTCTCTGCAGGTTTAAACTCATCGTATCTTGTATTATCCCCCCGAACAAGTTGTAAAGTCAACTTGTAAATATATCCCCTGCCAAGGCCCAATATACAACTATTAACTTTAAACATGAGCTTCATGATTTTAACCTGAAGCTATGGATTCCTATCAAACTTGTGATCATGTTGTTAATTTGCTTACCTTCCAACCTGCTTTCACCAGAGCAGGCTATGGAAATTTCCATTAACCTCTGTACACCTCCATGGTTTTAACAACCAACTAAGAAACATTTCCTTCCTTTATTTCAGTATAGGAAGGATCAATTCACTTCACTTAAAATCCAGGCAAACCAAAAACCTGCTCCCTTAGAACAAAATAACAAACCTTCCATGGACAAAATGCAAATCTCAGAATTGCACTGAAAGCAATCCTAAAATCACTGGACAGCTTCTACTCTGTCTCTGCTACTACCATACCATTATAACTTTAAGGAAAAATGACAAGTATGTTAGGGTTTTTCAGTGTTGAGTTTTTATTTTTTCCCTTTCACTTTTTCTTTGGCTTAAATTAACACTACATAGATTTTAAATGCTTTGTATTAACTGCCATACTAGGTTTTTCTCCTCTTCATTTAATATTCTTGCAAAGAATGAAGAATGAAATGCAGGGCCTGAGGCACAAAAAAAACCCAACCATTTTTAAAAAATTATTTTTTGCAGAGTTTTTGCTCTGCATTATCTCACGTTACAATATACTTAAAGGAATACGGTTATGAAGCAAAATATTCTGGATTTGAGATCAAACATTAGTGTAAGAATATGGCCAGATTTTATAAGCACATACTTATCCCCACCGGACAGCTGATTCATTCCTGCAAAATTTGAGTGGGAATTTATAGTTAAATTATTAACAACAATAAGAAGCAATTTAGTACCTTTTATAGCCTCTTCAAAAGAACAATGTTGGGCTGGGCTGGAGATTTCCTTCTTCACTTTAACGTTCAGGGTACCAGCTGCTGAGGCAAAACACATTGAAAACTTCCTTATGCTAAAACAGCAAACAAGCAAAAAAATCCAAAACTCAAAGCAAACTAAAACAGTTACTTATACCTTAAAGTAACTAAAGCTTTTTGAAAACCACAGAAACAACCTTTTTTGTGAATACACCAATAATTGCAATGCCTACCATATCATTCATTTTCACTTCCAAAAATGAAAAAGCCACTCAGCAATTGCACTGTACATTGTAATATAGATATAGAAATAAAAATACACAATGTGGTCAAACTGCAGCATTCCTTACGATAAAGCTTGATGATAGTTTTTCTTGTATTTGGTGCACAGTATGTAGCTTATCTACTATTTTTCCCTACTCAGCTTCATTTTGAACCTCACAATAGAAATGCCTAAGAACAGCGGCCTACACGCAGCTGAAATTTGAGCTACTTGTCACATAAGGGAATAATGAAATCTAAGGGCTTGGCTCTCCTCAGCAGAGCAAATCTCAACAAGAGGAGTTCAAAAAGATCCATATTACCTAACATTTATGTTATTTACAGTCTAGACACTATGCAATCAGGAATTAAAGGTTTAGCAGGTAAAACTGTCCGTTCCTTCCCCCAGTTTTCTATTTTACATACATGTATCTGGAGTGTATGTAAATGGCTGCACATCGTGTGATCGGCCAGCATTGGTCACCACATAGATTCCCACAGAAACAGCTGAGGTTATTTGCTGGTCGTGATATGGTGGCACCTTCACAATAAGGTGATTCTGCAATGCAAAAATAATAAATAAAATCATATTAGAAAATTTATTTCATTACTATTAATCTTAATTATATCTACATCCATCAAAATACAGAAACAGCTTACTAAAACACCAGAAAAATGGGGAAACACGGTCAAGTTACATGTTCAGCAAAGTCAGTTGGCAACAGTTCTTGTGCTACAACAGAGATTTGAATATTCTGCCCACATGATGCTCAACTTACAGCTCAACTGAAACATGCAGAAAAGAAAAACATATAAAGTCCAGTACTTTAAACAGAAACTTATGCCTAACATGCCTGAATGAACTGCGATCCATTTGCCATAACATTCTGCTGGAATCAGATACTTCACTGTTCTGCTGAATCAGACCTTTGTATTCAGTGTGGAGAGAGGATGCAATCTCATGTTACAGTTAAGCAGACTTAACACTGAGCAGACACCAAAAATATGCTTGCAATCATTCAAGAGTAATAGCGCTGAGTGAACCATAGGCTATCTACTCCCCTACTACCTGTCCATCCACTAGAAAAGGAAAACACAAAGCAAAGGAAAATGGAATACTGCCTTCAGAGGTGGGAGCACATCTGTCAGGCATCACGTACTTTCAATAACTTCTCTAATTTCAGTTCAATAAGCCATAAAGACACTCAGTTGTGTGAAAAAGAATGAACAAATATTCTGAAAAACATTTCATAGTGGAACCAAAATTCAGCTGAGTGTAAAGACTATGGCGTACATACAATATATTCCCACCCAACAGTAATCTCATAGGAACGATACTAGAAAAAATGTATTAGGCCTTTTAATTAAATTGCACATAAGGGCAAGTGCTCGCCCACAAAGTTCATACACCACACTCCTACTGTGTTATCTACGTTCCCAATTAGAAACTAAATTCTACTTGTGTAGACCTGACTGACAACAATGACAGCCTACCAGACTCACTGAAGAACTCATCTGAAGAAAAGGAGTGTTATTTATAGAAATGCACAGGAAGAGGGGAAGGCTTATTCAATTTTCCTTTGGAAAGAGTCAGAACTAGTCAGCCACCGGGTAAATCAGGAAGCCTGTAATGCCACTTCTTATTTTCACAATAGAACTGCAGGTTGTATTGTCTAAGTGGCTTTAACGTAGCTTCTATTTCAAAGATGACATTTCCTGGACATCAGATTTTAAAGCGTGATCTGCACCAAAGTGCTACATTCATGCCGGAATAGCACGCTGCCTTATTCCAGCTGACACAAAGCTATACAAGAAGTACTTCTGCACACTACCTGGGGTTGCTTTATTTCAGATGGATTTTAATTAGAATCTGTGCATGTCAGCTTCCAATGTACACATCGACTGGTCAAACACACAGAATGTCACTCATCCAAAAAGTTCAGTCGGGCCTGTTGCCAACTGCTTCCCACCTCTTTTCTTCCACACAGCAGTTCTATACCACTTTAGGCACTTAATGAACATATTGCTTTTTTGTTTTATTTTTTAATAAACTGAAAAATAGTATCACGTAAAAAAAAAGTACAGATCCAACAGAATCTCATATCTCATCTTTGGAAAGAGCGATGGACTGCGAAATAACAATCCCAAAAGAGAAGCTTGCTATTAGAGCAGCGAGGCTGTCCCTCTAGAGAAGAAGTGTTTATTATCAGTTTAAAACAAAACTGGAAAAGTCTTTTTTCCCTTTTCCTTCTTCAATAGCACTAACTGAAAACAAAAACACTGGGTACATTTTCCATCTCTAATCAATGTGAGCCCCACACATGGTATTTTTAGCACAAGTGAAATCTTTCTGAACTCCGTTTCCTTGCATTTTATGCATAATACTTTGCATTTTATGCATGGTAAGCCATTGGTCCTGGCCCACAGTTGCCAAGACATTGATATAAAACCTAACTATCAGATCTTGATGATATCAAAAAGGAGTCTTTTACGGTATTTATAGAAGAGCAAAATAGTAATTTAAAAAATAAAATAAAATAAAAGTAATAATCAGAAGTACCTGATGAAATAATTCCATGTCTATTTCAGCTTCTGCCTTCCAAGAATTTTCATCTAAATGAAAGTTAAAAAGCATAATTTATTGCATATCCATATAAATCAATTTATTTTAGTGCCTTTGATTCAGCTTCTCGATTTGCTCCCTACAACTAAACTGTATGAAACAACATAAACCCAAACATGCTCTCTTCATCACCCCAAGCTGGTATTGCTTTCACACTAACCAGAAACGTTCTCCTGGAAAATCACTTTTGTTCCTTTTAGAAAGTTCTTGCCAATCAGAAAAACTTCCTCTTCACCCTTCACTGAACAGCTGTGCAGACTTTTCTTTAGGATCTCTGGAACTCCCGCTGGTTGAGCTGCAATTGAAAAAACACATAGCTTGAAATCCAAGAAAATATTAATATTCAAAACAAAGAGCTTTCACTTACAGGATTACAGCTTCCTTCTTTCACTTGCAGGAAAGAACAAAATAATTCCTAAATTTCTTCCTTTACTTCATGATTTGTGACAAAAGAAATTATATATGTATATATACACATCACTTCTTTGCTAAATGTAATGATCCTCTTAAAAAAAATCACACTTAGGTAAATGACCCACTAGTAATCTTTTCCCTTTTCTCCTGCATTTATTAAATCTTCAAAACAAAACTTTCAGTGTTTGAGCTACTTTCAAGAACTACATACATCAGCTAATATAAGTCCTCGCTAGAGCCACATCTCTGCACTTGAGGAGTACAGCAATTGCTATCCTCTGAACTAGTGGAGCAGATGCAGCGGATCCTGCCAACCCAAGCCGTTCTATGATTTTATCTTAAACTCTCAGTTTCTATTCACAACTCAAGTTTTGGATTGTTACGTGTTTAAGAGAACACCAGATGTATTCAATTCCCCCTGCTGCTATAATTTAAATAATTGTATCTTTAACCAGTAACCTAGTAACACAAGAAATTATAGAAAAATCATCTTTGGAGATTTTCTAGTGTTTTTTTTTTCCTTAAATCTGAAAATTAACTAGTAACAGGTACTACGGTGCTACCCTGACTGGAATGGAGCTACAGAGACAACCATATTTCTAGTGAAGTATTTCTCAACAACATAAATGCATAAAATCAGAATACCACCATTAAAAAAAAAAAAAACACTGAAAAGAACAATTTAGCAAAAAATGTCAGGTGGGAGAAAAAATGAGGGACACGAATACCTCAAGCTGATCTTTCAAGAAGACTACCCCAAAATGTCAAACTATTGCCTAAAGCATGGAACATGGCCAAAGAGAGCAGGAGAGTCCGCCCGTGCATCAGCAATGACATTCCTTTGGTTGGGCAAAGGGATTCTTGGTGAGAGCACAGCACTGGGAAAGAGTCGGGCTGCATATGCAGCACAGCTGCTAATCAGCCTGTAGCTGAATATATAAAATCATATAAATATCTATGGATATATACAATCATATAATTATTATATATATAATTGCCTGCTGCCCACAGCACTGGAACAGCATGGTGGTGTCTGATGTGGACACTAACGTGCTTTTAATCATCTCCTTACAATCTATCCTTTCACTGGCAGCAAAGCTGCAGTTTCTGAGGAGTCGAATAGGAGCCCTGATACAACAGGTATTGACTGTTAAAAAATATCAAGAAAAGCAGCCTCGGATGCACCGTGGCCTCCTCTGATTTCATTTTCCACAGTGTTCAGTGCAACCTGAACAGTCAATGCAGCCATCTGTGCTCAGTGCTAAACAGAGCATTTTAATAAATAGCTATAAAAGGTTTCATTCTTCCACTGAACCAGAACAGATCCCCCCTCTGGGCTCAATGTACTCCCATATCTGGGAAGAGCCATGCTTACTAACTTATTGCAAGTAATTTCTGTCACTGAAAGCTGGCAGATGAAAGTGACAATACAGAAGGGATTAAAACCTTTATCAAAAAAGTCATGTTATCAGTTCAAAGCAATCATGACACAAGTTCTTGTCTTTTGAAAGGCAAAAAATCATTTAATAAGAGATTAGGCAATTTGTAACTACTTTTAAATACTACTCAGTCATTCAACACCCCCCTCCAAATAAAAACAGCCCACCTGATTTTAGCCACAGCAACTCAAATAATCACAGACCAACATTGTGGTCTCCCCCCCACTTCAGTCACACTAAAATCCAGAGTCCTCTAATACCAATTCTTTTAGTTTGATACTTACTGCAGAGAATTGGGGAAGAAGGCGTCTGAAGAGTCAAAGTTGAACCATCTTTGCGAGTGATGTTGACACGAAATACCAGCCTGGCACGTGTGCTTTTTTTCTTGGAACCAGCAATCCCTATCCTAGCTTCAACATCAGCATTTCTCAGCTTCAGTATTCCCACGCAATCAACCCTAACGACACAAAGCAGTTGAGAGTTTAATAGAGTTTAATAAATTCATCCTCTTTTAAAATATTTTGACTAATCAATTAAACAAGCCACAAAGAAGTCAGAACTCTTGAAGTAGAAATATTATTAGATTAGTCACATGACATCTCTGTATAACCTCTCATTATATAGTCCTGTTTTCAATTCATCCCTACTTAATTTGGATGCTGAATCATGGGAGGAAGGAATGTGAAAGAACTAGGAATTAACAAAAAGCAACATAAAATTATTCTGGTAAGCATTCAGTTTATCACTACAGGTCTTTATTCTTCCATTCCTCTGGGTTTGCAGGGTTACTAGTCAAAAACATTCTGGACAACAGCTAGGGAATGGAGGTAAGTGTGATAAGGGAATTAATCACACTTAAGAAGCAGACACTGTAAATTGAAGAAATGCTTCTCCTGTTGACATCAAGACAAGTTTCTTAAGAAGTGACAGCTTTCAAGCATAACCACATATCCATTTGAAAGAAAAAAAAGAAAAAAAGACATTCTACTGAAAAACATACTTGAGAAGATCACACCTTTTCTATAACTTAAAATACATATGAAAAGCTTTTAAGGGAATCACTTCTATCTGAAATTTCTTGTGAGATCTAAACGACACAGGCACAAGAGGCCTTTTGCTCAAAAATCTGCTACAGTTAAGAAGGGCCATCAGACTGGGCTTATCCCTTTTGAGCAACAGCCATATACTGTTTAAATGCATCTGAAAACCTGTTGTATCCAAAACGTTGTCTATATTTGACCAGATTGCTCTGTAAAGATAGGAAAGCACTAGGCTTTCATGACAAAGGACCGTCTGATGGAACAAAGAGAAATGAGAAAACTCAGAATTTAGCCTCCACTATTCCCAACCTTTCTGGGCCCTAAAAGGATCTGAAGATCCCAACATTCGCCCTCCCTCTTCTGATTAGCCATTTCATACTTGCTAGAAGAGACAATCAATGGAAGCAGTGACGACTTCATAGTTCATGTAATGCTTGAATATGTGCATTATTCTTTAAACAGTACATAAAACTCCAATACAACGAAGTTCATTGAAAAAGCTATAGAAAAGGATGAGATTAAGCATTAAGCATAATAAGCTGAGAACATGGATTTAGAGGTTTATTACTCATGTAGCTTCACAAAGAGCCTGACGTGCTGAGATACTAAACAACCTAACTGAAAGAGGAAAGCCAGTTTCTGAAAACAAGCTAATAAATTAAAAAATATATATAATTAAAATAGCTACTCACGCAAGTGTCATATTGTTGCTAGGGTCCAGTCCAACCTCAATAACAGTAGTCCCCTCGATATCCACTTCTTTACAGGGAGTAGTGTTTCGCCCAGTAACTCTGCAGGCCTGGTAGAACCCGTGTGGTTTCACTCGGCCAGAGTCATTGCCCACGAATACCTGCAGCACCACCGGCTCGTTGTGACCTTCCAGCTGAAACACAGCAGCACGAATCGTATTTTGACTGACCAGCAATGCCTTTTAATTAAATCAGGAATATTTTATGCAGCTGAACTTGAAGCAAATCTGCTCCTAATGTTGCTGGAAACAATCCTAGGGAAGCATGATTTTTTTTAATCTAGTTTATAAACAAAAGATAATTAATGTTTTTAATCTTTTGTCATTTGCTCATCTATTGAAAGACAAATATGTCATTTAACACATGGTTGAAATGAATATATATACACATATATATATACACATAGTTAATTTTGGAGTTCTTAGCTGGTTTGCAAAAGAATTAGAAATACTACTAAGATCACAGTATGCCCCTCACATCCAAAAGGAGCCACTAGGTTACAGCAGGTAGGTGGGATACTAGGAAGTATGAAACCAAGCAAACATACAACAAAAAAAAAACTCTTGGCCTTTGTGTACTTGTTTTGTTTTTTTCCCCTACCCTTAGCTCAGATTTCCTGAAGATCCACTGACTCATTTTGACTGTCCAACTCAATTAGACTTATGTATGCAGGGTAGGAACTCGTTTGCCTACTGGTAAAGCAAGCTTGGGCTTCCCGGCATTCAGTAACATGAAACTCTTCCAAACAGAAAATTTTCTCTGACGGGTGCTAAAGGGAACTGGAAAAGGAATTAAAAGGAAGTTCACATGAACAAAGGCCCATTAAGAAAATCCACATAAACGAGCACTAAATCACCATAGCAACAGGAGTATATGAATGGATTCTTTTCTTAGGAAACTTTACTGGACTTCTGCATTACTGAAGAGGACCGAGTAAAGCGTTGGAGATGCTTGCAATGCTGTTGAACTGGACTTCAGAGATAAGTATATTTCTATACTCTGTCAGCACAAATTATTAAGGCTTGCATTGAAAACAAGTGTTCCTTTGTGGACCTGATAAATCAGCCTGGTCTGAACTGCTTTGCTGCTTTCTCAAAGTGGAATAACTAAAAAAAAAGTATTAGAGGAAATGTTTGGGTTTTTTTGGTATGGTAACAAATGTGGTTGTCTGCTTGCTTTGCCTGCTGGCCACCATCCTCGCAGTACAGCCAGGATGCTATTTGCCTTATTTCCAAGGAGCGCGCAATGCTGGCCTGTATTCATTTTGGTGCCCACTGTCACAATCATACTGTGATCAGTGCAACTTTTGTGATATTTGACATCAGTTCTTCTGCTTATCTCCAAGTACCGCATTACAGAAGGACCTGCAAATTCACATTCTGTACACCAGCAGACAAACTGTGAATGTTCTCCCTCTTGAGCAGGAATGTGAAAGACCTCTCTGTAACCTTCTTCCTCATGTTTCTCCTCCATTTGTAGCTCTTCCTCTTCATCTGGGCTTTGGTCCTCATCCCCTGAGGAACTCACAGCAACGCCCTCCTCAGCAACCTAGCAAGCCTGATCATGAGCAACTTTTCCCCTCTTTGAGTAAGGCAAATTATATCAGCTCCCCTCAAATAAAGCAAGACAGAGAAAGAAACAATGCTTGCTGGAGAAATCAGCTATGCAAGGCCTCCTGAACTGCCTGAACTGCTGACAGCATCTTCTCTTATCCAGATCTTTGCCCTTGATCAGAAGGATTAAAGGCATCATTCAGGCCTCTGTGCCGTGCATCCCTGCCTCAGAGCAAGTGACCAACACCACTTAAACTTACAGGTACCAAAGTCCATACAGGAAACAGGCTGCATCTGTTAAGCGTGCATACAACCGCTTCCTTTTTTCTTCCCCCATTCCCCAGTTCTACTAATCCACACATGCTTCACTCTACTGCTAACCATGAGCAGTAAGATCCATAACATATACCTCAGTTAACAGATCTTTGTGACTCTGCTTGAGAAACAGGTACTGAGTATGTGGATTCTGATACTTCTCATTAAAAAAAACAAACCACCTTTTACATGTCTTTTGGAACGAAACCTAGTTTTATATTCTTACCAGTAAGACATAATGACGACCCACTATCATCAGCCATTGAACAGTTACAGCATTTTGCTCTCCTACTTTTGTATGCTTCAAATGTCTACCTCTTCACACACAGTTCACCTAATTGTGAGTCTAACGGGATATGCATCACAGACGAGGTATCATTGCCTTGACATAACATTTCCTGCCTCCTGTAATTTTGTAATGCAGATAGATGTCTTTGTACTCAAAAGAAGAGAGACAGTACAGTTCTACAGCCTTTGCAGTAAAGAGATTGCAAGGTCTCTTCCCCTTCCGCTAAAAGTAGAAATTCTAGGTCTTATCTGAACTGAACCAGTTCCCATTCTACTAAAGTATCGCTTGGAAAGGAATCCCCGTATCACCTGATACTGAACAGCCTACCTTTACAGTTGGAAAACCTTGCTGTGTCCGGTCTTTCACTGAGCCTCGGCTGCCTTCAGTCAGATAACGAGCCCTGTGCTGGGTTTCCGGCTGTACCACTATCTTCAGCTCCTTCCCCTCACTTTTAGTTGGATACTGACCACACAACATTGGGGTCTTCTTCCCTCCAGCTCCTTTCTGGCTCTCTGGTGCTCTGAGAAGTCAAAGCAGACCATTAAAGACGTTATAAGCAGCTCGCCAATAAAAACAAATGAAATCACAGAAAAGCTACAAAAGTAAGGAGCGTGTATTAATGTACAGAAGATGCACGGTTGTGAGCAAACATGGGAATTCTCTTTCTCACAGAGAACGAAACCTGCAGGATGAAGAGGAATGGTGCTTCCCTGCCTCTTCCATCCAGTGCAACTGCTTTTCATAGAGTAAACATAAAGGAAGGGAAAAGCAATTAGCATTAAACTGCGTTAACAAATAGAAGCCTTACAACCTGCTGTTCTCAAAGTATATGATGCAGCTTGGTATTATTGGAATAAACTGCTTCACTTCTGTTAAAAATATACGTATGTAACACACACGCCGAATGGATTTAAGGTTAAATGATACTTCTTTAAATAGGAAAACAGCCTCATGCCTGTCTCCTCCTAAACATGTACATCCATGCAAACTCAAATACCAGTTTCCGTCAAAATTGATAAATTTATGTTCAAAACAGATTCGTTGTTGTAAAAGGCTCTGACAAAACTGCACAAATTTTAAAGTTGCAGTATATGCAAAAAGACTGTTTCTTTCCAGGTGCATACCTCAAGATGTACTGTACTTGTGATCAGTTCCATAATTAAAAGCTGAATAAAGAAGCCCTCCAAAGTATAATGTTACGTGGTCAATTCTTTAAAGCACAAGGGAAGATAACGCTTGATCCTGTACGGAGCAGGTTTCTATAATTATCCTGAAGTCCATCAAACCCATCTAACATTAACAAATGTAAACATGTCACAGCAAATGGGACAGGCAGAAAGAGCTAGATGAGTTTATGCAGAATGTAAATTCCTTTTTTTTTTGATCTACCAGAAAGTAGCTTTTAACTGTTAAAGACTGAAAAAAGCAGTTTTAAATCACAGCTGTGATCTGCTAAAAAACAAACAAAAAAAAGAATCCTGTTTCAATGTGCAACATGCAGAATTTATCCAGGTCCCAGCTGTCATGCTCTTACTTCCGCTAAACCTTCCAAAGTTTTTAATACAAGTAACACAGGGTTGTGATGTACGTTGGTGAGCTGTTATGAGGTTCGTGCTGCGCTTGAATTTCATTTTTCTCCCTGTTCCTGAGGGTTACTGATGGTTACGTGTGTCAGCACCCAGCGAGCCTACTGCTCGCGGCCTCAGGCTTGTCTCACGGCCTGCATCAGCCAGTAGCTGCGATGGGGCAGTCTGGAGGTTATAAAAACTAACACAATGTCAAGAAGTCCTGGTTACTCAGCCATAGTCAAGGTTAACAGGCTGGTTGAGAAGAAAAAAGCCATGTAAAAATATGCCATATTTTAGGAAAATAAAAGGAACATGCCTTCTTCAACTAGCACATACAAAACCTGCAATACACTAAATAAACTGCAGTTAACACCACTATGCTCTTTGCTTCTGTACAAGTTAAGCAAAAGCAGTGCTTGAATTTAAGCCTGTTAGATTATCACTTTCTCTGTACTTCCTGTCAGGACATTACTCCAATGGACTAGTAATTAAAGAGGAATACATTTACGAACTTTCAGTCAATGCCTTCTCTTTGTTCTCATTCAGAATTTTAAATCACTTGACTAAAGCCTATTAGCATCCCACAGGGAATCTGAAAAGGAATTTCAAAGAGCAACTTCAGCCACAACCACACAACCCCGTTATTCAGAACCCATGCTTCCTTCACCTCCATCAGGCAGGCTGCGACTGTAATTTCACTGGAATTAATGCAGCAGGTGGATTGCATATTCTGACCTTCTCATACTTGGGAATTCCAGCTAAACAAATTAATACAGAGGACTAAAGTACAAGATTTTGAAGGGTAAAGTCAGAGAGGCAGCCATTAAAATGAAATTCACTTTTAACGCTCAAAATACAGTTTTACCAGGGGGACATTGACACTTTGGCCTCTCCAGCACATCTTTGTGTTTTCCTGAAATTACTTCGCTCTTAAAACCCAAGTTCATTGTCAACACACTGACATTTTACACATTGTAGTATTTATCTAAAGAGATGACACCTAAAAATTATTTGGAAAATCTTGCCTTTAGAAACTTGAAGTAATTGTTATTTTCAGTCAGATTAGATGAACATGAAAGTAATTTTAAAGACTTCACCAGAATTTCTCAGTGCTTCCTTCTCAAATTATGAGGACTTATCATTTACACATCCTTTTAATTTAGTCAAAATATAATTCTAGTAGCCATGCACATACAAATAATAAAAATATTTCTCTCTCACACACACCCCTTTATTTATTAGCTTAATTGTTACCAGACAATGTCTCAAAGCTAGCACTTCTTTTCTAGAACAAAAACATAAATGGCAAAACCCACGATTCTCTTAAAATAGATTTCATGAGTTAACTTTTGTTTGGTCCTGCACTTGCATCAGGGCTGTTCCAAGTGAAGGCCTGAAAGTGAAAGCGAGACCAAGCATGACTGAAAGCTGAGAATCTTTGCTCTAAATCAATTCATCTGTTTTTAAAAGGCTTTCAGAAATGCTAAGGGTTTCCACAGGAATAAATTCTTTTTTCTATCTCTGAAAGCCAACTACAAGTCTCTTTTAAGACAAACTATTTCCGCATCACAAATTACCAAGTGTTCTTTCCTTGCTTTTTTCTTAAAGCCAGAAGTAAATGACCTTGCTTGGCTGAACTCCATCAGGCTGCAAAATTTAACAAAAATTTAAGTGACACTACTATAACTTGGAGTTGTCTGTAATCTAGAGTTGTAATACTAAATTTCTATATTCTAACTATAGAATTAGCTTTTCTAATACCTTAGATATTTCTTATTGCAAAGCTCTTATTTAAAAGGACAACTCTATTACATAGGATTTTGCTGTAGTTCAATCTAGCCTGTACACGAGACATTAAACATACATGCTTATCTAACCCTGTGTTCACTGAATCCTAATGCCAGTGTTGCAATGTTCATTGGTTAGTCCCTAGTATTTTGGGGAGTATTATAATCTTGTGATGTTTTAGATTGAGACCACATATACTGTTCCCAAGCTTACTAGATCTCCCATTTCTGTCCAGAATCGCAGAATTCTTGCCTCCCAATAGTTTCCTCCCTTTGTAACTGAGGGACTGAACTCCTTTGTGCTTGGTGGAAGCAGCTTCCTCGTTCCAAGCAAACATGTTAGTTTGCTTCCTAGGTTCTACCAAGGACGAACGTTTTACATCATTAAAATTTTCAGCTGCCAAAATAAGAGATGCTGGGCAACTTCAGTCAAGCTTAGAGCATTTGCTGTAAAGACACTTAAAACAAAAGACGAAGAAATAAAAACCCACCCAATTGTTGCTGTACAGGTTTGAGAGGAGGAGCAGGTGATAGTACCAACTCTTTGTTACCAGCTAGCTCCATCTTTCCAAATGATGTACCTAATAGAGCAGGAAGCAGCAGCACACTCTGGAGAGTTTCTCAGAATCACCTCACAGTGAAATTTTAAGTATGGAACTGCAATGACCCTGGGAATACAGACTCCAGGCTCTTTCCCTTTGGAATATGAGACATTCATACATAATCTCATTAGGCAAATTTTAATATTCACCATTACTGTGATTAATATCTGAACACACTACAAGCACATACGTAAAAAGTGAAACAAAATAGCCCCCCCCAAAAGAAAATAACCAAATCTATCCATTTGACCACCTTAAGAGTACTAAAAAAGCCAAAAGTTAAAAAAAAAAAAATAAAAATAAACACATATAATCACACTACTTTAAACTGATGGATATTTTCTCTTCAAGCAGCTACTGAAATGCATTTAGTGAACAGTGTGAAGTGGGAGAGATGAGAGACCACCACCCAGGCGTGCCCACATACAAACACACGCATGCACACAACCCAGAAGCACAGAGAGAAACAGGATTAGAGATTTATTTCTGAAAAAATCAAATACAGATGTGAATTCACAAGAAAAAACAAAATTTGGTTCACCATATAATCTTAACATTTTTATAAAAAAGTAAAGGATGCGTTAAATGATGAGAAATCTTAACAAGCCATTAACTTCTACTCCCATCACTCTCTCTATTTGATAAATAGAGAAAGAGACAAACAAGCAGGAAAAGTGCCCAGACTGAAATCCTCACATAAAATACTGCACAAACAGCAAGATTTAGGGTGCGTCCAGTCCACTTCTGCCTTGTGTTATTTTTTTACGTACAATAATGTTTCCATTGTCTTTTTATAAGGGGGATTGCACAATCTTTCAGGAATCTCACTTAAACAATAATACAGCCAAGCTCATCGATTCTGCGCCCAATTGTTATGGCAAAGTTTAGCTTTATCTTTAAAGATTAGCAACTCTAGTGAGAACTTATCATGGGCTAGAACACAAAACGGAATGGCAGAGAAGGGGAGAGATTTATGTGAGAACCTGAGTAGAACACTTGGCAGGAAGGGAGTTTTATTAGTTTGGTTTTACATATGGCGATAGAACTTTAAATAAAAATGCAGATACCAACCCATTTCCTGCTTTTGAGTTGCCTTTGCTGTCCGTGCTGAGCTGAGAAAGGACATAGTGAGGCGCTTTGGCACTGTCGGCATCAAATATATCCATGTTGGACTCTTCACAATCTCGACGTTTGATCCCTGGCCTCTGCTTTGGGTTTCGTTTGCGTGATTTACGTGGCACCTCAGTGTTATCATTGTAGGAACTGGTACTCATGTTACTGAAGTTGGAGGGTGAATCCTCCATCCACATACTGCAGCTCTGTTCTGATTCCAATCCACACCCCTCATCCTGGCAGGACATCCGACTGTTGTCCAGCAAGTCCTCAGGTGGTGGCGAGATGTACAGGACTGTGTGTCTCTTCGGCGTTGACTGCTGCTGCTGGACTGTGTTACTGGTTAACTGCTTTTCACTTACCCCTCGGTTACTTACCCCCACGGCTGAGGAGCAGCTCTCCACTTGCATAGCCTTGCTGTCGGTGACTGAGGTAGAGTAAATGGTAGGACTGGAAGAGGTGGTAAAGGAGCTGCAAGCACCGCCCATGGAGGAAGAGGAAGGAGCTGAAGAAGCATCTGCGGTGTACAATTTAGAAGTAAATACAAGACACCTGGTTCTGTGTGTGCTGGCTATAGCAGTCCCATTGAAGTGAAGCGATTAATGAACTGATTTCTTTCCCCCAAAAAGTATTTGGAATTTGGTACGTTTTGGAATGTAAATGCTTAAAGCAATACAGCCTAGCCAATATGGTACTTTGGAAATGTCCAAATATGACTGAATGCATTGTGCTGTAATCAACTTTTTTAAAACTTTACATTAATTCATAAAAATGGCTGCAAGTAAACAGAATTTTCATTGCCTCAGCTGGACTACTTATTTGTGTATAAGCCATTTCATCTAAAATAATGGAAGCCCCAATCAAAATGTTTATAATCCACATTCAATGCCAATTAAACCATTTATTATTGGATTTTTTTTGTTTTGAAAAGACGGGACTGTGCTTAGCCACGAAATATTAAAATAAGTTTCTAACCTATGAAGCAGAGAACTACAGGTCATTTTTAATGCAGACACTCCCTGCTTCAGAGGCAAATCCTGGAATAAAAATATGAGAAAATAAATGAGAAAAGAGCTGCTGATTATTCCATCATAAATGAGAAATAAACTATAAAATCAACTGAGTTGGTAGGCAAAATGGAACTGGTATCAGTCACTACGATAGAGCTATTTACTTTCCAGGTTCAAAACAGGGTTGAAATAGCTGTATTGATGACATACTGATACAAAACAACATGAAGTTTCTGTAATTTGACTCAGTCTCTGAGGTTCTACATCAGACTTCTCTCAGTCTTCATTAGCTGAGTCCCCTAAGCATACAGGGGCCGCTTGGGAGAGACCTCTAAAATAATTCATATTAAGCAGGATATTTTAAACATGATTGTGACCTCTCCAGAAGCCCCACAGATCAATCTGGTTTAGAAATACAAAAGGCAGCTAATTCTTTAAAACAAAATCCTGAAGATTTCTGAAAAGCAGCATAATCATTTCCACCGGAGAATTTTAATGGACTTTTAAAAGAATTTTAAATCAGTTGAAAATGTAGGCTAAAATGTTTGAGAGGAAGTGCTACGAAGGACAAACATAGCTCTTAAATTTATATCAGCTGTAGTTCACTAAGGAATAATTAAGTTTCATATACAGATTTTAACTTACTAGGGGAGAGGCCACTTTACTACTGCACTGCTAACCACACCTTATGCAATCAACAAGAACTGTAGAAAGAATCTAATTTTGCAAACAATAGGTAATAATACAGTATGTTTGCTCAGCTAGTTACTGCTGTAGTAGAGGTAATACCTGTTATGATAAGAAACAAGATCCTTTCTTTTTTTTGTTGACTTTTTAAAATCCAAGTTACTACATAGAACTGTCACCTCTAAAAAGGTTTAGACATAGCTGAACTATTTTATCAAGTTTAAGCTACTTAAAAGTAACATAATAAAGTATATTCAGTACGATATAAATATTTAACTAGCAGCAAAATTTAGCAAACCTTCCTATCAACCAATCTACTTGTTATTAACAGGGGTTACCCATGGCTGATGACAAAGACTGTTTAAAAAGGTATTGGTTTCTTACAGCTTTTCTGTGCTAAATGAACTTAAAAGTAAACCTAAACTCTTTCAGAATGGAGTCAAGTAAAATACAGCGGTCATTGCAGTTCATCAAAAAATCTATTCTGCCTTCACCTGCATAAGAAGTCCCTTCCTCAAACCTCCCAGAGAACCAGGAGCAATGAATGATACCAGTTCCATTTTCCAGTTTGTTTTTTGGCAAATATAGTGGCTGAAATTGGAGAATTCAGTCACTTTGAACTGCATTCCAATTTAAAGGCAAATTTATCCTTTCTATATCATGCATTAATGCAATGCTTTTTTCAAAAACACTTACAGGATTGGCAAAAACTATTAAATCTAGATATTAATTTCAGTGACAACAGGAGCTGATTTGCAGCCACTTTGAGTTGAGATAGATTGTTGCTATTTGTGATGATTACTTTTTTTTTAAATAGAATTAGTTTCCATTCATTAGAAAGAAATGCAAATATGCAACGTGCGTACAGCATATATGCTGCACGCAAATGTTTGTTAACTGAATACACGGAGCCCACAGCAGCGACGCTGCAGAGCTGGATTGATGTCTAGCAGTACTTCCCCTAGTTAAAGAAAAAAATCATTTCTATTTTTTTTTAAACAGATGAAACTGAGCATCACGTACATGACGATGCAGTGTATGTGGATCTCATGTTTTCCTGTCTGTGACAAAGACTGACAAACAAATAATTACGTACGTTGAACCAGGTAGCAGGGCTCTAGAATTGGAAGACATTTCCTCCTCTATAGAGAGCTTAGTATCAAGGATTCTCTTTTCGCAGCAAATACTGCAAAAGTTTTAGAAAGGTTTTTTTTGGAAGATCGGTAAGAAAAACTTAGTCACGTTCATACGCAGGTCTGCATTGGAACAGGTCTGCCAAACACTGAGCACAGCCTGCGTATCAAGTGGCTCCATGCATATCCTCTCCAGAAATGCAACAGCTGCACTTTTGCTTCACTTTCCTAGAAAAAAAATAATCACTAAACAAAATACTTTCAGTATAAAGCTAAAACAGCTGCTAACATTATTTTAAGGTGCAGCATTTAGCAACATTGCTATCATTATAGCTACCAGGTTCCCAAAACAATTTCTCCTCCAGCTTTTTTCCTAGAAGTTAAAATAAAAGACCGTGGATGAACATATGTGGTTTTCCTTTATGAAGATAAGGAGGAAACAATTACTGTCCTTTATGCACTGGTTACACTCTCCTCCACTTGTACATCCCAGTGTATCAATAAAATTAAATCACGGAAACATTAGTATCAAGCTGGAGAATAATGGCAAGAAAACCCCTCTTTAGCCATACATCTTTTCAAATGAGTGTCACTGCCATCCACAAACATGCACGTGTTAAAGCATGTGCAGGCCAGCGCTTTCTCCATCATAACTAACGACACGTGAGAACGTATGGCAAATATTAAAGGCGATGAAACGAGCTGGCTGTATCAGAATAGCCAAATACAAAATGTAAAATATATCTGGGGGGAGAAATTAATAATTGCTTTATGAATATTTTAAGTCACACAAATACTGAAAAAAATTAATAAAATTTGTGTTTTTTTTCACAGGGTCTGCAGTCCTTTATCCGACTCATTGTCCTTTGAGCTACTAAATAAGTAAATGGGATCAACCAAGTAAGAACTCAGAAAAGTTACTACAATGAAAAAAAACACTCCGTCTTTTACATGGCTCCCATTTTGTTGTATCAGTTTACTCTAAAGCCTGTGACTACACATGCGTATCTGACACCCAAAGGAGATCTCTTGGTTGAATATGCTACAGTCCAAAGAAGTTTATTCTACAGTTTTCAGTAATTCAGTTTGACTGGCATTGTTTTAGAAGGTGAAAGCATTTTGCTTTTCCTGTTTTTGAGGAAGGAATTTTTCCCCAACACACAGAAAATAACCCAAATATAACCAGTGGGCATTCGGGCTGATGGCTACACCTGGCTGCACGGGAAGCGAACACACCTCGCACGTTTTGTGTCGCTGAGATTTGCTTTCTCAGACACCTCAGGGGTTGTTACAGGTGGCTCTTTCACTTGCAGTTTAACAGTGCTTCCAGTGACAAACATATAGTTTGAATGAGCACGCACATTTTGAAATTTAAGACTGATATAATATTTTAACACAATTCCAAAACAAAAATCGCTTTCAGAGCACCAGCACTGAACGTAAGCCAAGTGCATGTTATGGCCAGTACACAGCCACAGTGCTATAAATGAAATACACACCAGCCTCACAAGGCTGTGGGTTTATTTCTTTTTTTTTTTTTTTTTTTTAACAAAAAGTGAGAGAGACAAAAGAAAACTACTTCCCTGTTAAATTAACCTTGATCACTGTGGAAACTAAACCTCCTGAATCCACTGCTTGCCACCTCTATGCCACGTAAGACAGCTGAAAGAACTATTTCAGAATTTGTTGCCTGTCTTACCAGTTTTTCTTATCTCAGCTAGATAGAATGATATCAAATAGTTCAATATAAGGAATTTCTCATTCTGTTTTGGACATCATAATTTGCACATCAATAATAAGTAACTCTGCAATATGTAAATGAAAGACAAAATAACCAAGAGCTAACAAACTACCTGGCCAGTGTCGGAGTTGAGAATGCAAAGAACTAATTACTCCGCACTACTCCTAGGAAGACCAAGTTTCAAAGAAATTTCAGTTGTTCATGATACCAGTCATTTGTACATTTGCTTCCCAGAAAGCCTAAAAAGGGGCCTTCTGCTCCCATACATTTCCTTTATTTTCAGGCAGTGAACAAAATTATATTCACAACCAAGAGATTGCATAATTCAAGTTTCTTTCTGAAAACAAAAAGCAGGCAGTGGCAGAAGGGATGCAACACGCATGTGGCACGAATGCATGCTGCTAAAAATCACAGGCTACTTAAGCATGAGAAACTAAGGGAACACATAGCAAAGAGCATCCCCATCAGCAAATTAGCGCATTCTTTTTCTTTCAATAACAAGCTATTGTATAAAGAAAATTTATTACCTCCTGAATTGCCAGCTAAGGCAGTGACATATATTTCTACATCCTATTATCTTGTGAAGTCAAACAAGGCATTCAGCCTTTTAAAAAATGTCTGAAAAGGAGAAAAAAAACACTGCTTGGCATTGAGGGAGTCTTGTCTTTGGCTAAAACTCACACAGAGCCAATCTTGAAATCCTTGTTCAGTCTTTCCAAGGAGATCCTTCCATATAACAGGGATTACCCAATCTTCCCAAAGAAGCAGTGTCCTAATGACGTCTTTTTTTTGATTGCAGCTAGAGTGCAAAGCAACTTATTTCCCAGACTGGAAAGCTCAAGATTGAAAATTAATGCAAATAAACTGGAGATATTTGGGGTTTTACAAGTCTTCCTGCTACCTGTGCACAAACAGCCAGGACTAGCAAAGGGCCATTGAAGGACTTGTCTTTTTCTAGCTTGCATCCTATGCGATCCACTATGGTATTTCAGGGAACAATTAAGCATCAAAAACCTCACCACACATGGTGTGGTTTGAGTCATTTATAAGTCCACTATGTGGAATATGCCTCTTTATTAAATTTGTTCACTTATGTAATGTGTCGTGTTTTTATAAGAATTTTGTGTTAATTTGTTTATTCACAGAACCACTGGACGCAGGAGAACAAGTTCAGAACAAAAACAGAAGGATACTATGTGCAAAATTTCCAGCGTCAACCCTTGCATTGCCAAAGGCTTTACAGATAAAAACCAGAACTTACAAAGTGGCTGCAAACCTGCTTTCAACACCTCACATGCCAAACTTGGGGTTCTACATTTCTTCTTCTTGTATTACTGATGTAAAGTCAAAAACTTTTCCAAAAAGAGTTTAGTTTCAAATCAGTATCAATCCACTATTTAGAAACAAAACAAAAAAAAGAAAAAAAAGAAAAAAGGAAAAAAGAAAGAAAGAAAAGAGACTTATGAAGAAGTCTGAAAACAAGACCGACCTATACCCTGGGTGAGATTGGATGGGTTAAGTGTCTCTGGCACTATTTGTCTTCACTATTGACAGACACTGTCACACAACCCACCACACGATGCCTGTCTCTGAATGGCGAAGCTAGAATGCAAGTTAAGTGTATTAATAGAGAAAAAAAAACTAGCATCCCAGCAAATATAATAAAGCAATCCAATTCACCAGTTATTAAAAAACACTCAGATTCAAGATAGGTAGGTTAATTTAATTTACATTAAGCCCAACAGTGTAAATTCCCCTTACATTCGCATGCTGAACCAAGCAGTGCATTATAATTTGGGTGAATACATCAATCTGTTTTTATTACCAATGACATCCATTATTCAATTAGCAGCAAGTTCAGGTATCTCAGCAGAACCTCTGGGAGCAGCTCGGACCCAGCAGTCCCGTTTAGCTCGGGTCCCTCCCAGCTCGGAGCCAGGCAAGGCAGAACTCTAGGCCCCCTCAGCTGCTCTCTGCAAGCTCTCACCTGTCTGTCCCTCAGCTCCCTCCACAGCCCACTGCCCTAAAAGAGCAACTGTACAATGATATCATGACTGATGGGTCCAACAAAGAACACTTCACATTAGGAAATGGCCTCTCTTGTTCTTTAGGTCCATGGTCATTTTTTTCTCTAATGACTTAAGAACTCCTCTTGGCCTTCAGGAAGTCTTTGATGCCGGTACTGCAAGTGCCCAAACAGAAGCACGTCACGGTTGTTCTCCTTTTACCCTTCTCTTACTTGTTTTTTCATTATTTATTAAGGAACAAGAATTTCTCCTGTCACAAGCATTTCTCGAGCCCTTTTGACGTAAGAATAGGAGCCACTCAGTGTAAGAATTTGCCATCCAAAATCTCTCAGAACAATAGAACAGCTTGTGTCTGAGTCAGTATTCTGGAAAAAATGGGGCTTACTGGCTCTGTGAGACTCAGGAAGACTGAAAACAAACTTTAATTAGAAAAAAAGAAGATCTGGGGTATATCTATGCAATCCTCACGTGCAGTTATCAGCAGGCTCTGCTCCACACAGAGCAGCAGACGCGCTCAGTGCGCGCACAGCCCCACAGGACTCCAGTGCTTTAACTGAAGTTACAGAGAACACACCTAAAAAGTTTCCATGAAACGGAAACGATCAGAGAAACCTTCTTTCCTCGGCACTCCCCAGGGATGAATGCTCACCCACAGCAGCGATGAAGGAGCCTCCCCCCTGCCCCTGCGGCAGCCCCTCGGGGCGCGCGGGTTCCTGAAAACAAACTGGTTCGGAGGCATTAGTGCCGACAACCAGAGCGGCCTGGGCACTGCACCAGGACACGGCAGCAGGAAGGTGAATTTCTAGAGCATTATGGTCCGGCTTAGATTAATTCCGCAAGAAAGAAGCGTTTGGCACAAGCGAGAGAAGCGCACGGCGGACAGCCGTCCCTGGAAGACATCCTCCAGGAGGTGACAGGAAGGCGCTTCCAGCCGGGAGGGGGTGGGAAGGGGAAGGGAACGGCCTACAAAGAAATGGAAGTTTTTACAGTCATTGGAGATCGACTACAAAGAAGAATCTTTCTTTTCCTGATCATTTGTTTACATCATGTAATTATAAGCCCAGGAAAACAGAATTCGTAGTGGCACTCGTATCCCCTTTGAAATTTCTGGTAATTATTTCTGTATCAACAGGAAAAACTGACTAATGACACTAGGAAGGATGACAAACCAAGAAAATATTTTCATTAAAAATAAAAAATTAAGAAGTCTAACTATTCGAGAACAAAACATGTCTTCATTTTGAAGCTGTATTAGAATATCTAGCTTGGAAATGATGTAAAAAGGTTTATCTTCTCAGGGGAAAATGACCCATATCCTTAGCGCTTGGTCTCTACCCTGCAGGTAATCCAAATATTTTTAATCCATTTTGCTACAGTAGCGATTTAGAAGCAAAGCTTTATTTTCATAATTAAAATGACCAGAAACACTTATACCAAGTACTTCAGTTACTGCTCTGACCAAAAAAGCAAATTACTTCTATTTGGGACAAGTAGTTTGTCCCTTTACTTAAAAGGGATACAAAATTGGAACAAAAAGGTAAAATTTCTTTATTTAATAAATATTTCCTAGGATACAAACCTAAGCCAGAAAAATTCAATACATAACAGTTTAACTGTATCTAAATGTGAAGAATGCAAAAAGTGTTCAGTAAACACATTTCAAGGGCAAAAAAAAATCTTCTCCCCTTTTGTTACACCGCCACCACTCTTCGTGAATTCAATTTCAGATAAGAACTGGAAAATGTCAGAATGGAAACAACACAGGAAATAATATCCTGAAGAGCAATACGAAAATATGGAAGGATATATTTGCCTCTGGTAAATGGAGAGCAGCATAAGAGATCACCAACAAGCTGAAGAAGCTCATTCCAAAACTCTGCTACAGAAAGAAGGAGCAGATGATAAGAAGATGCAACAGTTCTTTTCACTGAGGCTCTGAAGGTTTGAGCATTCTTGTCACTGGAAATAAAAGATGAATATGCAACACTTGTTTAAAGTACATGGCTGAAAATGCTTTGGAATCATCACCAAAAGACAAGAACAAGGTGTTGACCTACTAACTAGAAAGACACCTTCGAGGAAGGACTTGAATTAGCAGTTTGAATTTTAAGCATTTGAAGTACTTGTTCAGTCTTGATCAACAGGGGAAAAAAAAAATCAGTCAGCCTTTACAAGCAACTGAAAAGAATCGGGCATCCCTCCTTACAACTGGAGCTTAAAAGACTGTGCAGAAGGCGTTATTAAAGCCTCAGCCACACTTATTTCATGTAAGAAGTCTCCAGCCACAGCTTACAATGATATTTCTCAACAGGACACCTTCATGTAGTTCAAGAGTCTGTAAGATGATTCATATTTAATGTGTTCATGGAACTGCACCAGGCAAAGTCCTCTTTTTCCTGTCCCCTGAACAAAGACATTTGTAATGCACACAGCAAGCAGAGAGAACAGTTTCTAGGAGTAAAACCAAATCCTTTCCCTCCTTTCCACTTTCCAGAAGTCTAACAGAATTAAAGCTTGAGATAGCAGCTTAGGTTGCGAACATCACAGCTCAAAATCCTAGAGTTCTATTAAATTATACTTGCCTGATTGTTATTCAGAGGGTGGGTAATAGCCCTTTTGTCTGGATTAATGAATATGAGATACACATTCATTAACAAGTTAATGAATCCAATCAGCAACATTCCATTTTAATACCTGTAAAGATGTTCTGTAAATTGCAAGACATATTTCAAAATGGAAGAACTAGAAGTCTGCCCCTGCAAGGTCATCATAGCTAAAAAACAGCCCACCCTGCTCCTCCAAAAAAACTAGGAAGTTAACTGCAGCAATATATATCTCTTAACCATAATGGTATTTTTATGGAACAAAACCCCACAGCAAAGTGCCTGACAGAAAAGCCTCAAGTATGTTGAATTTCAGCCAGACACTATCTTATTCTGTGTCCTGGGAAGCAGAGAAAAAACTCTGTTAACTATTACAGGAGTAGTTAAAAAAATAAAAAAAATAAAGTGCCCCATCACTTAATATCACTCCCTCTAATGTAATCCTCTCATTATGAAGAGTAAACATATGTGTTATTGACTTCTAGATGCACTGTGCTAGCAGCATTTCAAATTAGCCCTTCCTTTAAAAAGCGAGAGTAAATGAGATTACCTACAATGCTATGGAGGCTGAACTAGCATTTCTTTATCATTTCCAAAAAAAAAGTGAAGTTCTGGAGCAAGTAAAAGCTGACAAAAACCACCAACAAATAAATGAGACTAAACAAGGGGGAGATTTCAGAACAAACTGGTTTATGCTGCAGGAGCATTGGTTGCCAAAGTCATTTTTCTTCCTCACCCTCTCAACCTGTGCAGAGTCAACTACCTGAAAACATTAAGGACTTGAAATAGACAAATGAATTGTCTAATCTGTCTTTAACATTAAATTTAAAATATATGTTGTCCTGTACAGACATATAAATATACACAGGCTGCCTTCCCTGTTAAGAAATTAGAGCTGCTCGCTGTGCCCCCCCATTTTGGAGTGCAGCCTGCAGTCCTGCTTTCCAGGTAAACGCTTCTCTAAGATGCGCTATTTTCTTTCAAGTGTGTGGTGGAGGAGAGGAAAACAAACCACGCAGACACTACACAAAAACTACTTGCTATCATTCCCTGGCTGAGTCTGCCTAGAGCCACGGGGAGTCGGGCACCCGCTCCCCTCTCCAAGCAGCAGCCACGCTGCTTTGGGCCGGGGCTTATCTCTCCCTACATGTGTACACAGCGCAACTGACTGTGGAATTATCCTGGTCATCACAATTATATGTTTATAAAAGACCAAGATTCAATTGTTCTTGCCCTCACTGTAGTGGAAAGTGACATAACCAACGAAAACAAACTAGTCTTTGCTCTGTTTTCATAATTTTTTTTTTTAACAACTTGGAGAACTGTCATTTCTTGTACACCTAACGCTTCCGATCCAAGTTTTAATGGCACCCAGACACTTAACTGTCTCGTCACAACGCTCGTGGAAGGCCTCCAAAGCCCCAGCTCAGTAAACAACTGAAGCCATCACAAACTGACAGGCACTGAGAGAAGCTCGCTCCACCTCGTCTTACTGCTCCTTCCTCCCACTGCAGTGCTCCCTGCCTCACGGCACCACAAGCATTCCTGCAGACGGGCTGTGAGCCAAGGGGGACAACCTGCACCTGGAGCAGGTCCTTCAGCCAGCACGCAGACAAAACCCTCTTCTTTGGCAGGACTGCCAGCTTGAAGTCTTTGCGAAACCACCATCTCTGATGCTGAAAAGTGTTCTTGATTGAATGAGTGTGTCTCCCCCTTTCAGCGTTTGCAAATAAATCTCTACACTATTTGTAGTTTTTCATTAAAGAAAATCTTGCTGCAGTTTAGCCCAAACACAGCTAACACATTCTTAGTTTTTTTAGAAGGAACCGGACTGGCTGTTAGCATACACTAAATACCTGCAGGAAACAGACATTTAGTTCCATTCATCTCGAGTGTTTAATTTTCTCTGTTAGATACAGAATTAATTAGCAGTTTGCATCCATCTGTGGATTTAGAGTGTAACAGGGTTTGTGTTGTTTTTGTTTTGTTTTTAAGATCTCGGTTTCTACAGGATTTAGTCACTGCTGTATCTTTGAACAAAACCAATCATTAAATATGTTGACTTTAGAAATACATACCCAAATTATTTTTGAATAAGTGATACAAAAGTATCAAATCCTTTCAACATTATTAATAAAAACATCCATTTTTTCCCCAACATAATAACTGAAGTTCCACTGCACACAGTTAAATCCACAGGTTCTCTCAGAAGAGGTCTGGCAAAACATGAATGGTGAGCAGTGCTGTAAAGTTTCTCCAACAAGTCTAATGATGTCGTTTTAGTTCTGATCAGGATTCCTGTGCCATGCAAATCTGGGAAACATTCTTATACAAATATTTAATGCACATGAACTCAGAGGAAAAGAAATAATGCAGCTATTAGAATCCTCGCCTTAAATATATACATTTTAATCAAGCAACAACTTAAGACCAAATCGGAAAGTGGAACATGACCTTGTAAGAAACACGGGGATCAAATTATGCAAAAAAAAAACCCTCATCCAATGAAGAAAGATGCATCGATCAGTTTTCCTTTTTTCCTCATTGCATAGATGTTTAGTAATCTATAGAGGTTACTGACAAGAATTCCAGATGCAAACCAGCACTAAGACTAACCTCACAAATGAGAGCTTTGCCCTTAAATCCAAACTTTATTTTTAACGAAGACCAATGACAGAGTCTTTAGACTAAAGTCTAAAACACGACTAGGAGTAAGCTGGAGCAGAAAACAAAGACAAAAAGGTCATGTCTCATTTTTATACGCTGTCAGTTAGAAAGCTAACTAATGTATCAGTTTTACAAATGTGCCACCCTGACTAATGTATTATATTCTCACGCACATGTAAATTTTGTAATACATTACAATAGAGCTGTGCTGGAATAGAGTTTAAATACCAAGCTTTCTCAGGCCTCTTAAAAGAAAACATGACCTTTCTTCCTCCCTACAGCTCCAAAAACCTTCACGGCCCAAAATGTAATCTCTTATTCCATTTTTTACACTTGCTAGAATTGTTATACAGTCGGTCAGCATTCTGACTCAGTTCCAAATAGGTATGTATACCTCTGAAGACAGAATGCATTCTAGGAATTAATAGGCCTGTGCTGAGAGTAATAACAGAACAGCAAAACAGATAACTTGTTTCTTATAGATACATCCTCTGTGAAATACAGTAACCAGTAATTTAGAAGACCTGGTAGTTCAGATCACCTAGCTTAGCTTGATTTATACTACCTAAATTCTCCTAGAATGAACTTGGCTACTTCTCCGCGAGCTTTTTACAATCAAAACTTTGCCAGCACTGTTCATGTTGGCCAGAACGTTACAAACCTTAACAAAGCAACTGAATAAATGAGAATGCTTACCAGCAGCGACTACAGCTGGAGGAGGCGAACCTGCCTCGCCACCGCTTGTTTGGCTCATGGATGCTACAGATGTTTCTCTGGAAGGTGGTAACTGCAGCTCCTTTGGGAGAAGGTCATAGACAGATTCTGTTGAACAAATGGAAAACAAAAAGGAAAAGGGTTTATTAAGAAATATTCGTGCTCTGTAAGAGAGAAGAAATAATGTTTTCGTCTAAAAAGATATGACCTATGATGTGACGTTCTCAGAACCTTCCTAAAAAGTTACATTAGGTACTCAGAGACCCTAACATTACAGAATAAAAGTTATTTCAGAAGACAAACCATGGAAACACGAAGATACACGTTCTCAAGATTGAAACAAAAACACACAAGTTTGTTCAAACAAAGAAATAATTCATGAACTTCCACAGAAGCTGTACTCATTTAGAATGAAAGAGCTGACGGCATATACCAAGAATCGCGTGAGAATCAAAGACAAACCCGCTGCCAGAATCCAGCCTGGGCAACATTCTACAAAGTCTTCCCAGGAAAGCATCAGCTCGTTACGTAAGATCCCTTCCTTCCATTTTTCTTGCCTCGAGCTTTTTGATAAAGTGACGTAGACACGCCTAAGCAAGCAGCCTCTGCTAAGAAGACTGCTAGCGCCAACCGGCATTCACAGGAAGCTCTCTGACCCGCTGAAAGGGGATTTGTGACTTGGGCCGCAGAGCCGCAAGGCGCAGCAGCGCAGGCACACGGGCTGGCAGCAGGTCGCCCAGCTGGGAAGGGCTCTCGCTGCACGGAACGACTCCGAACGCGTCGTTCGGCTACCTGAGATAAGCACGGCTTCGCTTCGGCACGGGCGCGCAGCTCTAAGTGCACCTCTTCAAGAGGACCCGTGAAAGACGCACGGCTGTTTCAAACGCCCGAGGCGGGGATGCAAACAACCCCGCTGAACAGATGCGAGCTGAATCGACAGCTCTGCACCACAGAACTCTAGGAAAATCCCTTATAAATATTATTTGCGTGCCTGAGACAGGTATGGAAAACTCGATGCAGATTTTTAAAGTCAGTGTCGCTCTGCTTCCCAGCTGGGCAGTAAAACTTAGCAGCAAGTGTCATTCACGCCAATCTGCTTCCGTACAAAAAGCATTAGCGACAGAGCCTGGCAGCATACTTTGCGAACCACAAAATCCCAACAACTTCCAGAGAAAACATTTACTTATTTCCATGCTGAATGGCCCCTATAAGCTCGGCCACTGGCACTGCTGTCAATACGTCAAAAATGTCTCCAAATAGAACGTGGTGTTTGGAAACCACGAGGTGCGTGTTGGTCTATTTTCTGCTGAACTACAAATTTTCTTCAAGACGAGTATCTTGATACAGGAGGCCAATTAAGTAATGAGGTAGGACTGAGCTTTAGGGTTTGTTTTTGTGTTTGGGTTTCTTTTGTTTGTTTGTTTTAATATTTACTCCTCAAAAGTGACAAAGGTTCGGTCAAATCTGCTGCTTTAAAGGGATGCTCAGATCCAGACCTCCCAAAGCATGTCGTTTCTCAGGGAACCGGTAATTTTATCTACCATAAGCACAAGCACGATCTCTGTGAATAACCCTATCAATACGGTAAGGAGGGGGAGGGCAGGAGGAGCAAGCATTAGAACTGAAGCACATTCCCACAGATCCCCAGACCATTACGAGCCAAGGCGTGCTCAGCGTGCACCACACCGCCAGCCCCATCCCGAAGCACCGGGGAACGGCACCCAGCGCCACGCAGGCACCCAGCGCCGGGCGAGCGGCCGCCCTCAGCCCAGCCCGCGGAAAGCGTCCCAGTTTTTCTTCCAGAGGGCGCAGGCTAACACACATCCCTAGTGACACGGGCTATCGGAACTGCCGTTTCCAAACCTTCCTCAGGAATCTGAATTGCGCCGGTGCCTTTAAGAAAGCTTGCCACATCAAACCTGCTCTGAACTGATCAGACTTCAAATGAAACTTTGTGTTTTCACCTAAACACAGGCCAATGTTTATATATGCTGCACTATAAATAGCATTAAAGCAAAAACTGACAAATTCCAGAAAGATTAGAGTTGTTGCAAGGAAACCAATTCTTCCCAGAGGATACAGCTTCTCCCTGTGCCTGCTATCGCTCTCAAATAGCTGACTCCCTTCCTCTCCTCTCAGCTCACCTCCATCACCACTTTGGGGTTTCTGTTTGGTTTTGAACACACACACACACACACACACTCCTGCTAGAACTTTGCATTTATTCATGTGGAAAGCATCCACAAAAAGTAAAAGCTGTTGTTGTCTAAACTCAGTATTGCTTTTGAAAGAAAGGAAAAAAAAGAAATTAGCATCATTACGTATTTCTATCTAATTAGCAGGAAAAATACGTAAACAAAATTCCTGTCTTCAGCAGCCACTGTGTTGAGTAAAGGAGTCAGGATTCAGTCAGCTGACAGCACAAGTGCCTTGTAATTTATTGCTTATTTTAAATCCCCTCGAAGAACGTATCGGTTGATGCTGAGATCCCGTTCTTCTCTAGCAGCAGCTCCATTTATACCCAACATTCTCCTTAAATACATTTTCTTTCACCATATAGGAAAAAAGGAACCTCAATTTCAGGATTATTGTTGCCATGAAGTATAAACAAGATCCACACACGAGCAAAATAAAGCTAACAAATGCTCAGCAGCAGCCAAGAGGCTCATGCTCAGCCCCGCACACAAACCTCCACCAGTTTCTGTGCCACGCATCCGTGCCATCGGCTATCGCACGCCCTCCTCGCAATAAGCTTCCAAACCTCGCATCGCCCCTCCAAATGCCTCACTGGACTAACTAGGTGAGCCCAGGCCTCGCGAATCCCGGTACTGAAATCAAGGACACATGGGGAAGGGCAGATTTACAAAAAAGAACTCTAAGTGTCAAGTTTCTTCAACTGCCCTTTATCCGATTATGCTGCCAGTGTAATCTCTCCGATCAGCTGCCTGTAACTTTGATGTGCCTGCCAGTTACGCTGCCAGGTCAGAAAACTGCATTTCACGTGGCTACACCAGCACAGCACAGCCCCAGATACCGAGCCAGCACCCCACACGGCAAAGTTTGACATCTGGGGAGCACAAGATTTTGCCAGCGCGCTGCTTGAACCTGCACGAAGCATTCAGAGTTGAAATATTAATGAAAAGCAATTAAAGCAATACGGTAGGAGGGTTGCTCGTTACCGCAGCTCAGCGCCAGCGCAGCGGGGCCAAGAGCAGCAGCCTGGACACGACGCAGGGCCTCCAGCAGCACTCACCCACCGCCTCCGGGCCGGCAGGAGCAGCCGGTGCCGCACGCGGCCGGACCTGCAGCGCTTCGGGAGCTGCACACCACTGAGATCGGGTCGCTCCGCGCTCAGCTTCTGGAATGGAGACAGACGCCATCACTTCGACTGGATGGGAGGTGGGAAGAGGAAAGCGAGGCGGTTTCCCCAGGACAGCTACTGGAAGTAGCTGCAAACAATCAGCTCAGCACTAAGGCAGCACACCCAAGGCGCAGCGCCCGCACTCCCTCACTCGCGGCGCTTGCAAGACTTCCCTGCAGCTCCCCACGCTGAGCGTCTCCAACGACTTCTCAGCTGCAGCCACGCAGGAGTCTCAGCTATACGGCCTAAGAACTGAGATTTCTAGCGACTTAGTGCCCCGTTAGCTCTCCGTGTGCCGGGACTGGTTGGCGAAGCTGCCGAAGCCCTTGTCCTTCTGCCGGGTGGCCACGCTGCTCGCGGGGGGCGCGGAGCCGGGGCATTTTCCACTGGTCGTGGCGGCGTTTGGCCTTTAGGTGCACATCCTGGAAATCTCTCCCCACTCCTTCGGCCTCCTGAACAACAGCAAGATAATCCCTATGTTTTAATAAGCTCTCTGCACCGAACGGCCGCCCACTTGATCCCTACTGATATTAGTCTCCTCAACATGTTTTAATACCCACATAGATTTGGCTGCTTCTTCCCAAGCCATTTCCTTGCTGCAGCACATGACAGTCACACCAGAGATTAGACAAAACCTTGGTGCACTCTTCTCATCAGCTGGCAGCATGCTAGCAGAAACCCCTTCTCAGAATGTACTCCAAGCTGATCAAAAAGCAAGTATATAGGCAAAGAGAGCTGTTTATAAGGAACTACATTTATAAAAAAAAGCAATTAGAAGTACATGAACCTGCAAGTAGCTTCAGCTACATGGGCTGTGAGAAAAGCACAACGAAGCACATGTACTCTGCCAATGAAAGAGACCCCAGGAAGAAAAAGCGGTGTCCATATTCCACCACATCCCCAGGTAAGCATAAAAAATGTGGTTCAAAGTGCCCGTGCGTGCATGCATGCAGATTCTGCGACTCCAACAGTTCACGTTAAAGTGTGAGCTTTAAACCTGTGCTGCCGAGGCTGCCCAGTGTCAGCCACAGGCCTGTCACTCCTCACTCGGAAGGCAGCTGCGATTTAATACAGCTACACATGCAATTCAGGGTCTTCCAGATCCTTTTGTAAAAGGCACTAAACCCCAAACATATTCTACACCTGAAAAACCAAGGCCTCTGATTCTGTCCGAAGACCCTATGCATTTTCTTTTATTTTTAAACAGTTTGGTTCTACCCAGCAGCCCGGGGCCTGCGACAAACAATATGGTTTAGTGGCTGAGCGTGCTGCATGCCAACAGCTCCGCCACAATAGCTTCGCTCACAAAGGGTTTTCAAAGAATGACTGAGGGGTGGGAGAGTTACAGCAGCCCGAAATACTCGGCGCACAAGCAAAGCCTTGCTTTGTTGCCAAACGTTGGCGTCGTGTGACCCTCACGGACTCGCTGTATACAAAAGCCTGGGTGTGGGAACACTTCCAAGCCGGCGCGCGGGCTGTCAGGAGGAACCCGCAGGGACATCCGATCGCCCCGTTCTCTGCCCGCCCCCAGCCCCCTCCAAACACCCACCAAGGACACACTGGTCCTCCCACGGGCGCCAGGAGAGGAGCTACCGAGCGAGTTCGTTACTGCAGTGCAGAGCGATGGATGTACGGATGTGCTTCACACACCGCGGGCCGGCCCTGAGCCCGACGGGCTTCAGAACCGGCACCGCTACGGGGGCAGCGGCTGCTCGCGCTCGCCCCGGGCTCCGCAGCCACGACGTGGACGTGGGCAGGAGCATCCCGGAGCTCCATGGAGGTGTGGAGAGCGTGAGGAGGGCAGTGAGAAGGGACGGCACCTGCCACATGAACGCAGGACAGAGGCACGGGCCAGATCAGCCTGTGACCACGAAGGACTTGTGTGTTCCCTTTCTTTTGTTTCCCCTAACATCCTACCTGCTGGCCTTGATGCAAGCCCCTTGAAGCGCCCTACAGAGCCGTCGGTCTGACCTCCCGCACCGGCAGTCCCCGCAGGCCATGGGACACACCGCGGGGGCCTGGCCCCACGCTCAGCCCACGAGCAACGTCCCCGTCACACACCTCGCAGCACGTCTCGGAACAACGGGATGAGACGTAGGCCTCCGTTCACACTGCGGAGAGCAGCGAGGCCTCCCGCCAGCGCTCCTCTCGCTGTCAATGCTGGCAGAATTGTATTGCTGCTACAGCAACAGTGGCAGGTTTTCAAAGAAACTGCAGTGTATACAAGGATGTTTTACACAGCCAAACATAAAATCTTCCTTCCAGTCCCCTCTGGCTTCAGACAAAAGCGGCAAACCCTAAATCAACATGATTCATGAGCACGCAGGGAAAGGCAGATGCCATCATTCTGCCTGCCCTAGAAAACTTTGATTAAAAAGTTCGTGCTGGTGCAACTCCACTCCGAAGACGCAGCCGAGGCTCTGGCGCTCCGTGCCGATGATGCAGCACCGGACGCTGTAAAATCCAAATCCTGCCTGCAAGCATTGCTGCTCCGACAGCGAAACGCACTGCGAGTGTTAGTAAAGAAGAGAGAAGAGCTTGCTGAGGGACACACACTTCTACTTTAAACAAAGATGATCAGTAATATATTATTAACCAGCAAAGGCATTAACGTTTTATCACAACAGCAGGATCATTGCCTCTCGTATTTAAAAATAAGTGAAATCTGAAAGGTTTTTCCTTCCTTTTTTAAAGAAGCAAGAATTCGTACCAAAATGCTAGTATTAAAAGGGTAATCTTGCAACCAATTTATAACCGAACACAACTCAGTTACTGAAGAACGGCACCAACCTTCAGAAAAGCTGCTGATATTCACGATTCTGCACAGCAGGGTAGGGTTGAGAAATTAATCCCTTTAAAGTTGAATTTCAGCAACTGACAAAGGCATGTGTTAGCTGAACTCTGTTTATGGCATACATCCAAATATCAAATAAAGCTTTCCTGGCTGTGTTTCAGTCATCCCCATTCACAGCTCAAAGAGTACTTTTGTAAATGCAGACAGACACTATAAATCCTGGGTCCTGTTTGCATCCAATTTTACACATCTCAGAAAGAGAGAACGACTTTATTTACTGAGTGTCACTTCAAGAAACGGACCGGTAATGACTTACTCGAGCACCTCTCCTATGCAGTTGTAAATTCCAGACTAAACCCCAAGAACTCCAAGAAACCAATAAAACACCACGAGGGACTAGGCAGAGGAACTGAGGAACGACAGAACCCCCAGTACTTGAACACAGCGGGGCACCACTCCACAAACCTGTTAAACCTCCCAACCACGTTTGAAAGACTTGATTACACATGAGTAGTGTTTAAAGATGCACATCTCGCATAACCCGGAACGGGAAGAAAGAAAAAAACACCTGTTGGCAATACCTTAAGAATTAAAAGAAACCAGTCCAACGCTGCCATGTTTTGATCTTCCAGCACACAGGAAACAGCTGAGGTCACCCTTCGGAAAGGCTCCGAAAATGACAGGTGTGACAATTCAATTAAGGAATTCAAACAACTCCATTTTGCCATGTAACTACTGTATAGAAAATGTTATAACAATGACATTTCTTTATTTGTGGTTCGACACTAAACTGAATTTTAAGGATAATTGGTCTTCTCCTGTCTTCACACTCCGTCACTACAATGACTTACATTCTCAAATGCTCAAAAACCACCAATACACTATGTCCAAAGAACAAAGACTAGCCATATCTATTTCTCATCCACTTTAAAACATTGCTATTGTTTCAAAATCAAAATTCCCTGGAAACCTAGAGGTGCTCCTGCCAGCGATGCCAGTTCTGTAGGTGCAACACAGCACCTGAACTAGAATCACAGAACGGCAGAATATCCTGAGCTGGAAGGGACCCACCAGGATCACCGAGTCCCACGCCAGGCTCCACTCAGGAGCACCCAAAACCCAACCCCTGTGTCTGGGAGCAGTGCCCAAACGCCCCGAACGCCAGCAGCTCGGTGCCGTGCCCACTGCCCTGGGGAGCAGACAGACCTTCACTACATTGCAGCCACCTCTCAGATTCAGTATTTTATTATAAACAGGGGGTTAGGAACTGTGCTCATGAGACTTGACATGCTCCCTAGCACACCTACCACATCCACGGCCCCGTACCACACACACGAGGTTCCTGTATCTCACCAGCTTGCCCTGGCTATCACAAGACCCCATGTGAGGGGGTAAAACTGCCCCAACGCTGAAGGACACGAAGCAATGGAAGGCCGCCTGGATGCTGCACACACCTCCGTGCCCAAGGTGCCTCGAACACGGCACACGAGCGCTGGGCCACCCGCTCAGCTTTCTGCCGCGCTCAGCACTAACGACAGCGCGCCGCTGCGGGCTGCTCTGAACGTGCTCGGGCTGGAACGGGAAAACAGGAAAATGAAAAAAAAGATCGGACATAAAATCCTCTTTAGTGAGCTGGAATGCTGCAGCAGACGCACGTGTTGAAGAGGACTTGTACAAAGCACGCCCTGCAGAGCACGAGGTCCCAGGGCTCCCTCCCAGCCCCGCGCCGTCTGAGGAGCAGCGCTGCTGACACGCACCCGGCGTCCCACACGCTGCAGGTATGGACAGAGGGCAGCAGCGAGGGGCACTCCAAACCCCCAGGCAACCTGCGTGACAAACACAGCACCTGGAAGGAGCTCCTCGTGGAAACCCAGATGCCAGTTGTTTGTAAAATCAGGTATGGAAAGCGTTAAGCAAGTTCTTCTCCAAACATGTTCACAGATCACTCTCAGGGGACAAGTCGGAACCTAAGCCAAGTATTTAATGGCAAAACGTGGATAAAAAATTATTTTCTGTACTGCAGAGCTAAAATCCCGGTGGAATCAGAGGGAGAACAGCAGTGAAAGAATGAGTGGAGTAACTGGTCTGGAATTGCCAAGTCGTATAAAACACAAGGATGGTGATACCAAATCAAACTAAGTATTGATTAGGCCATACCTCTTCTCTGACAGCAGCAAACTACAAGGAAAAGCTTACGAGAACTAGGAAGTTTAGACCAGAATACCTTCCAGGTTCTAACAATCAGCTACAGACTAGGTCCCTAGCTTACGGGCTGCCCTAAGCAGCTGTATCCCCTACAGATCTAACTCATTTATACTTTTTCTACCCAGAACATTTATCAACTGCTTCTACAATTAAACAGTGTACCAAAATATATGCATATCTTGTTTTAAATTGCCGGCTGGTCATTGCACTGGGTGTCTTTATCTCTGAAGCCATGAAAAATAATAAATAGGCACGGCCTGTTTATCTGCGGCGTACCGTCCATGGCTTTCAGACTCTTCTTGTCCACCCGCTCCGCTCAGTTCTTCTTCAGTTCTGTATGCGCAGCACTGGATACGCTCAGGCTTGACGTGGATTCAAGGAAAGACAACGTAACAGAAGGTAAGCCCGCTGAGGGTTAGAGTTCGTGGGGATAATCAGCTAGCATGCCGATAATGATCCTATCCAGACCGATATAGCATCCCTGCCAAAAGCTGCTGGGGATTCCAACGTGCCTCGTCTCAGACTTCTCTGCCCCAGCACACTTCCAGCACACTGTGACAGCCCCTCAAAAACCACAGCGCACCCGCGGTTGTACTTCACATCTCCCCAGTCGGTTAACGTGCCTTTCCCTCCTCAAATTCTACGGAGGGGAACCTCGTACTCAGAGTTTCTTCGACAGGTAATTAGTAGCCCACTACACTAAGCGTCTGCTTCAAACTCCCAGAGTGCTTCAGCTTTCTTTCATCCATGTCTAAAAGCTTAATTCAGTAAAAATAAAGCCCTATAGGTTCCCTGGCCCAGGGGTAGAAAGGTAATCTTACCAAATGAATTCTTTTGCTATTGTATTAATGTATTGGAATACCTGCACGACAAGCAGTACTTCATTTTACTCTGAACAATCTAATCCCTTCCCTGCTACCACACCTCTAAAAGCACTTTTTTTTTTCTCCTTAAGTGAGAGCACTGAACTTAAAGTACCAAAGCTTGAACTGAATCCTTTCAGGCCACAAATAATAAATAAATAAAAGATTTCCCCACCCAATTAAAAAGCAATTCCACTCTAGGTACGGCTCAAGTTTCAAGCAGAGGCAGATGGCTCTGTCTAGAATTCAGATGCCCTAAAAGAAAAACAAAGCAAGTTTTATACCCGGATGAAATCTGTGCGCAGGCAAAGGAAGGGCTCTGACCACGCTCACTCAAATATACTTACAGATGAGATTTATTGATTTATTTTTAACCCGTGAGGCTGGTCAGACACTGGCATTGGTTGCCCACAGCGGTCGCGGAGTCTCCATCTGCAGGGATGTTCAGACCCAAGCGGCCGCGGTCCCCAGCAAGCCGCAGCTCGCACTGGCTGATCGGCCTCGGCGGCTGCGCGACACGCTCAGCTCCTCTCCTGGCCCTGCACAACCGGTACCCCTCACCGCTTTCACAAGCCTAAATCGAGTTCCTGGGGTCTGCAACATTTACTTACGAGACAAAACCGGGGCAATTATTTGGTAACGTTTTAATTGGAATGCATGTTCTAAACCAAGACACTTTTTTCCCCTAAAAAAAAAAACAAACACAAACCTACTCAAGTATTTTAAAATGGGAGACCTCCTCATTCCTAATATTAAACTGAGGAGACAAACTTTAGCTGGAAACAGGAACAGAAAGGTCCTGATACTGCTGCTGTACCCCGACCCAACTGCGCACACGAAGGCAGGGGCACCGAAGGCCGCAGCACGCGTTACCAGCGGTACCGCCTCGCACAGCGTACCGACGCGCTGCCTGGCGCGAGCTCTGCTACCGCCGCAGCTCGGGAGCCCCGGCTGCCAGCAACACGCTGACGGGAGCGGAATATAACCTTAATGGAGGCGGATTGGCACGGACAGCTCGTGTCTTCCTGCCCCGTTTTACAAAGCAGCCTGCACAGCCACCATCAGTTAACAGCCGTGCTGTTATGGTGTTCCCCTACGCGCAAGGAAACAAACTGCCATCAGTTAATGGAAACCACCGCTCCCCGCAGCTCATTCTTTTCCAATCACTCTGCAGTGCTGCTATCAAAACTTACAGATTCTGCCGCTCAGCAAATCCGTACAACGAAAAAGTCAGGCCTGCAAACCATGAGACTGAAGCAGCTGGCCTGGAGGTGTCCGTGTGTCTGAACCGGAGTGAAGCTCCAACACACAAGAACTTTTTATTCTTGTCTTTAAGCCTCTCTCTTCTCTGTAGGCTTCATCTTGCTGTGCGTTAGGATCTTCCTTTGTTCGCCAAACAGCCTGAACTTTACCACAACTCAAATCTGCTTTTAACAACAGAACTTTGCGTTACTTCGGCATTTTGCATTTGTTTTATAAACTCGGTAAGATGATCTGAAATCCCTTCTAATTGTTTACAAAACAACCGTAAAGCCGCTGTAGGGACAACGGATCGAGGGGGCTGGGAGAGCGATTCTTCAGCGCATTTCTGTAACCAGAGAAACCTTTCTTCCTCCCAGCCTCGCAGTGATGCTCGCCACACAGCTCACCAAGAAGCACCCAAGCGAGCACCGTAACAGAAGGGACGTGAAGCACTTACATTTCAAACGCTGCTAGAGCGCCGCACGCTTTTGCAAGGAGCAGTTATTTCGAGTTTTACCGTGCCCAGCACAACCCGCTGTTACAACACAGCTCAGTTAGACCCCCGAGTTCATTGCAGTCGGCGCCTGACACGATCGCTGTACTTACTGACGGGAAAGCCCAAGCTGGGCTCAGTATTTTCAGCCTCATCAGTTTACTCTTTACATAAACACAGGGGAGATAACACACGTGATAAACTGCACGGAGGTGAGCACATACCTTACTTCACCTGCACTTTGGCCACTCATCAATTTCTGCAAGGCTTACCGGCATATCTGAACTGCAAAACCAGGTCAGGCTGTTGTCTTTTTTATAAAAGAAATCATTTCTATTCCTTCTTTTTCTCCAACTCGAAGTAATTTCCACCTAAATCTAAGAAATCTGTGCATCAATGTAAAAATCAGATCAAGACTCCATATGACTCATCTGAAGTCTGGTAATTGTTTGTCTTAATCAACAGACCCCAAAAGTCAAATATTCTGTTGAAAGCTTATAAATAAGCCAAGAAAGATCAGATGCCTTATAAAAATTGGATGGTCTTGACCTACGATCTGGGAAACAAAGGACAAAATAAGAGGTTCTTGACTATGCTGAGGAGCAACAAGCTATAGATTCCCCTTACGAGCAGCTTCGATGGATTTCAAATATGCAGGTCCTGAACTAACTGAAGCCCAGAGCTGTTAGAGTAAGCACGGAGAATGCAGACAGAACTTTCCAGAGCGAAACGAAGTACAAGGGATGCAGGGTGGCATAACCCTGTGTCAATGAAGAGTACGATGAACTGAAAAAATGAAGATGCAGGTGGGAGGAAAGGAAGGTACTGAGAAACACTTTCTTCCTCTGCAGCTATCAGAAATACCCGTACAAGAACCAACGACAGTTTTCCAGCTTCTGGGCCCCTGAGAGCCCTTCAGAGCGAAGGGTACCCATCTGAACTTGCAGGCAGATGGCAACGGAGCCCAACCCACCGTGCACGGCCCCCAGACCCGGCAGCACCCACCGCCAGGAGCAGCTCGCGGGGCAGGGGGAGGCGGGCGGGAGCCAGCAGGGTGCTGCTCCGCAGAGCCACCCCGCGCCCCAGGCCAGCAGCCTTTGGGCAGCAGCAGGCACAACTCGAGGAGCATCTCCTTCCGCAGCAGAGCCGGTTTGGCAGTTCCACCTCGTCTGCTACTTCCTCCACCGCTTAATCCCAGCCCTCGAGATGCCCGGTCTTGTCTCGACACCACCGCTCGTGCAGCTGCACAGTAAACTAGAGCAGGGGGCAGAACGACGTCAGAAAATCCGATCAAAAGCACGACATACTCGTTCTAGATTGGTTTCCCAATGCCATTGAGCTCACGGACACGAGAAAACAATCGTGCTGGCACAATTTAGAGAACAGCGCGTGGGTGGGAACAGGCAGCGGGCGCGGGGGTGCTCGCACAGCACCGTCCCTGCACTTTTCGAGTTACGGCGCGAAGAGCTGCGGACTCAACGTCCTCCCCCGGCCCCAAATCCTGACGTGATCATCCTGCAGCAACACACTCCACGGTTCTGATTTTAAAGCCAAGTAGCTAGAAAGATTCAAAAGCGAACCAGAGAATTGCAAGGCCGACAGAGCTTAAGGAACTCTGGCAGAATCCATGTCCAATTGCCTTACGTCCCAACCCCAGCCGCGTGCAGTCCGTCCCCACCGGTGACGCTCGGCACGGTTTGCCTGCTCGGGCACCTTCTGGGAGGTGCAAAAAGAAGCTAAACACCATGTGTTATTTCTATTACCAAAACCGCTGGAATTAGTTCTAAACTTTAAAACTAAAAGCAGACCCTTAAGATTTGTGTAAAGCATCTGTTCCGCCTCTCGGAGATAATTCATTCGCTGTCTTGCTGCAGTTACCTCTTGGGTCGTGGAACGAAAAAAGTTCTAGTAGAGAAAACATCGCTAAGCAGCACGCGTCCTGCATCGGCGGCTCAGCGCGCACAAGTAGGCTACAGTCACTGAAGGGGGGAAGGAAACGGAGTTGTGACTGTGTGACGTTTCCAGGGCAAGGGAGCTATTTAGGACACTGCTAACATTTTTCTTGTTGCTTCCAGTTCCAGAAAGTCTCGCAGCTTCACAGTTGCTCAGATATGTGAAGCAAAAACAGAGGGAGGGAGTAGAGGGGATAAAAAGTTCTGATCTTACTTGCTCCAGTGAAAAAAATGCACCTTTCGGTACACACGTTACTTTTTAGTTGCTTACAATGAACGCGTTAGCTAAAGCAGCACATTTCATCTGCTCGCATTTAGTACCTGACACTGGATGAACTGCTTTCATCACATTTTTTTCCCTCTGCCCGTTCGTCATGAATAGCTAACTTTGTTAGACTTGAATGCTGCATATGATGCTCAACCACAGAACAACTAGCCTCAAGGTTTTCGGTTTTACGCTCCAGTGATTCTTCTACTCCATTACTAATTTGTATGCACATTTTGGTTGTTTTATTTCAAAAAGGACAGCGCGTTACGTAAAGATGGGAAGACTGCAATTTATGGTCATCTCTAGGATCTCTCTAGCAGCTCCCATCCTTCTGCAATGGCTACAAAGCATTCGCTTTTAAAAATACTGATTATATTTCAGAAGCTGGATTTTTGGTGCTCAGCGCAAGTCAGTTCTTCAGACGCCGTGGGGACGAGCTCCAGCAGCAGGCCTAGGCACCAACATTTCGCGTTTATTTTATTTTAACAGCCATAACCGGCCAGATTCCAGCGGCCTGCAATTTGGGTTGTTTCACTATCATTTTCAGCCAACACAAGCTGGCACGGCTGCAGGAGGAGTGGTCCCACCCTTCCCCACGGCCGGTTCTCACATGTCCCGTCCTTGAGTCAGCCTAAGTCATTCATGAGGGCCCACAGCAAACACGGGCAGGAGGCTCACCTAGGTCAAAGCATAGCTTCTCTTCCCCTTCTTTTTTGGCGAGAACGAAGAAGGGAAGAGCGCAGTTAATTTTGATGGGATCGGTTCCCCAGCCCAGCTCATCGCACGGCTACAGAAACGTTGGCACGAGCGGAGGAAAAAGGGAAAAAGGGGACGAGAGTGTTTGAGCTCGGCAAGCGTGGATTCGAGCTGGCTGGACTGGCTCACGGGACTACGCAAAAGTGTAAACCGGGAGAGAAAGTACTTGGATACTCAAAGAAAAATATTCTCTTCCCCAAGGTAAACATAATAGGAAAAAAAAAACTGAAATGAATAATCGGATCAAATTTTAAGCTGCTGATGCTCACTTTGTACTGCCATTTCACCTCAGGTCTGTGCGTCTTCTGAAGTTTTGCCGAACATTTTGACAGGAATATGAAAACAAAAATCTAATGTGAAAGGGCCGTGCAAGCAAAAACATTAATGCGTAGCGACAGCGCGCGCTGATGACATAACGCGGCCTCTGCAGGGAACAGGCCAAACCATACCACAGGAAGAATTGCACTAGCATAAGGCACATCTCGAGTCACTGGAGTTTCAAATATAACTTCACGTTTTTTCTTTTCTTTTTTTTTTTTTAGAGCAGACAAGCACATTCCAACCCGTGCACTAATATTCTTCTACTTGAGTTCCAACAGACTCGAGTACAAACACCAGGAAACCTCGGGACTCCCACGAAGATCCCAACCTTACGGCTTGGCCCACGTCCGTGCTCCCGTCTCCAACACGCACCGGCGAGCAGCCCCGACCGCGCCGGGACAAGAACTTCGTTCTGTCACCCCGCTCACGCTGCCAGGCCCGCAGCCCGGGTCCCAGCAGAGAAGTTACTGGCCCCAGTTCAGCTGCGGCTCTGGGAGCGTGCTGCCGAGGAGCTCCTCGCACGCCCTCATCACAAATGCATAGTTGTGGCTCCCTCGCGGCGTTCAGGCCTCTCCCTTATCTCATCGGGTGCACCTATGCTCCGATCCAAAGGATAAGTTGACAGGGTAAATTTATCCAGAGCGTAAGTCCACAGGATAAGTTTATCTGTGTCTATCTATAAAACTAAATAAAAAAGCAACCGAGCGCATTCTGATTAATCAGATAACCGCTAATACCTTTTCCTAAATCCAGCTAAAGTCGTACGAACATACCTTGCAGCAAAGAGAATAGATTAATTATTACTGTAAAAGCACATTCATTCATTCTAAATTTCAATTTAAATTAAAATGCATTTTAAATTAACATCTCCTTGATCTTCTGTTATGACAAAACATAAGGAGCAATCCTTGCTTCGGCCTCTTTACGGCCATTCACTGCGCTATACGCCTCTATCATGTGCCCTCTCGTTTGCACCAGGAGGCTCGTTACAGCCACTCGAAGCGTGAGACATCCTTCTGCAGACCCCCGCTAGCTCTGACCCCACATCAGTGCTGCCGGAGGGAAAATCCGCTCTTAATCAACCCTTCCGAGAAGCTCTTCCTACCTGACCCAGACACTCAGCCATCCTGTTAACTACAAACAAATTCAGATTTTTGAGCATTCACAGTAGGATCGGTGAGCTCACAAGTTCTGCTCAATTAAGCGTGAGTCCTTGAAGAAGTTCCGTGCCTTACACAGAAGGCTTTTATTTAGATGTTTACTCATTATTTAATAACATACACTTTTTATTGATCGTATTGGGAATTTGAAAGACCAATTTGATGGGGTTTTATCACTCGTATTTTTACTTTTTTATTTTACCAGATCCACCCTGTCTCAAAAAGCTTCTCCCTTCCATTGTCCTCACCAGAACCGAAGCCAACTGGAGTACGATGGACGGCAGGAGGCCTTGGATCCCCTGCAGCCACACGATCCCAGGTACCCCACAAGCCATCCAGCCACACGTCCCCAGGACCCCCCCACCTCTCACACAACTTCAGGCCCCAGCAGAGAGCCGCTGGCCGAGGGCAGCCCGGGAGCTCCCAAGTTGCACTTTCATTCGCGGCCGCGCTTTTATTTCTTTTAGGTTTGGCACTAACGACACATGACTCACGGTTAATAAGCGCATTGCGAGCAGCTTCAAAAAAAAAAAAAACCCTACAAAAAAAAAAAACTTTAATCTTTGCTCCGGCGTTAGCCCCGACCGCTGCCCCCCCCCCCCACCCGGGTGGCGCAGGGCCCGCTCCGCACCCTCCGGGCGCTGCCCCCGGTGCCCGCAGCGCTGCCCCCGGCCCCGCACGGCCCCGCACGGCTCCGCCAGGCCGAGCCCCGGGGCTGGAGGGGCCGGGCCGCGGCCTCCCCGGGGCCGCCGCCGGGGTGAGCGGGGCCGCATCCGCGTTCCCGGCCGCGGCCCGGTCGGGAGGCGGCAGCCGCGAGCCCCCCGCCGCCGCCGGAACCCGTCGGGACACATTCCTGCGGGCTCGGGCCTGGAATGCGCCCGGGGGAGCCCGGCCCGAGGCGGGGGAGGGGGGGGGGTCGGCCCCGCGGCCCGGTCCCGGAGCCCCGCGCAGCCCCGCGCAGCCCCGCGCAGCCCCGCTCACCCTTGGAGTACAGCGACTTGGGGGACTCGAGGTCGAGGTCGGCGCTGAGCAGAGAGATGAAGTCCGAGGGCATCGCAGCTCCGCGGCCCGGCGGGGCGAGGGGCGGCGGCAGCGGGGCCGGGCCGGGGGGGGCCGGCCGGGGGGGGGCGGCGGGCGGGGGCGCGGCGGGACGGGGCCGGGGCCGGTGCCTCGGATCGGGCCGGGTCTGCTCGGGTCGGGTCTGCTCGGGTGGGTTCGGGCCGGGCCGGGCCGGGCCGGGGGCTCCGCTCGCCGTGGGGACCGGGCGCCGCCACCCGCCGCTGACAGGAGCCGGCCGCTGCCAACGGAACGCGCCCGCCCGCCCCCTCCGCTGCCGCTCTGCGCCTGCGCGGCCCGAGGGGAGGGGGCGCGGGCCAGGAACCCCGGCGCCGCCGGCCCGCGCATGCGCCCCGGGAGGGGGGGAGGCGCGGCGGCGGAACGGCCCCCCCCCGGCAGGGCCCGCGCGCATGCGCGGAGCGGCCCGCTGCGCTTCCCTCGCTCCCCGCGCGCCGGCGGCGGCGCCGCAGTGCGCGTGCGCGGGGCCGCGCGGGGAGGGGCGGGGCGCGGCGGCAGCGAGCAGCGCGGGGGGGGGGGGCCGCGCGCGGGCGGGGGGCGAGGAAACGTCTAGAACGGGGGGGGGAGTGAGGGGCCTCGCGCGGGGCCGTGAGGAGGGGAGAGGCCGGGGCGGGCTCCCGTCTGCCTCGTCCCGAAAAACGTCGGCATTGTCCTCAAAAATCGTCTGCCTTGTCCCCAGGAAACGTCTACGTTGTCCCCAGAAAAAATCTCCATTATTCCCCAAAAACGTGCCTTGTCCCTAAAAATAGCCCGCTTTGTCCCCCGAAAATGTCCATCTTGTCCCCAAAAAACATTTGCCTCATCTCCAAAAAACGGCCGATAAGCGGATAAAACGAGGCAGGGGGCCGCAGATGAGGCGCTGCGCTCGGTGCTGGGCCTGGCAGCACCAGGGAGAGCCGGGCACAGCACGCACCGCAGGGAATCACAGAGCCCTAGGGCCACTGGGGTGGGAGAAGCCCCCCAAAATCCCCTGCTCCGACCCCCCCCACACCGCTGTCACCCCCCAAACCACGTCCCCAGGCACCACGTCCAACCTCTCCTTCAACACCCGCAGGGACGGTGCTCTGCCAAGCACAGCAACACGGGGTGACAGAAATCGGGCGAACTGTCGGCTATAAACCCAGCAGAGAGAATTTCTGCCCGCCGGTCCGGAGGGATTATTACCTCCCAGAGCTGCACGAGGGCCCGGTGCGGCCGTCAGAAGCGTGCGGCGGGGAGGCAGGGGAGTCGAACGCGCGCAGTGCTGCGCAAATCGGCAGGCTCAGGTTATGCGGCCGTGGATTTAAAAGGATTAGCTGATAAATTTACTGAACAACTGGCAATTGTTGTTACGATGGGAAGTTTAGAGAGAGGAAAAAAAGCTGCGGAGTAGTCACGTTCAGGAGAGGGGAAGGGAGAGGTTACGCGGGGAGAGGCCGAGCTCGTCTGCGCTCGGGCCTGGGGAGGCACAAACACGGCTGCCAGCGAGGAGAGGATGTCCTTCCCCTGAGGAGTGAGAGAGCTGCTCTCAGGATGGCACTAAAATATGAAAACCAAATGAAGCATCCAGGGAAAAATGCCAGGCTGCTGTCTAATCGCCTCCTGCGGAGGTAGGGAGGGGAAGCAAAGGTTTTCTGAGAAGGTGCTGCCGGCAGGTGGGCTGCGACAGGGGGAAAGCCCGTCCTGCTCCTGGAAGGGGACGCAGTGAAGGACGGAGCAATGAAGGAAAGCAGATCAAGACAGACCGACAGGTAGGGCATGGTGAGGCATGGCGAGAGGTTTCCTGGTCGCTGCTGCCAACCCAAACCGGAGTCGGGACCTTTGCCCCCAGCCTCCAGCCTTGCCCGAGACCTGGCTGAGCTTTTAGCCACAAGGGCAGCTACAACATTTAACCAAATCTTCCTTCTGCATGTTCCCGCCGGCCCCGGCCACAGGCTCCGCGCCGGCTCTACTGCTAGGCTGTGTGGGCAGCAAGTGAAACCCAGCATGTGTTCCCTGCCCAGAAAATTCGGGGATGGTGCAGGAGGAATTCAAACCAGCTACTCATGAGGGCTGAAGGTCACCAGTGACTGGCACAGCCCAGCGGTTTTGATACCAAAACCCAAAATCTGCGCGGCTTTCATGGACTAGCATGACTTTGGGCTTGCTTAATGCCACGGGTAGATGGACAAAGGAAAGGCTGCCCATGATTGAGTGCCCCGGCTCCGCAGGCTTGGTGTCAGCGGTGCCCCTCTGTGCTGCTGGAACTGGGCACGGGGACTTTGTGGTCCCCTTTGGCCTCTCCTGCCCTGCCTGGTGCTGGGCTCTAGGCCCGGGTGACGAATGCAGCCGGACACCGGAGGGGCTTGCCTGCTGAAGGAGGTTGTAGATAGGGAGCGCTGAGCTTGTTGTACATTTTCCTCTACTTTCATGATTTTTGAACATTTTGTGCCTTTGGCTTTGGTTGAACATCCAGCCTCAGGTTCGCTATGGGTGCTTGGTGCTTTGTGGGACCTTCCCAAAGTCAGTTTGTCTGATGGACAAAGATCTTTCACGTCCCAAAAGGGCGAGCTGCAAATGGTGACTGTAGTGGAAACTGTGAGCAGGGTCATAACTGTGCAAACTACACAAACAAGGGAAGTTCAAACAACAAGGGAAAGGAAACCTGGCCCTGTTTGGAGCCGGGGGGCCCACAGCTGGGAGAACACGCTGATCCATTTTTTCCCAGTCAGTGCAGCAGAGATTTACAGAAGGATGGGCTCGGTTCGGGGATGCTGCCCTCGGCACGTGCAGATGCTCAGCCCTGTCCCTCCCTGCTCCACGCCCGCTCAGAGCAAGCCCTGCCAGCAGCCCGTGGCACCAGGACCGGCAGCTCCGTCCTCGTGCCAGCACCGCAGCCGTGACCGTGAGCAGCACGCGGTACTGCCCGCTCCGCTCGCACCCCGGGAGGCGCAGCGCCGTGCGTGTCCTGGTCTCACCGTTAGAATGTATGGAATAAATGTAGCAGGAGCACACGAAAACCCCGTTCAATTAACTCCAGGCACTGAAGCGGGAGACTTCCCATGAAAAGTTACGTGCTCTGTCGAATTAAATTATTTTCTCGTTTCATGATTGAGCTCTTCCCCTCGGTGCGAGGTCAGATAGCGGCAGGTGGGAGTGGGAGGCAGGCTGAGCCGTGCTCATGCTTGTACGCTGGCAGGTGCGCGCGGCGCCACTGGCCCCACTTGCAAGTCCTGAAGCCACGTAGGTGTTGTATTTTCGAGCTGCGCTAGAAGGCTGTCAGAAAATAATTAGGCTCTGTCAACAGCTCCCCTAGTCCCAGATTACTGCTTCCTGACTCATTAGAGCTGCTGAGCTTGGCAGGAAACTTGTTTTATAGTAATTTCTGCTAGCAGCGTCCCTGGAGATGGGGCAGCGGTGCGCCTGTGACACCGGTGTCCACTTCAGCCTCGTGATGGAGGCGCGGGGCCGCGGGAGGCCATCAGGATGTCTGCCCTCGATTTATGACATGACTGGTGGTGCTGTCCTGAGCAGCGGTTTGGAGCTTCCCACCCCAGTGCTGGCCGTGGCTCCTGGGCTGTTGGCTGGGCACTAGAGTCTGTGCGCACGACTCACTGATTTCCTGACTGCTTGATGTATATTGAGGTTTAATACGCACCAGTGGTGCTTTTGCCATTAGAAGAGTGCTCAGATATATCGGGCTTTTTCCCCACGCTTAGTGCGATATTTCCGAAGGGACTTCTCAGAGGCCGTGGTCGGTCACTTCGTGTCCTGCACCACTCAAAGCAAGCAATGCCAGCACCCCGGGGCCCCGTGCGCTAGAGGAGGATACCACAACGGGAAGGGCAGTGCTCGTGAGCAGAAACAACCCAGCACAGCAGCTGTCCAGGGCAGGCAGGACAGCATTCAAAAATAATTTTATGATCCCAAAGAGCGGGGTATTGGAAGCGACATGCAGCTGAGCAGCAAAAGGTCACAAAGCGAAGAACCGGAGAGGTTTCTGTTATAAATTATTGCCCTGTTAGCTGGGAGCAGTGACAGAGGAAACACAACCGCTCCAGGCAGTCACGAGGAGGCTTGGCCGTTGGTGCAGCATCTTTGTTAAAGGCCTGTGTGGGATGTGACAGGCAACGTAGCTCTCACATGGATGGAGAAATACTTGGGTATTGGAGTACTTTGGGGTATGAGGCTGTGGGACAGCTTGGTCAGGAGTATTTTCTGCATTGTTACGGTCATGAAGGATTAATTCCTTCAGTGCTTGTTGTTGTGTCACTTGAGCTGTCTCAGTAAAACAAGTTCATTTTGTTTCAGTCAAAAGTTTTAATAATTGACTCTGGCTATTAGGGACATTTCTCAGTTTGCAGAGGCTCCTGGCTCTGGGAGCACGCGGTGCGGGAAGGCGGCGCTGGGGCCAACGCAGCCGCCGGGATGGCTCAGCTGCTGCTGAGGACTTGTATCATCTCTGCGCAGGACGCCCCATGGATTCTCCCAGTGCCCGGTGTCGTTAACCCTGCAGAGTTGGCAGCAGGTTTAAGAGTCGTTCCGAAACCTTCTCTGTATTTCTGTGGATTTTGGATCCAGTTCCTCTCAATCAAAGATGAAGTTTACAGTGAAAGAGTGCTTGCCAAGAAAATAATTCACAACTATCCTCTGCACCGTGAATCCATTTTTCCTTTACTAAGCGCGCTCTGAGGATGTCCTGTCCTGTGACCACAGGCCCTGCTTCCTGGACCGTTGAATGTTTTAGTACCAGGACCCCACGAGGGATGCGCAGTTGGGCTCATGAATTATCCAGCGCTGGTTACTAAGTGCCCCCTGCTACAACCCCCCCCACTTCCAGCCCAATTAATGTCTTTTTTTCCCCAGGCATTTCATCCACACCCGTATTTTGATGCCTTGCTTTGCCCACATGCCGTCCACGACGAGTTTCAGAGCCACACGGCGGCTTCATCTCGCAGGTGACTGGTGCTACCAATTCCATGGGTTCCTGATTTACGTCAGCTAAAACCCAGGACCAAAGCAGGCAGTTCCCCCTGGTTTTTCCACTCAGTTACCACATCAGCAGCTGCTGGTTCGTGCCCTTGCCGATGTTCTGCTCACTCCCGGGATGCCCCAACCTCCTTAAGGAGGTGCTGCCTCCTTAAAGCTGCTGCAGCTCCCATGAAAGCTACAATTAGGCAAATTTGTTAGAGCTAGATTCTGCTGACAGCTGTGGGAGGGGAAGGTGTACTCCTTCAGAAGGATACGTGTCGATGAAAGCTGTATTTCACAGTCACTGTTTCATCTTTCCACTCAAAACCACCTTCCCACACGGGTGGTGACGATGGTCTGGGCTCCTGTGCGCTGCCGGAGCACCGCCAAGAGTCTGGTGGCACCAGGAGACTTCTGCTCCCCAGGACGTGGCCCAGAGCATGGCAGGCTGCTCTCCTGCACAGGAACAGACTTCACGTTCTTATCTGGCAAAATTTGCTTCCATAGCTTCTTTGCTGCTCGCTTATCGCACTTCCTGAGCAGGTGACTGGAACTTATCAGGATTACATATGGGGCTCTCCCTGCGCCCCTGCTGCAATTATAAAAAGTCCCATTATTATCATGACAGCATTAAATATTGTGCCGAATCAGCAGCTGCTGACCGGAGAGCAGGCGCTCACAAAACTGGAAAAGCCAGAGAGCGCTCAGCCACGTAAATGCGTCGCTGGTCCCCGACATCTTCCAGACAAATAAGCAAGTTTAGAGCAGAAGGAGAATGATTGCACAATGTTTATTAGCTGCGAGCTTGAAAACGATCCGTGTTTAGATCACTGTGGAATGAATTCTGCAGAAAATCCATTTCACCCCCCAAAACCTGGGCTGCGCAGCTCGCCGCTTCCTGACGCACCGCGAGAACCAGCGCCTTGCGCGGTGCCCGCGCTCTGAACGAGCCCTTTGGCAGAGGCTGTTTCAGCTGGTGCCATCCGAAGGATCCTTCCTCTGACAGGAAGACAAATCCCGCATCTGCAATAGCTCAACGTTTTCTCAGCTTTAACTCATTATTAGTTGTAAGCAGAACAATTGTCACAACCAAATGCTTCCCTCTGGAGCCACAGTACAGCTGCGCAGTCCTTTCCCAGAGCTCGTAGGGCCGGAGCTCCCTCGTTCCGACACGGTGCTGCTGGCACCCGTGTCCCCGTCCCCACAGCCTTCAGCGGCTGCCGAGCGCCTCCCCCAGCCCCTCTGCCTGGCTGTAGTCACCCCCGAGGTGCAGTAGAAACCCTGGGCCAGGTGATGTGAGCTGGTCAGATCTGTAGAACATACTGAATACTTGATACTCAGCAACCTTAACAACCGGTGGGCACCCAAGAGCGCAGCCCATGCTGGCCCTGCAGCTGCATCCCCCCCGGGGGCAGCGTCCAGCACCCCCAGGGCCAAGCCCAGTCATCACGGAGAGCTCTGCGCATTATTCTCTTCAAGTCCTTCCCTTTATCAGCTAATTTCAGCAAAACCAGAATGTATTTGGAGCTCCCAGCTCTCCTCTGCCTGCCCTCGAGCCAGCGAGCAGCGGCGCCCCGTACTGTCCAGGAATTTGGGTTCAGGAAGGGGCAGCAGCCGCCAGCGCTGAGCTCCGCAGGTGTTCCTGCAGCGGCTGCAGTGCGCTTACACTGACCACACGCTGCCTCCGTACTCGTGTCTGCAGTTCTCCACCTCTCAACCTCTCCTCCGAGACCCCTGAAGGAAGCCCTCACCACACGCCCAGCTCCCATCCCAGGAACCTTCCTGGCAGGGCCGGAGCCGAGGCAGCGCCTGCGCCGAGCCAGCACCAGCTGTGCGGGAGTTCAGTGCCAGGACAAAGACTTGGAAGCCTCCTTCTTTAATCCTCAGACGAAACAGGTAAACAACTTTGTTAATGCCTCCTTTGTGCCCCGAGTGCTTTCACACCCACTGGACCCATCGCTCGGTGAACCGCAGGAGGAAAGCGGGGAGGACGGCGGCTGCTCCCTGGGCAGTGTTCGGGGCCAGCGGGTCCCGTGCTCCTGCGTCCTTCAGCCCAGCCCGGCTCCGTCCCCAGAGCCCAGGAGGGAGCTGCAGAGCAGTAATGCTGATACCCGGCCGCTGCTCCGAGCCTGTACATTTCATAGAAGGCCTCAACGCAGCTCCTGCAAACGTAAAACGATGCCTCCGGGGAAGCCAAACTCATGTGCACCATCCGTGGCCCTTTTCCTCAGGCCAGCCTCAGGTTCCTAAAAGCAACCCATCCGACTGCTGCAGAGGGCTCTGGGCTCCCCTGAACTCACCCCCTCCGGAGCAAGGTAACGTTTGAAAATCAGCCCCTCCGGATCAAAAGCGCCATGACAAAGTTTCTATTCCACATGCAAGCACTTCCACGCTATGATTTTGTAACCTTTTTTTCGACAAGCTAGACCGAGCTCAGCTCCCTCACCGTAAATGATGTTTTCCAAACTTCTAATCATTTACGTGGCTTTTCTATGGATTTGTAAAAGCCAAAGGCATTTGGTGTACGGCACAGCCACGGCGTTAATTCACTGCAACGACAGCACCAAACGCACACGAGCTCCCACTGCCGCAGGAGGAACGCACTCCACCTTTACCCTGTGGCATCACCCTCCGCCACCTCCCCGATGCGATGCTGTGTGCACACTCCTCAGGATACAGCGCGGCATCCCACACGTCCCAGTACGCAGCCCTGCAGCAAGTGTGCCAACAGCCCGGTGCCAGCGGCTCACCCTCAGCCACCAGCACTTTGCTGGGCTCCCAGGGAGCATCGGCCTCCTTCCAGGGCACGGCCCAATTCCCACCCGCACAGGCTGCTCTGTGGGGTGGCTATCCCTTTCCACTGCTAAATCCGATCTCTGCATTTTCACTTTGTCCTCGTGTTTGTTTGTTTGAGTTTTATTAAGTCAAGCGATAAACCTTGCAGGATCAATTCCAAAGCCTTCCAAAAACCTAAGCAGCTCAACTAATCTTGGATATAAAAATATCATGTTAGGCTGATAAGATCTTTTTCCATAAACTTCGATTGACTGACCCACTGCTTACTTTAAGACCTGTATTAATGTACGACTATGTGGCCTGTCACCTTTATCCTTTAAAAATATACCTAAGTCGAATTTATCAGATCTTTCCCACTGTTTTTTCCTTGGCTTGAATTTATACTCGTGTTCTGCTCTTGTTAAGATAGAATAAACAGACATCAGACCACCAAACCAGCGAGGACAGAACAAGGGGCAAGCGGAGCTTGCAGCGGGTATTCAGGAGCTGCTGTGACAACGGTGAACTGCAGGTTTCCCTACACTGTGCGCTAGGTTGGCCGGATAATTCACTGTACGAGACAAAACAATCACTAGCAGAAAGAAAATGTCCTACAGGGAGGAAAAAAAAAACCACACACCTGCACCTCTGCTCTAAGAGTACTGGAGGAAACGTGACCTACTCCTGCGGGCTGAGCCCACTGGAGGAACAGAGGGAGTAACGGAGTAACACAGCCCCGCACCGCCGTCTGCTCCCAATGGCTACGCGCCTCCTCGGCCTTCATTTTTAAAAGGTAGAGTGTAACTCCAAGTGCAAGAAACTCTTCTGAGCAGCCTTCTGAGGAGCACAGCGATTTCATGGAAGAGAGAAGCAAGAAAAACCACAACCGACAGGAGGTTTTCACAGCCGGGACCACAGTATATTGCTTCCCTTTTGCTGCAGTTCAGAAAGACGATATGCTTTGGACTAGGAACCAGCGTCAGACCACTGAAGGGTATCGGACACCACAGCATGAGTTTCGTTTTGTTTGCAGATCCTGAAACCACAGAGCAGCGTGCTGGAAGAGCTGGAGAGATCCGTGCCTCACAACACACGAGGCATACCTGACCTTTCCTGCATGCTGCTGAAGGCTGGCTGCAGAACGCACAAAAAGAGAAGAAAGGAGAAACGTTCTCCTCTGTTCCAAGACAAAAACAGCACTATGCACAAATCCCAAGTGGATTTCTTTTCGCTTTTTATTTAGGAAGAAGAGGCAGGATTTATTTCTTTTTTTTTTTTTCCCCCATCTGGTACAGATTCACAGGCAGTAAGAATGAGTTTTGTATCCAACACATGTGTTGGATCGAGACCCCAGGGAGAAAAAAAATCTCCCTTTCAAGAAGCCACATGTCAGTTCCCATTTCTGGTGTTGCCGCACGCAGCACAAAAGCACCCAGACAAACCAGAATCCAAGGCATAAATTGTTTCACAGAATATACATGTTAAAGGGACAAGTACAAATATTACAAAATGAACAGAATCACTTTTAAAATACTTGTATTTGTTTAACCGTTAAAAACAGACAGAAAGAGGTAGCAAAGCTAACAATTTCCTGCTGTTCCAATTAGTGTAGCCTGCATGCACTTGGAAAGTTACTGTGGAACCGAATCTCTCAAAATCTTTTCTGGAAAGGACCGCAGACAACTCGCAGTTTATTTCTGACAATGCTACGTGAAGTACTGAGGCAAACCCACAGGCTCACTAGCAGCTGTTTCACGTTGTCTGGCTTAACAAAAAGGCATTGAAAGAAAAAGGTTATCTGCGTTTTACTTCAGAGAGCGAGAGAGAGAGAGCGCAAGAGAGAGCACAAGCACGCACACGCCAGGGAGACCACACACAAACGTAACAGAATAACAGGATGCTGTGCCTGCCCTGCCTCAGCGAGAGGAAGTTATGGAAGGGCCGCGGGTCCCGGAGTTCGGACAGACAGTCTGGTATCAGCTTGGTCCCATGGATATCAACACCACTTGGCAAACCCAAAGCTAAAAGCAAGGCATGAAAGGCGGAGGGAACTAGAATCCCGCGTGTTGCATGCGTGCACTCTCTCTCACACATGCTCTTTCAGGCTTTCTGAGGTCCCATCAAGGTGAGCTCACGACGATCTCCCTTCCAACATGTAATAGCGATACATCAAACCTATGACCAGTGCTCCGAAGATGGGGATTAGCCATGTTGACCAGAAGCTACGGGGAGGAAAAGACAACAACAACAACAACAAAGACACAACACCCACGAACAACATAAAACAGAAGAAAGTATCAAGTTAATAAATCATTTGAGATGTTCAACACTCGCTACACGTCTGTTTTCCCCCAGGGAGCTCTCGAGACCCGTCTCCCACCAGGTCACAGAGCAACCGCTCGGGTCTGGGCAGCACAGCTCCAGCAGTCCCGTGCTCAGGGCTCTCCTGCTCCCTGTGAGAGGCCCCTGTGACTGCAAGGATGGCTTGGTTGCTTATAAAATAGCAGCTGGGTTGCTGAACTTTCCAGCCTGGCACATACAGAAACCAACTGGGGTTCTTTGCTGTTGTTTTTTCTTTTCTTAAATAAGCCAGACTGTAATTTGTGCTATACAAACAGCTGCGTTGACTCAAGCATGGAAATTGCTACAGCTATCCCACAATAAATCATCCTCACTCATAAACCTGAGGCCACAGGCTCACCTTCAGCAGCCTCCTTCGCAAAAAAATAAATTAAAAGCTAAAAACTTCTGCATCAGCTATGAAAGACTGGGACCCTCTTCTGGTTGTAAGCACTCCTGTACTTTCAACTAAACTGTGCTGGTCACGGTAAAACCTTCTAAAAAACCACACATGGCTGCGTTTCATCATGCCTGACCTGCAGCGACCACCCAAATAATCACTGTAGTGAAAAGGGACTGCAGCCATCGTTGTGTAATACGAACACGTGAGCCAGAGGATTCGAGCTGCACAACACCAGGACGCCTGCTCTGCCCAGCGAGGAGCCGGGGACGTCTCACTGCCGGCTGTGTCTCCATCTCCACCGAGGGAGGTGCACGCCCTGGCAGCTGACTCGGGCGTGATGCAGTTGGGCAGCTTCTTCTGGAGCACCTGCTTGCTAGAAGGACAGCGCAGTAATAGCCTGCGGTTTTTTTCCTGCCCATTAGAGTTGGTCTGCAGTTCTATGAATGGACGCTCCCAACCCCTCAGTCTCTTACTCTTTTTCTTATTATTATCTATTTATTGTTATGATTACTTTGTACGATACCTTGCTTGGCCAGAGGATGCCATATTTTGATCCTGAAAGAAGAAAGAGGGAGTTAGCAGGGAAAAAAAGAACCATTATACATCTTGTGCTAAGAAATGAGACTTCAAGACCGGACAGGTGCTTACAACACAGAGGAAAAACAACACTCCCCCTCCTTTCCCAAACACCCTCTCTATCACGGGCATGGATGTTTCTGGGGGCGTTTGCCTTCCTCCTCACCTCCACATTCTTTTCATCAGCCCAATCCCTCCCACCTTCAGCTTCACACTGGGACTTTAACCTCTCTCAAAATACGGTCTTGCTCATCCCCTTGCAAACTGGTCTGTTCATTTCATATGATACGGACGATAACTGATGATCCGAGGCAGATAACTCTTTCCCCATGATCGCTTCCCCAAAGCCTTCTGTCCACATCCCCATTTGCTCTCCTACTGCCTGGCCACCGAAGCATAAAACCATAAAGTTCTCTTCAACTCTTCCTTTGCCTACAACCTGCTTCCAAACTTTCATACTTCTTTTTTCATAAAACTCTGAGAATTTAAGTACGTTTTCCAACCAACTGAAATTCTTATTTAGATTTTTATCAACTCCACATCCTCTTCCTCAATCACTGTTGCTGCCCCTCCTAAACAGTATTATCTCCATTCCTTGTGCGTCTTCGCACTTTCTTTTCTGCCACAGTACATTCAGTGGCTGTTAAACATTGACACTTATCCACAGGGAGTTACCTCTAGGCTGAATTCTAAGAGTATAACGTCACTACTTTAAAAAAAAAAAACAACTAAAAAACTAAATAGGGGGATCCACATTACTGACTTCTATCTCTTGCTGCTGACTTTATATTTCGGCCTAGTTTAAAAACAGATGTTGCACACTAGAAAGACCTCAGCTGTACATAAACCACTGAACATAAGCCACTGAACTTTATACACTGAACAATACATTTGAAGGTGAATATAGGCAGAATCAGCCCCACTTTATAACTAAGATTTGCCTTTATCTATCCCAAGTGGCTCTTTCTATGGCTGGCTATAACAAGCAAACACTCCCAAGGGCTTCAGTTACTGCTCTCTGCTGACAGCTTCCTTATTGATTCCCGGTCCTCTGCGAGTGGCCCTGCTTCGAGCGACAGCTAATGAAAGCGCTGTTGAAGGCAGAGCTGCGCCTGGTCCAAGCCTGCAAGCCAGGCACGAAGAGAAGCCAGTTGCAAGACACACCTTTACCTCTCAAACTGCATTCTATTTATTACCATTTCCCTCTCCCCATCCGTTTCAAAGGCATTTTTGCAACACTGTGTCCCGTTCTAATTCAGGAGTACCTGACTTTTAACCAACACCAATGATTTCTAGGGCAGTTAACAGAGAATTCTTGTTCTACAGCCAGCCCCGCGGTGGCCGTCTGCTGGCTTGGTCGGAACAACGCTAACAGTTCAGTGACCAGGACACAGCAAGTACTGCAAAAAACGCTCTGTGGCTCGAGGTGTAGAAATAGCATCACTGACGTCGGGGAAGAGAGGGCACAAAAAAACACTTCAAATTTCACACTGAGGTGCCTGCCAAGCTTCTGAACAACAACAAGAAAAAAAAAAAAGGAATAATTTGCCTAGGAGATCTATTCATTACGTACTTTGTAAACATAAAGCCACAAGCTCCATTAGGAAAAAGAGACAGCAAAATAAAAGGTGTTTGGCGACTTCTTTGTTCATTTTATGAGCATAAAATAGTTTCCTCAGCATTAAATAAAATGGAATAGTAAAACACTAACAGCTTACCTTAGAACCTTCCTTTTTACGATCATGCTGTCAAGGGGAAAAAAAGAAGAAAGAAAAAGATAAGCGAAACCTGAAGTCATTATGAGGGAATTGTTCTGTACATAGTCCTCATCACACGGGCAATTGCCTGGACTCGTTTTCAAAGCAGGCGTACCCACAGCACCGAAAGGCACTGACTTTGCAGCAGGCAGGAACCTGGTGTTTGTGCCGTGCCTGTGATCTCTCACCCTCCTGAATTCTAAATCTTAAGGCAAGGGGAAGTTGCGGTCTCACCAGCTAAGGAAGGAATTGATCAGATCAGCTTCTTTAAGTGCCACTGATTTAACCGTAGGGAGAAGCCTGTTCTAAATGGCGGAAAGAGAAGACTGAGCTAGTTTTGTTTCCTCAGCAGAGGCCTTCTTTCCTCATTAGAAGTCCTGGGCGATACAGAGACTGTGTAAAAACGTATCTTGCAAGACACGTCTCGGTGTGCGTTTACTGCGTTGCATAAAGGAGAGTCACCATTTATACAGCCCCAACCCCGTGTCTGAAAGAGGGCTGTCCCACCCAGCGGGGCCTTACCGGGTGGACCTCCCCTATGTAGTACTGCTTGAGCATCTCCCTGGCGTCCGTGGAATGCCCAACGTCTTCAAAGCTCTCCGTGGCATCTTTACCGGCTTGCTCGAGCAGGACCTCTTCTCCACCTGGATGCTGCAAGAGAAGACTTCAGGTGAGTGAGCGGTCGGGTTCCAAAGAGTCGGAGCAGCCCTTCTAGCCCTTTTCATGCGTTACGGATGTCTCAAGCCAACATCATCAGTAATATCTACCAAAGATTCAATCGTCCAACCTCTCTCCTTCAGGTCACAGGAAATGGTGTGTGCTGCACAGCCTGGGAAATACCTTGCACAAAATAGAAATCCTTCCAAAGAGGCGAAGCCCCAACTTGTAAATGGAAGCCCAGCTTTGACCCCCACAGCCAAGCCATCTCTTTTCTCGATTCTGCAACTGATTTGAGCAAGAAAATAACACAGGAGAAGGCACATCCTCATGTAGCTTTTAATGGGCTTCACTGCACAAATCAGACTCACTTGCAGAGGAGCCTCTCCTGCGTGACAACTCAACTGCCAGCAAAGCACGAGAGAACGCTGCTTTCACAGGGACCAGCAGAAGAAATGATGTTCTACTTCTTCAGATACTACAAAAAGCAACGGTATTTGGCAGACAGCCTCTCTTCGCACATAACTGTACGATGAGGAATGGAGAAGAACAAAGGAGAAGCACATCACGTTTTCTAGTGGCATAAAAAGCCACAACTGTAATGTACGCTGGATAAAGTCCAGTACTGGTGGAGCTACAACTACTCAACGACCACAGGAGAAAGCAGAAAAGAACCAACAGAACACGTTACTGCTGGACGTCTCGTACTGCTTTCAGGAACCCAGAAGTGTTAACAACAGAAGTCGCTCCCCAGTGACACCGGCACTGCTGCGGGGAGCAGACGGCCACAGGCAAGACCGAGCAGTACGGACCGACAAAAATTCCTGGTGCACTTCTCCTTGATGGGCCGGGCTCTCCCCTAGCACTGTCAATACCAGGATTCCAGGAACAGACTGGCAAGAGGAAGCACTAACCACGAGGCCAGCAAGGTACAATCTCTTTACAATGCGTATGGGAACAAATAGTTCAGTTTGAACTACCAGCTAATCCAGTTAAACCAATAAAGCGATCAGGCTGCTGGGCGCACACAGGGACTAGCCCAGTTCTGCAGAGCACGAGGCAGCAAGCACTAGACACGCTGGTCGAGGAGAGGGGACCTGCTCACTGCTGCCTGAGATTCCTCTGACAGCTACAAGCCTGGGACTGGAGAAGAGATGTTAGGCTACATCTCAGATCAAAGGACTAAAGCACCTGTTTTTCTCTGTAATATCCTTTTCCTTCCCACAGACACAGAACAGTTGTCATTGCCCCTCTTCCTTCAGCTCGTTTGTTTTTGCTGCCAAAAGTCGAAATATTCTCACTTGGCTCTCACACCTCATACCAACCATACTCGTGTGGACACGAAAGCAGTCCGGTTGTCTTCCGCAGGGAGTCGGTGCAGCCAGCTCTGCAACCCCACATCAGAGCTCTTCATTCTGAATAAATCCCTTTATTGTCCAGGTATGCAACACCATCAAGGCGGCGCTTTCTCAGCAGCCATGAAGGGCAAAGTCTCAGCCCAGCAGGCAGCTGGGCAGCACTCAAGTTGTGAGGTCGCCTTCGCTGTAACGCCAAGCCAGGCTCCGCTCTGCTGCTTCGCACCGCGCCTGGCTCCGCGCCGTGCTGCCGCTTCTCCCGCTAGGGCCGGTTTGATCTCAGAGGGAGTCAGGTAGGGACTGCCCCAGCAGAAATCCAACCCGACAGCAAAGGAGAGGAAGCGATTGCCTGCCGGCAGCCACCAACGAGCTCTCTACAGAGCAGGACCTCCCTCCAGCTCACCTCGCCACCCTTCGGCTCACGCTTTCGGACCTGGCTGCAGCGGTAGGATGCTGTACCTTGTTCTGCGCAACGTGCACGGACAGTAATTCAATTTTCAGCTACTTTATAAGCACGCTCACAAAGATCCACAGAAATTAGGGGAAGAAGGGCTGACCATTTACTTTGAGCCTTCTACAGGAAGTCCTTAGGGATGCCTCGTCAGAAATCTCATTTCACGGGGAAAAACGTCAGAACTGAGATTTTAAAAAGATAACCTTGACTTCCTACCCATCCATCCTAAAAGGGCTGACAAACCCCTGCAGTAACAGGGAACACGGCTCTCGGCTTTCAGGGGCAGCCAGTCATTGCACGTCCAAGAGATGAGAAAAACAGCAAAGTACAAGAGGGAAGTTAAATTTTACTGCTCTTTGCCTGTTTGGTCTGAAGCCTTTCTACACACTTGCTAAACCCACAAGAAGAATTATTTACTCGTGTACATTCGTCCTTAATTGTAATCTCCAAGCCAAAAGAAAAAAGAAAAAAAATCTTCAAGAAACGCGTGGAATATCGTATTTCTGAAAGGACTCTTTAGTCTAGACACCCACAACTGCAGCCAGACAGTTCCTACCTTGTCGTACCCGCGCACACGTAAAACCAGACTATTTATACAAGAAGTCATTTGCTCTGCCACAAAACTTCCAAAAGCTACAGCTCCTGCAGAAAAACATAAAAGCTGCGAGAAGTGCAGCAAGCTCCGAAAATAAAATGTACTTCCAGAGGAAATAACGGCTGAGATGAAGCCTTCCTCCTCCTGAAAAGGAACAGACACAAGCAAACAGGGACAAGAGAGGTGGCCCCAAGTGCCAGCCCGCAGGGGTCCCCCTCAACATCCACACCAGGACCAGAACCCCCGTGTCACGGCAGCCGGGAGCACACCTAATGCACAAAGCACACGCTGACAGCCTTGAAGCACCCGCTCTGGAAGATGTGCCCAACATCAGGGGGCAGAGAACAGTTTGACAGCCGGAAGCGAAAGCCCCAGCAGCCACCTCCGGCAGGAGGCACCACCCGGAGCCCCCAGCCCAGCGCGCAGAGGGGAGCCGGCCTGCCCCTCGCCGTCGGGAGGCCTCGGGGGAATAAAGCCCAGGCTCAGGCACACTCCGCAATACGCAGAGCTACAGCAGCGCTCTCAAAAGGGTCATTGCAGTGTGATCTTTGAATCAAGCTCTTCGAATCCCAAACCGGGCTCCACAAGGCAGAGAACAGCAGTAGGGCATCGTGTAACCCCGTACTCACTCCAAACGCACTTTAAATATGCTGCTGATGCTCTAAGGTAGCAAATAAAATAAAAAAAGTTTGTCCTTGGTGCCTCTCCCTTGAATTAGCATCTAGGGGCAGCTCGTGCAGTCTGGGTTCTGTGCTCAGCCAGAAGGCGGTCTTTGTTCAGGAGACGTGAGGAGGAGACGCTCTGTGGAGCCTTTGGAGGGGACACGGAGCAGCAGCAGCTCAGAGCCGTGCAGCTGGAAGCGTGTGGCAGAGGCTTCCGAGAGCACGACGCGGAAACCCTCTGCAGAAGGCGAGGGCCCCGAGTTGTCTTTCTGCAAACTCCAAGCCCGTCGCGTATGGCAGCCGCTGCTACAGCCCCACCGTGACCTACAAACGAGCTCGGAAGCAACACCGAGCTCTGTGGCTAATTACGGTGCTGGATCAGATAAGGCACGAGATCATCAGGTCGAGGAGAGATGCGAAAGCTTTCATTCCCAGCCACAGTATTAGGGAAATAAGCCACGCAAGGGAAGAGCACTCCTGTGCAATAACAACGTGTGGCACTACGCGAGCCAGAAGACAAGGACAAGCACCTAGACAAATGGTGCTCATCAAGCACACATCCTTCGAGGCTTGTTGTGAGACGGGAACAGGCTTCCCTGAGAGTGCCTCTGCAGTGCTGCTGCAAGTCAGCGTGAGCAAAAACAGATCTCTGACGTTCCTCCTCCTTCCTCACGGAGTTCTGGTTGCAGACACACCCAAGTACGCAGGAATTAAATGCAGAAAGACAAAAGAAGATATTCAATATTGTTTTCTTACTGCTGGTGCAGTACGATGGTCAGAATTTAAAACCCTGCTGCCTCCTTGGTGTGAGCGACCGTCTGAAACCTCCCTTTATCCGTCCCACTTTACTTTCAGCTCAGACGAAAGCGCTCTGAACTAGCAGCTCTTCCGCACGGACCCTACCTTAGCCTTAGGCTTGAGCACGGCACCCTGTTGGAGGCACGCAGCTTTACGGAGAAGCTGCCACTAGCAGACTGTTCCTTCTTTTGCAAGGTCGTCTGAAGAACTGCTGAGAACATTATGCTTGTAACCGACTGACCCGTTTGGGATAGAGTCACCGCAACGCAGGCCCATTCCACCTGGAAACTGATTCAAAAGAAACACACATCCCCAAACTCTTCTGTACGTACGGAGGTAGAACAAATCCCTGTGTCACAGGAAAGCTTGTGAAAATAAGAGCACTACAGCTGCTGCACAGGTTGAGAGGCACAGCTGGTAACAGCGGTGTGGTGAGGGCACGTGTGAGCAGCACCAGCCCTCGGAGACCTGCCAGGGAGGCTCGCCTGCCCTCCTCCTCTTCCTCACTCATCATTCACACCGACCTGACGAGCCAGCCCTTCTTGCTCCAGCAAGTCTACACTTGCTTTCCTAGCCTACTGCGAACAGGAGCAATGATGTGTATTCCAGTGGTCCAGTTACCTAGATTTGGAAGAAAATGAGACAATTGCTGCAAGGCTATCTCGGATTTCGGATAACCACACCTCATTTCAGGCACTTGCAGGCTTTCTGGAGCACGCGATCTCTCAGAAACACCTACGAGACCTCGGTTGCTGTCTCTGCATTCTCCATTCTGTTCACGCTCTCACAATTCAGGAGACTTTTGCTACGCGATAAACGTCTTAATTTGGTGCCTATGACACAGGAAGTGGCCAACTGTAAACTGGAAGTTTAAGCTGACCTGTATGTCAAAGAACACCCAGGTTTTGGGGCGGCTAGCTAACGGCTGGCCTGCTGCACCTAGTCTGCAGGAACACGAGGCAATATTCGGCAGGCTTTTAGCAGCCAGGCTTCCTAGAGATAACGCAATCACTCCGAGGCAACACTCCCGTGGAATTCGGCAATCCTGTTCAAATAACCCATGGCCAAAGGCCAGGAAAGGCAACCATGAGACGCAGCTTCAGTGACTACACGGGATCAAGGGGAAATATTACCCGCTGAAAGCCTGATAGCTGCAGTGATAACTCAGAGCTCCGAGGCAGAACAGTTTATCAGACGACTGTAACCTTTAAACAAGGCAAACATTCCTGGGTCTGATCAGCTACACATTGTTCTCCTGTCACTGGACTGATTGCAGGGGGTAACAGATATAAGGCATATTTCTGCCGATAAATCAGGCCTTGATCCGTGTTTACAAACTTCACCATGTCAGCGAGGGGCGTACATAGCAGAGACTGCTGTGCTAGCCGTGCTGCCACAGTTACCAGCGTAGCCTTACTGCTTCCCTTCCCAAATCCAAGTAAATCCTTATGCCATAAAACCAGAAATGGGATAAAGGGCACCCCAGGCGCCATCTTACGCAGAGACTGCCGAGGCGAAGGCTGGGACCACCACGCAGCAGCCGTGCTTGGAAACACGGCATCATTCGCACCACGGGCCTGGGGGTAAACACCTCAAAAATGTGATTTGTGAAGAAGAAAGGCTTTGAAGATTTTTCTACCTTTTAAGTCTGAAAAACAATGAGCAGCGGCTGTAACGGAACACTGAGGCAAGGTAAGACAAGGCACGCACTTTTTGCAGGTACTTTCCCAACCTCCACCTGGTTTTGGCTCTTCCTAAGCCCAAGGTGCCTTGTTATTTAGAAACGAGCAGCAAATTGCTTTTCCACGTTTCTGTCTTCCTCTGACTCTACTTAACCTTTCTGCATCCGCAATGTCCTTTGGCAAGGCTGGCCCGCTCCCGTTGCGTGAAGAAACACCATTTGTTTGTTTTGAAATGGGCTCCCGCCAGCTTCCTTGATGTCCCCTGCTTCTTGTACTCGGCGGTTAGATGCGGGCAAACACGAAGGCTTTCAGAAGCTTGTGGAATGGCGAATGCTCTTCAACACATCCCCACCGCTCTGCCCACGTCCTTCGGTCAGCAGAGCTAGCTGACCCCACAGCTCTCTCAAGCATTGGCAGGTGCCGGATGACCGGTTTGGGCTATTGTCGGGGAACCCGAGCACCGGAGGGGGCAGGCAGCTGCTCGAACAATCCTCACGTACCAGCTGCAAAACCCCTGGTCTTGTGGACTGACCCTGGGCTAGGGATCCGAGTACCTTCACTCTGCTCGTAGCTCCGTTTAGCTGCTTCCCGAGCTGGAGTCCCGCTCGGCAGGACTGCCTTCCTTTCCCTCCATGACTACCAGGCCTCCCCAGCACCGCCCGCACCTCGCTGCGGCTGTGCGCAGCTAACGCGCGACCGGTCCCTGGCCCCAGCTGGAGCTCTGGGCTCTCCCGGGGAACAAACCCGGGGCAGCTGCTTCCCATCGCGCTGCACGGCCGTGCCCCACGGGGCACCACCCGCACGCTTCTCCCGGGAGCCTCCCCGCGTGCTGGGTGCCCGCGGGCCCCGACAGCCAAGCGCCAAGCGCCAAGCGCCAAGCACCGCGGCCCAGGAGCCGCCCCGCAGGCCGATTTTCACGCCCCGCGCCGCGCAAAGCCGCCCGAGACCGCTGCCGGGGCGCCCGCAGCGGGCAGCGGCGAGCAGGGGAGCCGGCAGCCGGCAGCCGCACGCGGGCCTGAGCAGGAAAGGCCGAGCTCCCGTCACAAAGGCGGCACGCAGCGAAACGCCGGCTGCGGGAGCGGCGGTCCGAAGGCACCGCAGGGAAAGCCGCTCCCTCCCTTCGTGCGCCGCGGTGCGCCGGGGTCCCCAAAAGCAGGCACCGGGAGGAGGGCTCGGGGCGAGGCGGAGCCGGGGCGAGGCGTTTCGGTGCCGGCGGCCGGGCCCGGCGCGACGCCTCCGCCGGGCGGGCCCCGGCCCCTCACAGGGCCGGCACGGGGCGGCCTCCTCAGAGCCCCGCCGGGCCTCGGCACCGCTCCCCGAGCCCTCGGGGCCGGCAGGCGGCGGCACGGGGCTCCCGCTCCCCGCCCTCCCGGTCCCGGTCCCGGTCCCGGCCCCGGCCCCGGCCCCGCTCCCCGCCCTCCCGGTCCCGGTCCCGGCCCCGGCCCCGGCCCCGCTCCCGCTCCCCGCCCTCCCGGTCCCGGTCCCGGCCCCGGCCCCGGCCCCGCTCCCCGCCCTCCCGGTCCCGGTCCCGGTCCCGGCCCCGGCCCCGCACCTCCTCCAGGAAGCGGGTGACGTCGTACACGCGGCCGTGGATGACGAGCCAGGCCTCGCGGCTGCCGTTCCGCTTCGCCACCTCCTGCAGCGTGAACACCGGCCCGGCCGCCGCCGCCTCGCCGCCGCCCTCCGCCCGCTTCCCGCCCTCCATGCTGGCCGCCGGCAGCTTCGCGCAGCGCGGGGACCGGCCCGCCGCGGCCGCCGTAGCGCCGGGGCCGGCTGGCCAACGGGGAGCGAGCGCGCGCGGCGGCGGGGCGACCGCGGGAGGGGGAGACGGCCAATGGGAAAGGCGCGGGGGCGGGCGCGGGCCAATAGCGAGCGGCCAGAGCGAGGGGGCGGGAGCCGTGAGGGCGGCGCGGGGGGCGGGCTGAGGGCAGGGCGCGGCGCTGCCCGTCGGCTTTGGGTGCGGCGTGCCGGGGGCCGGCCTGCGGCGGGGGCGCGGCGCGTGTCTACGTGGTAGCGACCCGAACGGCCGCCTTCGTGCCTCCTCCTCTGCGCCTCCGCTGCTGGGAGCGATCCCCGAGTATTTCGCAAGGCGATCCCGTTATCCTCCCCAGCGGCTCCTGTCGCGCTGTGACGAACGTCCCGTCACCGTTTCTCTGTAGCTGGCCGCTCCCTGCAGACTACCCCGCACAGTATTTTGCACTCGGACGTAGCCCAGTGGCATCCCGATCCTCGGTTAGGCTTTCCAGGCGCGTTAGCAACACAAATAGCGATGGCGGTAGCAAACGCCGTCCGTTTTTATTCATTGAGCGCCAGAATCCGGGCGCTGCTCTTCACGATCGTCATCAGACAGGAGTCAGTGCCGCGACACGAGACAGGAGTGTGTGGTGACCAGAATGCCCCTTGTAATTTTCCTGTTTTGTTTTCCACTGTAACTTGGACAGGACAGAGCCACGAGACCGCAGCAACGTGGTCTCGTTCCCCGAAATGTTTTCTTTCATCCGTAATCACTTCATCAAAACCCATAAATCAGCCAGCTATGACCCAAAAGCACAAACGTGACTGTAATTTGTGCCTTCCTGCCCGGTGTTTCTTTTGGCACACAGAACACCAAACCTTTTCCTGAAGGGGAACTGATCGTGGACGTTCCTCGCCCACCGCCTGCTCCCACAACCCCCGTTTCCTTTCCTTCATCGCGGAAGAACCAGAGAGTACAACAGGGGGCTGTAGCTCTGTGTAGCTCTGTGCTCACTCTGGGCAGCCTCTCACCGGGGCAGCGCGTGCCGTGGGTGCAGCAGCCACTGACCTCCTCAGAAACCACTGAGATTTCTCGTCAGGACTTCAGAGGCTGCGCTGTGTGGGGAACTGATCTCGAGTGCTCCTGCTGTGCCTGCTCGGGCCTTCCTTGGGCCGGGGAGGACGGGGAGGTTCGGGAGTCCCGGCCCCGTTGCGTGTCCTTATGTGCCGTGACGGACAAAGAGCAAGGCCGCGACACCCGTTCGGCGAGGTGCCGTGACCGGAGCGCGTCGCCGTCACCTCACGGCCCCCAGTGCTGTGGCCCCGCGCCCGACGCGGGTCCCCCTCGGGTGTTCCCCTCCCCGTGCCCGGGCAGCCTCCCGCCGGGGGAGTCACACGTTCCTCTGCCCCCGAGGCCCCGAGGCCCCGGGCAGCACCCGCCCGCCCCCCGGGGCAGGCCCCGGCCCCCAGCGCCGGCTCCGCGCCTCCACCGGCGGCACCGTGACGGGGGCGGCCGGCAGGGGGCGGCAGCGCGGCGGGGGGAGGGGGGGTGCCGCGGGGCACGCCGGGAGTTGTAGGCGCGGCGGGCGGGGTGCCGCGGGGTACGCCGGGAATTGAAGGCGGGGCGGGGTGCCGCGGGGCACGCCGGGAGTTGTAGGCGCCGCGGCGGGGCTCTGTCGTTACTTCCGGCGGCGCCCCGCTCCGTTTCCGGCGCGATGGCGGGCGAGCGGGCGCGGGGCGCTGGCGGGCGGCGGGAGAAGGCGGCGGCGGCGGCGGCGCGGGGCGAGGAGGCGATGAACCGCTGGGTGCTGCAGTTCTACTTCCACCAGGCCGTGGCGGCCTACCGCGCCGGAAGGAACCGCGACTTCCGGCAGCTCCGCGACGTCATGCAAGGTACGCCGGGACTGGCGGCGGGAGGGCGGGCACGGCGTGGGGCCAGGCCGCGGGCACCCGCAGGTAACGGCCCCGGTCGCGGCCCCCGCTGACACCCCCCGGTAACACCCCCCGGTAACACCCCGCCACGGTAACTCCCCTCCCCCTCCCCCGCTGACACCCCCCGGTAACGGCCCCGGTAACTCCCCCCCCAGGTAACGCCCCCCCGGTAACCCCCCCCCCCCAGGTAACGCCCCCCCGGTAACAGCCCCCCGGTAACCCCCCCCCCGGTCACGAACCCCCGGTAACAGCCCCCCGGTAACCCCCCCCCCCGGTCACGAACCCCCGGTAACAGCCCCCCCCCCCCCCGGTACCCCCCTGCCCCCCGGTAACCCCCCGCCACCCGCCGTGACCCCCGCCCCCGTCTCGCCCCCAGCGCTGCTGGTGCGGCCCCTGGAGAAGCACCCCCCCGTGGTGCAGCTGCTGCGCGTGATGCAGTTCCTGTCCCGCATCGAGGAAGGCGAGAACCTAGGTGGGTCGCTCGGCGCCGGGACGGGCTTCCGCAGGGCCCCGCGGGCACCGGGCTCTGCAGGCACCCGGCGGCCGCTTGGCCTCCCCTCCGCCGCCGCAGCTGCAGCGTCCGAGCTCAGACCGAGCGCGGCCGCGGCCGCTTCACAAACTGTGCCTTTTTTCTAGATTGCAGCTTCGATAGAGAGATGGAGCTCACTCCTCTTGAGTCAGCAATGGGCATCCTGCAGCTGTTTCAGAAAGAATTCAGCGTGCCGGAAAAGAAGGTGGAACCTGTCCAGAAAATGCTGAAGGAGGCTGTAAGACTTCTTTCTTGTTCAATAAGTTCTCTGCTCGCCCTTGGTTCAGTTGCGCTCTCGAATAAACAGCAGTAGGAGTTGTCACCTGGCACCTACCGGGGTAGCAGCGAGTTGGCTGCAAACACGTCTTGGTGTCACGGCAGAGCTCGGTTCCCCGTCTGAGCCGGCACTAAGCTGCGACCCGCGTGCCCTGGCGGATTATTGCTTGTGATTTCCTAAAGCTGGCTGATTGTACGGTTAACACAGTGCCAACGGAGACACTGGTGGTTTTTCTTCTGCAGGCCGTTATCGTCTGCATCCGAAACAGAGAGTTCGACAAAGCTTCAGCAATTTTAAAGAGGCACATGGGGAAGGATCCCAGGGTCCAGGTGAGCCCACATCTGACTGTAAGGTGGGTGAGGACCGTCAGGTACGTCCTAGGGGATGTCACGGGGCTTGTGACTCCCGTTGCGGGCCTAAAAGGTTTCCCTGAGAAGCGAGCCTCTGGGGTAAATGTGAAAAAGAGGGGAGCTGGGGGGATGAAACGGAACGTGAACCCTCAGTGTTGAGTATTTCCCTAGCTGTCACTTGAGAGTTCCCTCTTTATTCCTGTTCCCTCACGTTCCTCCTTGGCCCCGGGCAAGCTCAGCCCGACCTGTGCGGAGCACGGGTTGGTGAGGAGGGCTGGGTCTGAGCGCAGGAGGCCCCGCTCCTGCTGCTGTAGGCGGCGTGCTGTGCGGGCAGAAAAGAACTGCTGGCACTGGGTGGATCTCCTGGGCCTCCGGCCTCTTCCCAGACTTGTGGCAGCGTGAGCTAGCCGGGCGTGCAGGGCGCCCGTAGGGCTCTGATCTTTGCCCAGAGCCACGCTCCCGAAGCTCTCGGTTAAACCCCTGGTGACTATGCGGAATGTTCTTTTCTTTTCTCTAGAAAAAGAAGGCAGAGTTGCAGGCCATCATCCGGGAGAAGAACCACACTCATCCGATGATCAGAGACTTCTCGTACGGGGACTTCCAGCAGGACATGTTCCAGTTCCTGAAGACCTACGTGGACAGCTCCGAGCCGGTGCTGGTGACGGTGTGTGTCTGCCCCGCGCGCCCGCCTTCTGCTCCTGCAGGGGCAGCAGGGCGGTGGCGTGAGGTGGAGGTCTGGGGAGAGCTGACGCTTCCTTTCCCATGCGACAAGGAAACTCAGCGATTCGGCCTGTACGTGCCTTCGCTGTAGTCGGGAGTTGCAGAGTTCAGGCACCTGATTAACAAAGGGCTAAATCTAAACTACTTAACGCCGTCTGTTCCTAAAAGGTTTATGCAGCTGAGCACGGTTTCCAAACCACGTTGCAGGCTGTAATTGGCAGACGTGAACTCTGTGCTTGGTGCCCGCTGGGCTGCAAGTAACAGCTTAAAATGCCTTAGGGAGAAGGTAGAAACTGAATGGTGTTGTGGGGAGCCATTGTTGTAATGGTTACGTGCTTTTTCCCTGTTAAAGATGATGAAGACTTTGAATTCAGAACGTGCTGAAGAACCAAAACGCTCATCGGCGGCTCCTGGATCTGCGAGTGGGGCCAAGGACCAGGCGGCAGCTCCCAAGCCCGTAGGAATGGAACAGGACCCAGCAGGAGCTCCAAAGCCTGCAGAAACTGCGGAAGACACGGCGGTACCTCCCAGCCCTGCGGAGAGGGCAGAGGACCCAGCAGGAGCTCCTGAGCCCATGGAAGAAAGCAGTTACCCTGCAGCAGCTCCTGAGCACATAATAGCGGCGGTTAAGAACCTGGAAGACGTTTCAGAACGTATGGAAATACCTGAGCAGCCAGCAGCAGCGGCTCCAGAGCTTGCAGAAGTGCCTTCCAGGGACTCGGAAAGGTGGGCAGAGAAATCTGGCCCCATGTGGTGGGTAAAAGTTGGCGGCAGGTCTCACTTGCTCTCGTGGAGTGGTGGTTGGTGTCCGCGTGCTTCAGATGGTTCCCGGGCGCCCCGGGGGGTGTCAGTGTGCGTGGCAGGGTTGGGAGTGCCCTCCTCAGGAGGTGTTAGCACCCTGGGGTCGTGGTGAATCGTTGAGGGTCACACCACAGGAGAAAAGCCTGATGTCAGCGATGTCGGAGCCCTTGGGGTGAAACATTTACAAGCTGCTCAGTTTTGTTTATTTTGTAGGCAGCCCTCTGGAACTGTAACCACGTATGGGATTTCTGTTCTGAGAGAAGCTTTCAAGATCCTGTCAGACTCCCGGGATTCAGATGCGCTCTTCACCAAACTGGATGAAACAGACTTTTCTTTCCCCAAGCAACTGTCTCCTTCTGTATCCCACAGAAACAAGAGACGGAAAGAAGAGGAAAATCAAGATTCTGAGATCTCAGACCCTCCTGAAATCCCCAATAAGGTCAAACGCTTGACCATAAGTAAACTTGTCATGGAGCAAGACAACCAGAGCAACGAGTCGAGTGAAAGCCCAGACTCTTCCCAGGAGCCAGTTGTGTCTTCTGCCTCTAAATCCGTTCAGAAATTGCCTAACCAGCACGAGTCTACTGAAAGTGCCAAGTATGAAGCCTGTCTCTTGTGGTATAGCCTAATTGCACCCAGTGTTCTGACTTGCAGCTGCCTTTGGTAAAGTGAACGACAAAACCCTTTAATTCAGGATGATTATATTGCCCATCCTTGCCCACCAGCATATGTGGAGCTAGGTAAAGTAAACGGTCCTTAGGGCTCATCGTTCGTTTACTAGAGGTGAGAAAATCACCCGGCTTCGCTGGCAGCGAGTCACTTAGTGCTGGTGGCAATTCCAGCAGGCACAGCTGGGCAACCCCCCTGCCCCCCCGAGAAGTGCAGTGCTGAGCTCGTGCTCTTTTTCCTGAAACCTCTGCTGGTTAAGGAGCCCCTAGCTGCAGCTTTCCTCTTACCTTGTCGCTGAAACGACTGCGCTATAGGAGGTAGGGGCGTTCTAGGGTTTTCGTTTTTATAGGGGTTTCCTACAGATGACAGCAGGGTACGCCTACTGGCAGAAGTCTGAAGTTAATTCTGCCGTGAGACTTGAGCAAAGTCTCATGAGTATTTCCTTCTGCAAGCCGTAGCGAGGGTGTGACAGAGCTTCCTGCTTACGCTGCGGTTCTCTGGCTAGTGAAGGCGCGCAGCAGGCAGCGGTAATGTTTGGATCCCCAGCAGCAAAGCTGGGAGGTTTGTGTGAAGGTAGCTTAATGTGCTCAGAGCGGTAAAACACCTTCCCCGTCTTCTGGATGAAGACTTTAAGAACCTAAAGTTTGGCTTTCGAAGGGAGAGCAGCGCAGGTGGTGCTGTTCTGCGTAGCCTGGCTTCGCAGACGGGCTGCCTTGCTCTGAAGCGCAGGGGGGTGGCTGCAGGTAGAGCCGTGCTGCGGCGCGGGGCGCGCTGGTGTGGCAGCGGTGAGATCTCGAGTGCCTTGCTGCTGGGCGCTGCTCGGGGCTGAGCTTGTTGTCAGAGCTGTCACTGAGAAGAGATCGCCCCACAGGCACGTCGTCCGCTTCCTAGGGTCATCTGCGAATTTTCAGTTTCCTGTTTCAAAGACTTGCAAGCGGTGACGCTTTCTCTCTTCACGGTTTTTGGTGGTGGTGGTGGTTTTTGGTTTTGTTGTTGGTTTTTTTTTTGGTACGTTGCAGCTCTCTAGGAGAGGTCTTTATTTTGAGCCGTAGGCGATGGCCTGGGACGCGCGGTGTGTCTGCTTGCTGCGGGTGTTCACCTGGCGCTAACACCTGGTCGCTTGTTCTCGGAAACGCTGGTCACAAAGTACAGGGTGCTGCTCGTGGCTGGGTCCGTGACGCACGCTGTCTTTCTGTAGGGGCTCCTAACTCATCCCCACGCCGAGGGGAGAGGAGGGGGTGCCTGCTTTGTTCCTTGCTTCCTGGTACGCTTCTCTGCCCTGCATGCTGACCGCGAGCTTGCCTGCTGTGCTCCTGCTGGCCCTGCACCCCGCCCCCAAATTGTTCCTGGCTGTTAGCTGAAGTAAATGCTTGCCTGCTTTCAGGTCCCGCAAAGGAAAGTGGAGCAGTTTATACACTGAAGAACAAAAGGACAGCTGGAGCGATGAGGAAGAGCTCTTCTCAGGTGTAGGTAGGTACAGAGCTGCTCTCACAGGTGCTAAGTGAGGATAATTCTGGCTTTGTGGCTTGTTCGCGGGGGCCGTGCTACCCTCTGTGTGAGTTTTGAAACCAGAAATTGTAGGAGCCCGACAAAATGGCCAGGTATCCAACACTGAGGCATTTGGTTTCTGTACCTCTAACCTGAAATGCGTGCCAAGAACTCTTGTTCAGGTTTCAGACTAATGACGCTTAAACTACAGGGTGTAAATATTGGCAGTACAGCTCCTTCCCTGTTCGTGCTTTTATTGCCGTGAAACAAGGGTTAAGTTTACCTTCGTCAGCCCGACGGGTTTTCCAGTCCAGTTACCTCTGCACGTATATGCACAGCTTAGCTGGCGCTGCTGGTGACAGGGGGTGGGCTTGGTTCCAGGACGCCTGATTCCAGCCTCGGCATATGGCATAGCTGCATCCTGGATGGTTGCCCCTCTTCTTGACGTATTGGCTAGTTCAAAACAAAGCAGATCTTCCTGGGAAGCTTTCCATAAAGCAACTGGGGCTTGAGACGGGCTGCAGAGAAGTGAGGGACAAAGGAATTTGTTTTTATTGTCTGTCGTGGGACGCTCTTATTGTAGGCTAACTGCAGAGTTCAGCAGTTAAGCCAAAGGCAGTCTCCTGGGAGCGTCCATTCCTGAGTTATTGTGAAATGTAATCCTCTTGTCTTGTTTTCCAGCATTACTTGAGCAAAATGGCCACAACTCTGGAGTCTTTGGTTCCAAGAAACAGGTAACGTAGAGCCCTTAAATCCTTTCTGTAAGGTCTGAAATGGGAATGTGTCTTTACAGAAGAGCAAGCTGTCAATGATCTGCACTACGTGTCGGTGAGGGGACTCCCTGGTGCAGTTCAGCGCAGCAGGGCAAGCTGCTGCCCTGCTTCAAACGAAGCCCAGGGGGCTGGGCTGGGGGGTGATTCTTGCTGAGGCCAGTGCTGCGGTGTCCGGGCTCTGTCAGCGTTGTGCAGATCTTCACGTTCGCCAAGCTGGCTGAGTTTCACTGCTAAAGCAGCCCGGTTTGGTAGCTGGCTAGAGCTGCGTGCCTCCCACGTGCCAGGCATCGGGTGTTGGAGCAAAGTCCCTTTTCCTTCCTGTGTGCACCTCAGAAGTAGGCTTGCTGTGCCTACTGTTACCTTCCCAGGAGCTTCCAGGAACTCCGCCAGCCTTACCTGGAGGTGAATGTCAGCTGGCTCCCGTGCTGCCGTACGCAGCGCAGCGCCTTGTTCCCCGTGACTGCTTCCTGCAGCTCTTGATTTGCCTCCCCTACAAAAACCAGGGGACCTGCAGAGCTGAACTTGCCGTTTTAGCACTAAATCTGTGCCGCTGTGCGGGAGGTAGGCAGCGAGTGCTTAGTATCTCCGCTTGCTGTTGCGTGAAGGACTCATTCCTCGTTTATGTGATCAGCACTATGTTTTGGGAGGCACATCTACTCTCGAGCTTGTGCTGGAGCTCAGTGATTCTCGGTTAGAAATGAGAGCACATCTGCAACCAAGTGATTTCTGGGGGTTGCATGTGCTGTTGTCGGAACAGCTCTGCCTTTCTTCCGTGTCCCTAGCACAGGTGGATAAAGGAGAGCTGACTGCCCAGGAAGGAGATGCAGTGCAGTCCCAGCAAAATGCAGCTCCTTCCTGCAACTGCACTTTACTCACAGAACGCCGCTTGCCTGCTCTTTTGTAGAAGTGGACGGTGCAGGAAAGTGAGTGGATCAAAGAGGGAGTAAAGAAGTACGGAGAAGGGAGATGGAAGTCCATCTGCCAGAAGTACCCCTTCCAGAACCGCACATCGGTGATGATCAAGGATCGCTGGCGGACCATGAAAAGGCTGGGGATGCTCTGAAGCTGGGAGCCACGGGATCTTGAGTGCAGAACTGTTTATTTGTTTTTGTTTTGAAAGATTGACCAGAGCAATAGTAGCTGCAGCGCTCTTCCCTGGTGCACAGCAGCTTTGGGATTTTGGCTTTTGGTACCAGAGACTGCTGCAGCAGATAGAACCACGTGTGGCAAGAACCGAAGAGTCTTGTTTCTTGAGTTGTAGATAGAAGGTTTAGGTCTTCTGCGGTTGGTAGAAACTGCACGGCTTGACTGCGTGTGCTTGGAGATGGCCTGTGTCGGGACTTCCTTCTCCACCTGACCGCTGCAGCCTTTGCAGAATGAATACCAACCTGATGTGCTGCTGAAATGAGTTCTCTGTTCAGATACTGTCAAGTGACAGGAGAATTTTATCAGCGGCTATTAGTGTTTTAATTTGTCTAACTGTTGGAATTTTGTTTCATCTCTCCCTTGTGGGAGAGGCAACACAATAGCCCCGGAGCTTCTGGGCTGAAGAGATGTAGGTGAGTTACTGTTTTACTCCCACAGTTCTTTGCTTTGTAAATGTCTAGTCTGCGAGCGAGAATCTCTCTCTGCTTTCTGAGGCGTTATCAACATCTTTTTCAGTACTTAAATGTTGATTAGTTCCATGTTAAACAGTCCAGTGTTTCATGACTTAAATCCTCTCTTACTGGCATGTCTCCTTCCTGGTAACATCCTCCGTGTGCGATTCCTGCAAGCACGTGAGCTCTGAGCGCTCTGTTTCTTGCCTTCAGGGCCCAGGGCTTGGAGTCCAGGTCTGAACGATCTTCTGTAAAATAAAGTTCCTTTCCTGTTGAGTACCAGAGTCGTAGTGTGTGAACTGGTGCCGCCCCGATGGAAGCGGGGCGGTTTGGGGCACTGGCTGCTCACTGGCCCCTGGGCGTGCACAGTCCCAGAAATGGGGGGTTCCCGGTTTGCATCACGCGCAGCCAGCTCAGGAAGCATCAGCAGCTGTTTGGGGTGGAACAGAGATGCCCTGAGGGTGCAAAGTGAGGCACGGACACGAAGCATCACCTTCCAGGCTGTGTTTCCGTTGAAGTCAAAGGGCAGAGGGGCAGGCATTTCCTAAAAGCAACCCCTGCTGGCTCTGGGTGAAGTGTCAGTGAAATAGCAGCTCCAGAAATGCTGGGGAAGCCCAGTCAAGCTTGTTACTCTTCTAATTACCCTGTGGTGTTTTCACTGTTCTTGTACTGCCAACTGAAAGCCAGCCAGCTTTGCACGGACTTGTGAGGGAACGGAGGTGCCACGGTGAAAGCCCTGATGGCCGTGTGCCAGCGTGGCAGACGTAACCTGCAACACCCCCGTAAGGGTCGGCTCTGCAGAGACGGGAAATCAGCAACACGGACTGGAGGTGCGGGTGGCTTTGTGGCCACGTTCCTTTGGAGCTAGTGCTGGGTAGGAGGCTGTTCGGAAACACCTGGCTTCCCCTCTGCCCTTCAGCGGCTGCTGGCACGAGCTTCCCCCGCCACCTGTCAGTGGCTGTGCGTTTCCCTGCCCTGCTGCTCCTGCAGCTCCTTCACTTGTGCTGGAGCAGCCCCAGGCGGACAGGACCGCCCTGAGCTTGCAGGGCTCATTCCAGGCTTGGTGAGAAGAAACGAGCGCTGGGTCAGGAATCGCCAGTGAGAGGAAGAGCCCGCAGTGCGCCCGGGTGGAAGAAGACAAGACGGGCGCAGAGCGTGTTCTCCGTGTTCTCTCCCCTCCCCTGCTCTGGGCTCTTGCCCCGGCTGCCCCAGGCAAACACCCGGTGTGCCAGAGGAGAGCAGCAGGGGCAGCAGCGCGCCCTGCTCAGCCGGCCTGCGAAGGGCTGCGCGTGCTTCTTGGAGTGAAACGTTTGTGCTGAAGCATCTCGCTCGCGAGCGCTGCGGTTCCTCTGCAAGAGGGGCGAGGCCGGCTGGGAACAGGAGGACCAGCGCTGTGCACCGGGAGCTGCTGCTGGTGACCGTGGCGCTTCCTCGCAGCACCCTCAGCAGAAGGGTTCGGCTGGGTGAGCTCCGGCGTGGAAACACCAGCCCGACCCCGCCGTGCACGGAGAGCACCTCGAGGAGCGGAGCCTGCTCCGCGCTCCTGCTGCTGCCAGCCCCAGCGCTGCCAGGTGACAGCGGGGAGCGAGCGGCGGCGCAGGCGCCGTTAATGATTACCCCCCCCAGGCTCCCTGCTCCTGCCCCGGCTGCAGGCTGGAAGCAGCATGCTGCTGCTGGCTCTCCTGCTCCTGGTGCTGCCGGGCCCCGCCGGGTGCCCCAGGACCGAGCCCCTGAGCGGGTCCAGCGACGAGCCCCTCTTCCGCGGCGCGGATCGCTACGACTTCGCCGTCATCGTCCCCGCCGGCGCCACCGAGTGCTTCTGGCAGTTTGCACACCAGAGCGGCAACTTCTTCTTCAGCTACGAGGTGAGGGCTGCGGGATGGGTTCTGCGAGGCTGTAAGTGCGGCGCCTCTGCTAATGGGGTCGGGAACGGGGCGCTGGGTCAGTCCCACAGCGGCTCGATGGCCAGCGGCAGCTGGCGGGTCCTGCAGCGGGCACGTCTCCCCCTGCCTGGTCCAGGCCGGCACGGGAAAGGAAGGGGCCCTTACCTTGCAGGATGACGGCCACGTGCCGGCTGAGCTCCAGACATGCTGTCCTTGGGGCGGCGGCGGTTTGCCCTGCGTGGGGAAGGGCCTTGGTTGCGCTGGGGAATGGCTGCGGTGACTCGGATGGCTGCTCTTGCGGACTGAGACTTTTTTTTTTTTTGAGGCAGCTTTGTTTTCATTATCAAGCCTTTTTTTTCCTCAAGTACCTGCTCTAGAACCCTAAGTAGGTGTGGAGCAAGCAGATGCTGAGTGCTCCAGCTGTGGTGCCTGTGCACCCCAAGGGAGCTCAGGTTTATGAGCAGCTGGCTCTTTGGGAGCGCTGCCCCTCACTGAGCTGCTGGAGGCCGTTGCAGGAGACCTCGGCTTTCCTCGGAGCACCTGAAGGAGCGTTGAAGGTCCCCGCGCAGCCATATCTGCTTCTCCCTGCGCTTGGTCGCCTTCCCACGAGGGAAACTCCAGCCCCTTTATCTCCTGTTTACACTGCCCTGGCTGAAGGGGAGCGGGGCAGAGCCACCACCCTGCGCCAGGCAGCGGCCGCGCGGTGCTCGCACGTGGGGACTTAGCACGAGCCCAGCTCCGTCCCCAAACGTGTGCTCGCCCAGCCCAGAGCACCGACAGCAGCGGCTGTGGGCAGCAGGGAGCTGCGCCGGGAGCTGCTCTGCGGGGCTGATGGTGTGCGTGGAGCCTTGCTGGCCCTCCTGGGACCAACAGCAACCCTAGGTCTGCGTGAGCACCAGGAGCAGGGACAAGGAACCTCTGTTCAGGGTTAAATTTCTCAGTGCCATATCTTTGGCTCTTGTTTTTCTCCCCGTTACTTGCAGCTGGCAGCTCACACAAGCATTTTTGTTCCTGGCCTTGGGGCACAGCCGGCACCCTCAGCTCCCCAGCGATGGCCAAACCCCTCCCCAGGCCCTGCTGGGCTCCTGCCCCGCTCACTCCACTCTCTGCTTCCCTGGGTGCGGAGCTGGGCACACAAACACCCTTAGGCAGCGCCCTGCGGGGTGGGGACGGGATCCCCACGGGGCAGGGCACTGTTTGCTATCCCCTGCCCGCAGGTCCAGCGGGCGACGGGCTTCGCCAACAGCAGGATCATCCTGGCCACAGCGAGCGACCCCAACGGCTTCCAGATCGGCGCTTCCCAGGACGTGCGAGGACAGATCAACTTCCCCACCAGGGAGACAGGTCCCTGCTGCCCTGGTCCCTGCTGCCCTGGTCCCTACCAGGGCCGGGAGGCTGCTGCCTGCGGTCTGGGGGCTGTGAGCTCCCCGGGCACCCTCCCTGCAGTGTTGGCTTGAAGCAGCTGCAGCTCTGCCACCCAGGGAACAAAACTCCCCGCTTCTCTCTGCAGGTTTCTACCAGCTGTGCCTGGACAACCAGCATAACCACTTCGGCTTCATGCAGGTGTACCTCAACTTTGGTGTCTACTACGATGGCTTCAACGTGGAGAGGGAGCAGCCAGCAGAGAGGAGGCAGCTGAATGACACCTTGGAGGCCATCGGGGTAAGTGCCGCTTCCACCACAGAGCGCTTTGAAACAGCGCATGTCAGGCAGACCCCAAACGGGCTGGAAATAAAGCAAGCAGCGAGGCTGCCCGTCCCATCCTGGGAACGGAGGATCCCAGCGGTATCCAGGGCCGGGATCCAGGTTGGGTAGCGGCGAGGGCCCTGCGCTGGTGTGCCAAGCGTGCTGCTCATGGGCTGGCTTCCGGCAGTCCCGCAGGGATGGGCAAGTCCTTCCCGAGGGACCCAAGAAGGGCGTTTGTCACTGCCTGACGTGTTGCGGCTTAACTCGGTGCTGAGCCCCCTGCGGCAGCGCCTCCTTTCCTCTCCCGCTGCGTTGTGTCTGCAGGTCAGCATTCACAAGCTGCAGCTCCACATCTTCCACATGTGGCGGTTCTACAACTTTGCCCGGATGAGGAAAGGGGCCGACTCCTTCCTGCTCGAGTCCAACTACCACTACGTCAACTGCTGGTCGATGGCGCAGAGCTGTGTCATTGTCCTCTCGGGGGTCCTGCAGCTTTACTTCTTGAAGCGTCTCTTCAACGTGCAGGGCTCCAGCAAGCCGAGGTGCTGACAGCGCCCCGACGGGAGCGGCGCTCAGCCTGCCTCTGCCCGCAGCACTGGGACCGAGCTGCATCAGCCCCTCCTGCTGCGTGCTGAGAGGGGGGAGAGCCTGGATCCTGCGCTGGGAGGTGGCGCGGCTGGAAGCAGAGCTCACCCAGCCTCTAGCTCCAGCCCTGCCTTAACTGAAGTCACCTCCTAACCAAAATAAACAAAACCCCCCTTTGTATCTGCGCAGCAGTTTGTTCTGTGTCTACCAGCTTTCAGGCAGTGTCTCAACCTGCCTTTTTTGGTTATGAACCCAATAAAAAAACACTCTAACACACTTGCTTTGTTGAGGGAGGGGGTAGCGCTGGCTGCCCTCCCTCTGTACCAGCCTGTGGGGCGAACCCTGCCCTGCAGGCAGCTGCCTGCCCTCTTCCTCCCTCCCGTAACAGAGCCCTCAGCCTGCGACAGCTCAACCCGCGGCAGGGGGGGCCCTGCTCTGGCTTCATCTGCTTAGCCTCACGAGGTGCTGTGCTGCTTGGGGTTCACCCCCCGTGTACCACTGGGGATGCCTCAACCCCAGGCAGGCATCAAGGCTGAGAAGTGACAGGAGACAACAGCGCTTTGGGGGAAGGATCAGGCTTTATGCAACCGCAGCACCAGGTCTGGTGCCTCCTCCTCACGTGCGTGGTGACAGCCCCCTGCCCGGGGTGAGCTCCTGGCAGCTCTGCACGCTGCTGCCGCGCAGGGGGCAGGACAAGTCCCTTCTGCCCAGAAACGCTCACAGCTCCCGAGCGCCCGCGCTCCCCTAGGTCAGCGTGTCTTCGCTCCGCACGTACTCCCCGACGTCGGCCTGGTGGAACACCACGATCGCCATGGGGTCCACCTTCCGGCAGTCCTGGGTGGACTTTGCAGCTACCCCAAACCCCTGGGGAAAAAAAAAGAGCAAAGGGAGGTTTCTGCACCCCGGCCCCCGTGCCTGGCAGCAGGAGGCGGGGGGCTCACCAGCGGGACGTCGGCCATGGAGTACACCACCACGCCCTGGTACTGCGCCGTGTTCTCCGTGATGCGGCCCAGGCCCGACTTCAGCACGTGGTTGCCGTAGAGGAAGGACTGCTCGGAGCCGGGCTTCACCCACACCTTGTACTGCAAGAGAGGCGCCGTGAGCGAGCGGCAGGGGGGCCGAGGGGCCGAGCCGGCCGGGGGAGCGCGCCCCACCTTGGCGTAGGGCGCGAGGAAATCCAGCGCCGTGACGTTGAGCCGGAACTTCTGCGTCTTGGTGAACTTGCCGAAGCAGGTGCCCAGCGCCACCAGGCTGTCCCGGGGGATGCTGGCCGCCCCCTTCAGCAGCTTCTCACTGCCGGGGGACACGGGGCTGAGGGGGCGGCGAGGAGGCAGGGACGGGCCCCGCCGGCCGCGGCCCCCGGCTCACCTCACGTAGTAGACGCGGTCGCGGTGCAGGCGGAAGCAGTAGGTGCCGTCGGGGCGCTCCACCAGCAGCTGGATGTTCTCGCCGATGCTGCGGGACGGGCGGCGTCTGACCCCACCTGCCAACGGCCCGGCCCCGGCCCCAACCCCCGTGTCCCCCCCTGGTCCCCCCTGCCCCGAGCCCTCGCCCCCATCCTGGTGCCCTCCCCTGGTCCCGGTGCCCCAACCCCGGTGCCTCCCAGTTCTGCCCCCCGGAGCCTCCTGCCTGGTGCCTCCCGGTACTTCCCCCCCCAGTAACCCTGTCCCGGTGCCCCCCTCCCCTCCACCGGTAACCTTCGTCCCGGTGCCCCCCCTCCCCCGGTGCCCCTCCCCATCCCGGTGCCGTCCTGGTAGCACCCGTCCCGGTTCCCCCTGGTGCTGCCTCTCCATCCCGGTACTCCCCCTCCTGGTACTCCCCCCTCCCGGTACCCCCTGGTACCCCGTCCCAGTGTCCCTCCCCATCCCGGTGTCTCACCCTCCTCCGGTAACCCCTCCCCTGGTGCCCCCCCCGTGTCGTTCTGGTAAACCCCTCCCGGTGCCTCCTGTCCCGGTTCCCCCCGGTGCCTCCCCCGGTACCCCCCTGGTCCCGGTACCCCCCTGTCCCGGTAACCCCCCCCCGGTCCCGGTACCCACTCCCGCAATCCCGGTACCCCCCCTGGTCCCGGTGCCCTCCCTCAACCCCGATGCCCCCCCTCGGTCCCGGTATCCCCTCCCGGTCCCGGTACCACCCCCCGTCCTGCTACCCTCCAAGTCCCGGTACCCCCCCGGTCCCATTACCCCCCCAGGTCCCGGTGCCCCCCCCAGGTCCCGGTGCCCTCCCTCAATCCCGATGCCCCTCCCTGGTCCCGGTACCCCCCCCCCGGTCCCGGCATCCCCCCCCGGTCCCGGCATCCCCCCCCGGTCCCGGTATCCCCCCCCGGTCCCGGTACCCCCCCCAAGTCCTGGTACCCTCCCGGTCCCGGTACCACCCCCCGTCCCGCTACCCTCCAAGTCCCGGTACCCCCCCGGTCCCGGTACCCCCCGGTCCCGGTACCCCCCCCAGGTCCCGGTGCCCCCCGCTCCCGGTGCCCGCTCACTATCTCCCGAGCTTCTCGAACACCGCCCGCGTCTCCGCCTCGGTGAGCGGCCGCATCTCCCCTCGCCGCGCACGCGGGGGCCCGGCCGGAAGCGGAACCGGAGGGGCCAGAACCGGAACCGGCGGGGCCGGAACCCGCGGCGGCGGCGCAGCGGGAGGCGGCGGCGGCGGGGGCCGGGCGCGATGGCGGCGGAGGAGGCGCGGCTGCTGGCCTGGCTGCGCGGCCCGGCGGCGGCGGGGCCCGGCGGCGCCCAGCTCTCCGCCTACGTGGCCGAGCTGGCGGCGCTGGGGCTGGCGGAGCTGGGCCGGGAGCCGGCGCGGCTGGCGGCGGAGCGGGCGCGGGTCGGGGCGGAGACGCGGCGCTTGGCCTTCGAGCACTACCGGGCCTTCATCCGCTCCGCCGAGTGCACCGGGCGCGCCGGCCGAGGCTTCGGCGGCATCGAGAGCCGCCTCGGCAGCCTGCTGGACCGCCTGCCCGCCCTGCAGGACGCCTGCCGGTGCGCGGACCGGGGGACGGGGGGGGCGCCGGGAGCCGGTGTCAGCGCTGGGGACGGGGAGGGGAGGCCGGGGGGCGGGGGGGGTCCTGAGCGGGGCACGGGACCCCCGCGCCGATCCCGTCCCGTCCCCGCAGCAACTTCGTGCGCGACGCCGAGGCCATCGCCTGCAGCCGGCGGATGAACAGCCTGACGCTGAACCGGCACACGGAGATCCTGGAGATCCTGGAGATCCCGCAGCTCATGGACACCTGCGTCCGCAACCGCTACTACGAGGAGGCGCTGGAGCTGGCTGCCTACGTGCGGCGGCTGGAGAAGAAGCACAGCAGCATCCCCGTGATCCAGGTGCGCCCGCCCTGCACCCGCCGCGCTGCCGTCCCCCGGTCCCCGTGGCTGAGTTCTCGCTAAGCCTGCTCCAAGGAACCTGCTTTGGCAGCGGGGTTGGGCCCGATGATCTTTCGAGGTCCCTTCCAACCCCCACAATTCTGTGATTCTCTCCCTCCCCAGGGCATCGTGGCCGAGGTGCGCCAGTCCACCCAGCTGATGCTGAACGAGCTCATCCAGCAGCTCCGCACCAACATCCCGCTGCCCACCTGCCTGCGGGTCATCGGCTACCTGCGGCGCATGGACGTCTTCACGGAGGCTGAGCTGCGCATCAAGTTCCTGCAGGCGCGGGACGCCTGGCTGCGCTCCATCCAGGCCTCCATCCCCGAGGACGACCCCTACTTTCACCTCACCAAGACGGTCGAGGCCTGCCGCGTCCACCTCTTTGACATCGTCACTCAGTATCGTGCCATCTTCTCTGACGAGGAGCCGCTCCTGGCCCCCGACCAGCCCACCCTCAACGAGGGGGCCATCTTCCACGGCTGGGTGCTGCAGAAGGTCTCCGAGTTCCTGCAGGTGCTGGAGCGCGACCTGCAGCGAGGGGTGGGCGGCCGCCTGGACTCGCTGCTGGGGCAGTGCATGTACTTCGGCCTCTCCTTCAGCAGGGTGGGGGCTGATTTCCGCGGGCAGCTGGCCCCCATCTTCCAGCGCGTCGCCGCCGCCACCTTCAGCGAGGCAGTGGAGGAGGCGGTGGAGAAGTTCCAGGAGGAGATGAATTCCTACACGCTCATCTCCGCCCCGGCCGTGCTGGGCAGCGCGGCGGCCGTGCCGATACCCACGGCCCAGCCAGGGACGCTGCAGCCGCCCATGGTGCTGCTGGACTTCCCGCCCCTCGCCTGCTTCCTCAACGGCCTCCTGGTCGCCTTCAACGATCTGCGGCTCTGCTGCCCCATCGCCCTGGCCCAGGACGTGGCCGCCTGCCTGCAGGACGCCCTCAGCAAGGTGAGGTGCTGGGGCTCGGAGCTGTGCCCAGCTCCTGCTTTGTCTTGGCAGAGCGGCAGAAGATGAGGACGGTCTCTTCGTGCCTGAAATATTGCCTTTGTCTAAGTGGTTGGGTCACTGTGGAAGAGAAGCCGCTGTTTTCCTGGGGGGGGGTTCTCCGGGCCCTTGGAGATTAACAGGATTAATGGCTCTGTCTTCCTCCTTCAGGTGACCAAAATAATCCTGGCTTTCCACCGGGCAGAGGAAGCAGCGTTCAGTGGCCGTGAGCAGGAGCTCTTTGTCCAGTTCTGCACGGCGTTCCTGGAAGATCTGCTCCCCTACCTGAACCGCTGCCTCCAGGTGCTCTTCCCTCCGGCCCAGATCGCGCAGGCGCTGGGTAAGGCCCTGCTGTGGGAGGTGTCGCGGCGGGGACACGGTGCCGCTGTGCCTCAGGACCGTGCCCAGCCCTCTCTCTGTGTCCCGCAGGCGTTCCCCCGGCCCAGCTGCAGCGCTTCGGCCGGCTGGGCTGCGTCGACGTGGCCGCCATCAGGGAGCTGCTGGCCGCCGTCCTGCCAGCCCGGGAGGCAGAGCCGCTGCCGGGCGAGGAGGAGCCGGTGCTGCAGAGCGCTGTGCCCGCAGCGGCCCCGTGCCCACCGCAGCAGCAGGAGGAGGGGGCCGTGGTGGGGGAGCCCCCGGCAGCACAGGGCCAGGAGGACCCCACGGACCCCGCAGCGGGGGCTCTGCTGCCGGACGCGCCGCCAGCCGTGAGCTAGCGGGGAAGGGACCGCGCTGCACGGTGACACGGTGACACGTCTGCCCCTGCGTGTGGCTGCCCCGGGGACGGCTGAAAAGGGGACAGCCGGGGGGGGACAGCTGAAAAAGGACAGCGGGGGGGGCACAGCCCCGGTTGCTCGGTGGGGCTGCGTGGTGGGGTCTGTGCCCGCAGCAATAAACCCGTGCCACCGCCGTGCCTGGGGCTGCTCCTGGTGCTCCGTGGGGCCGCGTCCTCCCTCTCGGTGCCTCCCCCCGGTGCTCCCGGTGCCGCCCCCGCCCCGCCCCCCGCGTCACGTCCGTCCTTAAGATGGCGGTGGCGGTGCGGCGGCTGCGCCCGGTGGCGGCCCCGGGGGGCTCCCGGTGCTGCGGGGCCGCTTCGTGGGGGGCCCGGGAGCGCTCGTACTGGCAGGCCCTGCGGCGGCGGGTGCTGGGCCCCCCCGTGCCGCCCTTCTCGGAGCCGTGCCAGGTGGGCACACCGGTGCTGCGCGCCCCCGCCGCCGCCGTGCCCGCGGAGCAGCTGGGCAGCCCCGAGCTGCGGGCGCTGGCGGCGGCGTTGGCATCGGGGCTGCGGCGGGGCCCGTGCGTGGGGCTGAGCGCCCCGCAGCTCGGCGTGCCCCTGCGGGTCTTCGCCGCCGAGCTGTCGCCCGCCCGCTGCAGCCGCTACCCCGCGGCGCTGCGCAGCGCCCAGCGCATCGAGCCCTTCCCGCTGCGCGTCCTCGTCAACCCCGCGCTCCGCGTGCTCGACGCCCGCCTCGTCACCGCGCCCGAGGGCTGCGCCAGCCTCCGCGGCTTCTCCGCCTGCGTGCCGCGGCACTGGGCCGTGCACGTCTCCGGTACGGCTCCCCCGGTACCCCACCGATCCCCCGAACCCCTTCCCGGTCCGATACCGGTCCGACCCCGCTCTCCCGCCGCAGGCGTGGACGAGAGCGGGCAGCCGGTGAGCTGGGAGGCGTCGGGCTGGGCCGCCCGCGTCATCCAGCACGAGCTGGACCACCTGGACGGCGTGCTCTTCATCGACCGCATGGACAGCCGCACCTTCGCCAACACCGCCTGGAGCCAGCTCCTCGACTGACGCCGCACGGCAGCGGCACCGGGCACCCCCAGCACGGCTTCATCGCGGCAACACAGAGCGCGGTGCGGACCCCCCCCCCCCCCGCCTCGTGTCCTGTCTGCAAACTGGGGTGTGCTGGGCCTCGTCCCGCCCCCCCCCCCAGCAGCACCCAGGCCATGGGAGGGAAGGGGCTGGGGTGCAGGCTGCTGGCGGGGGGGATGCGGGGGGTGCGTGTCCTGCAGCTGGGCACCGTCTGAAGCTTTTGGATTGTTTTTATTTTCATATAAACAAGACAGAACCCGAAGCAGCATTAATTTAAAAAATAAAAAAGAGCAGGAAGAAGAGAGGGGAGCAGTAGGAGGAGCACCCGGCTGCACTGGGGCCCCCTGCCCCCCCCCCCGTAGTGTCAGCCCCCCCCCCGGGCAGCGCTCCCCTGCCCCGCCGGGTGCTGAAGTGAGCGGGGTTGAGCTGTGAGCTGCGGGTGAGCCTGTTTGGCACGGCCGCCTGCCGGGGCGCAGGGAGGGGGGGTGGGGGGGGGGGCGCGGGTGCCTCAGCCCCACCACCCGCTGCCGAGGCCCTTATCCCTCCTGCCCAAAGTCCTCTGTGAATTTCTTCACCTTCAGGAGGTCCTCGGCGTTCACCGTGGGGCGGGTGGTGGCCAGGGAGCGCAGCATGTCCGACTGCAACACAGGGAGGCGGGCGGCCGCTCAGAGGGGGGTGGCAGCGTGCTGAGGCTGTGCCCCCGTCCCCACCGGGCACCAGGGTGCTGCCGCAGGGCAGGCGGGGGGGGGGACCTGGGGCTGCCCGCTTCAGCGCGTGAGGTGCTGAGCCTGCCGAAGCCACCATGCGCCTCCGCCAGTCCCCGAGGCAGGCGGTGGCTCGGGAGGAGGAACCGGTAGGGCCGGGGCTGCAGCATTGCTGAGCCGGGGCCAGGCCTCACCGCGGCCGAGCGCCGGGGCCGGGTCGGAGCCCCACTCACCATGCAGACGATGGGCTCCATCAGCTTGTCGCTGGGCACCTCCATCCAGGTCATCTCGATGGCCCCCGGGTCCCCGGGCGAGCACGGCGTCAGGAGGTCGTCCACGATGAGGTTGGGGTTGGTGCGGGAGGGACCGCGGACCTGGCGCAGAGGCAGGCGGTGCTGGGGGGGGGGGAGGGGGCAGCACCCACCCCCCTGCAGCGGGCAGCCCCCGGCCCCCCACTCACCTTCTTGAAGTGCATGGCCGACTGCACCTTGCGGACGGGCTGCATGAGGGCGTCCCGCACGATGATGCTGATGTCGGCCCCCGAGTAGCCCTCGGTCTTGCGGGCCAGCTCGTGAATGTTGGCGTCCGTCAGCGAGTGCGGCGTGTTGCCCAGGTGCAGCTTGAACATCTGGGCGCGCGCCGCCTCCTCGGGCAGCGGGATGTAAATGCGCTTCTCGAACCTGAGCGCAGCACCGGGGGGGGGGAGGGGGGTCAGGGGATGCGCCCCCACTGCTGCCAGACCTTGCAGCCCCGCGGGGCACAGCGTGGTGCCGCGTTTTGGGGCACTGCGGAGGAATTGCGTGCTGCTCACCTCCTCCTGATGGCCGAGTCCAGCACCCAGGGGATGTTGGTGGCGCCGAGCACCAGGATGCCATCGCTGCTGTTGCCCACACCTGCCCCGGGAAACAGAAGGTGGACACTTGAGAGGGATCCCTGAAGGGTTGGCTCCACCAGCCCCCACCCTGCCCCGTATCCCCCCCTCACCCCATAGTGCACCCGCCGGGGGAGCCCCACGCACCCTGCATCTGCACCAGGAACTCCGTCTTGATGCGCCGGGCCGCCTCGCTCTCGTTCTCGTTGCGGGAGCCGCACAGCGAGTCCACCTCGTCGATGAAGATGATGGAGGGCTTGTGCTGCCTCGCCAGCTCAAAGAGGTTCTTCACCAGCCTGGGCACAGAGGCAGGGGCTGGGTCCCCACGCCCCGAGCGCTGGGCAAGGGACCACGGCCCCACGCTGCCCAGGGGGGCGAGCCCCACGCACCGCCGCTTCCTCCTGCCCCTGCCCGCCCTGGCAGCAGCCCCTCAGGCAGCCCGCAGCCCCGTGACAGCTTACTTCTCGCTCTCTCCCAGCCACTTTGACATCAGGTCTGAGGATGACACGGAGAAGAAGGTGGAGTTGTTGGCTTCGGTGGCCACGGCCTTGGCCAGGTAGGACTTGCCAGTGCCAGGGGGCCCGAAGAGCAGAATCCCTCGCCAGGGCGTGCGCTTCCCTGCGACAGAGCCCAGCATCAAAGCTTCTGTGCAGGGACCTTGGGGCCCCCAGGGACATACATCCCCGCTGCTCTGGGTCACCTCCCTGCATGCACACGCCCCAGCTGCTGCCCCTTGCCGTGGGGCCCGAGGCCCTTCTTCACAGGCGAGCGGCAGCCGCGGCGCTGCCGGTGACTCTCACCGGTAAACAGGTGTGGGAACTTGATGGGCAGGATCACGGCTTCCTTCAGGGCCTCCTTGGCTCCCTCCAGGCCAGCCACGTCACTCCACCGCACGTTGGGCTTCTCCATCATGATGGCACCTGCGAGGCGGCGGTGAGAGCCCCCCCGTCCCCCCACAACCCCCCCCACAACCCCACGCAGCCAGGCCCACCCGACCCCCCGGGGCACCGAGCCCCGGCCACCACAGCCACCCCCTGCGACGGCTTCGGGCGCCGCGCACGACGGCGCCCGCTGCGGCCGGCCGGCCCCCTACCCATCAGCTGCTCCTGCAGCTTCTTCTTCTCCGGGTTCTCGCCCTCGCTGTCGCTGTCGCTCCTGGGGAAGAGGGGACGAGGTGAGGGGAGGCCGTGCCGCGAGGAGGGCAGGTGCTGAGGCCGGGCCGGGCCCTGGGCACCCCCACGCACCCCTTGTTGTCGTTCTGGGCCTCCTTGACGGGCTTCCTGCCCTGCCTCTCCTTGCTGCGCAGGTAGTCCTTCAGCTTCTCGGCGCGGTCCAGGTACTGCACGCACTTGGCGCGGATGCTCTCCTTGGCCTTGTCGCTCTGCGCCTCATCTGCGGGGACCCGGAGCCGTCACCCGCTGCCCCGCCGGGGCCGGGCCGTGCCGGGGGGGGCCGTGCCGTGCCGGGGGGGGGCCGTGCAGCGGCGGGGCTCACATTTGATGGCGTGCAGGAAGTACTCCACGGCGTGCTGGTACAGCCGCAGCGCCTCCTCGTAGTTCTTGGCCTTGTCCTCCTCCGTGGCCTTGGTCACCAGGTCGATGGCTTTCTGCCGGGGGTGGGGGGGGGGGGCCGCCGTCAGCCGGGGCCTGCGGGGGGGCAGCCGGCGGGGCGCGGCCGCCCGCAGCGGGACCGGGGCCGGGGCCGGGGCCGGGCAGGGCCGGGCCTTCCCCTCGGCCGGTCCCGGCGGGGCGGGAGGTACCTGCAGGGTGGACGTGGTCATCGCATCGCACGGTGGCGGCCGCCGTTGGCTCGGCGCGGCCCTGCCCTGCCCTGCCCTGCCCTGCCCGGAACGGAACGGAACGGAACGGCGCTGCCCGGCCCGGCGCGGCCCTGCCCGGCCCCGTTCGGCCCGGCCCGGCGCGGCTCTGGGCGGCGGGGCCCTGCCGGGACCGCCCGCGACTGCGGCTCTGGGCGGCGGCGGCGGCGACAGCGCCCCCTGCTGGCACCCGCCGGGACCGCGGGGCGGGGCGGCGATGGACACGCCCCTCCGTCAGCCCCGCCCCCCTCCCGCAAGCCCCGCCCCCCGCTGCTCCGCCCCGCCCCGCGCCGCGTGCACAGTGCGGGCGGGCACGGAGCGCGGGCACGGGCACGGGGCGCGTGCACGGCGCTGTGCGTGCACCGTGCGGACACCCAGCGTGCGTGTCTTACACGGCGTGCACACCCTGCAGCGTGCGCAGCTTGCACACGCACACACACCTCGCACAGCGCGCGCACGCCTCACAGCGTGCATAGCGCAGTGTGCAGCCCTTACACACACAGTGCCTACCTTGCACGCACAGTGCACGTGCCTTACAGTGTGTAGCCCTTACACACACAGTGCCTACCTTGCACGCACAGTGCACGTGCCTTACACAGTGTGTAGCCCTTACACACACAGTGCCTACCTTGCACGCACAGTGCACGTGCCTTACACAGTGTGTAGCCCTTACACACACAGTGCCTACCTTGCACGCACAGTGCACGTGCCTTACAGTGTGTAGCCCTTACACACACAGTGCCTACCTTGCACGCACAGTGCACGTGCCTTACACAGTGTGCAGCCCTTACACACACAGTGCCTACCTTGCACGCACAGTGCACGTGCCTTACACAGTGTGCAGCCCTTACACACACAGTGCCTACCTTGCACGCACAGTGCACGTGCCTTACACAGTGTGTAGCCCTTACACACACAGTGCCTACCTTGCACGCACAGTGCACGTGCCTTACACAGTGTGTAGCCCTTACACAGCGTGCACACACCTTTACACAGTGTGCGTGCCTTACACACACAGTGCACACACCTTACACAGTGTGCAGCCCTTACACAGTGTGCACAGCACACACCCAGCCTGCGTGCCTTACACAGCGTGCACACACCATGTACAGCGTGCATCCCTTGCACACGGTGTGCACAGCGCACACACAGTGCATACCCTGCACACACACTGCCCACACCTTCCACGGTGCACACACCTTACACACACAGTGCACAGCACACACACACCCAGCACACACACCGCATGCACACACACACACACACACAGTGCACACACCCCCATGCACACCCGCAGCCCCCACACTGTGCACACCCTGTGCACCCCCGGCCCACACCCACTGCCCACCCCCTGTGCACGATGCCCACACACCCCCCAGGCAGCGCATGCCCCGAGCACCCCCCAGCACGCAGTGTGTGCGTGCAGCACGCTGGGCGTGCAGACACGTGCATGGTGTGTGCAACGGCTCCCCGTGCACAGCACCCGCCGGCTGTGCCGTGCCGTACCCCACAGTCCCAGGAGCAAGAGTGAGAGCCCAGACACGGAGCTTTTGTATAAATAGCGATTTACAAAGAGTACAAAAATAGAAGGGGCTGCGCGGCCCGGGGCCGTGGGGAGGGGGCTCTGCCTGCGGCGCACCCCAGGGCCTGCGGAGCCCCGCGGGAAGCAGAAACGGTTGCGGAGGAGGTTGGCCGGGGGCGTGACGGGGACACCCCCAGCCCCCAGCGCCTGTCCCCACGCGAGGGTCAGAGGTAAAGTACAAAAAGCAAAAGTGCATAAATCTGCGCCCCCCCCCCCCCTCCCCAGGGGCCCCGCAGCCCCCAGCCCGGGGCGACCCCGTCCCCAGGAAGGAGACGGCGTTTGTTTCTGGCTCTTAGAGTTTGGGAGCAGCACGGAGGGGGCCCGAGCCCCCCGCCCGCACCAGCACCGTGGGACTGGGTCCCGGTGTTCCCCTGAGTGCCCAAATTTTTAAGACAAGACCCCTGAGGGGGGCGAGCAGCCGCACGCAGCGCCCAGCCCAGTCCCGTGGGGCGCGGGGAGCAGCGGCCCCGCTCCAAGGCACAGGCGGTGAGATGGGAGATGGCTTCGGGACCGGGGGGTGCTGCTGGAGCCCCCCCATGCCGCGGCAGGGGGCAGTCCCGGCCCCAAGGCACTGGTGCGGCGGGAGGGGAGGCGGGGGCTCTGTGCTTCCTCCGGCTGCTTCGTGCTGCGGGGTTGGGGTCGGGGGCTCCGGGGCCGTCGCCTACACCAGCAGCCCCATGCGGGTGACTTTGGCCGAGAGGAAGGTGTGCAAGATGAAGACGATGGGCTTGGGGCAGGAGTGCAGGTCCAGCGCCTGCGGAGGGAAGGGGAGAGCGGCGTCAGAGCGCGGGGGCACCCCTGGCACCACGACCCCGGCGGTGCCTCAGAGCCTTGGGGGGGGGTCCCGTCCTCACCAGCTCCCCCTCGGGGCCCCCGAAGTCCAGGTAGAGGGTCCTGATGCCGTCGTCCGCCGACATCTTCAGCTTCTCGTAGGGGTAGCGGAAGAGGACGCTGCCGCCCCCCTCCTCGCGGCAGACGGTGAAGCCGCCCTCGTAGTGGATGCAGAGCTTCACCTCCTGCCCGCCCAGCGTGCAGCCTGCGGGCACAGGCAGGCCTCTGGGTCCCTGCGTGCACCCGAGGCAGCCTTGGCACTGCCCCTGTGCCATCGCCACTCTGGTGGCCTCGGGGATGTGAACCCAGGGGGGCTGAGTCCCTGGTTTGGGGAGCGAGCGTCCCCAGGTTGCGGGGGTCCTGCCTCACCCACCCCAGCACTGCCCCCGGGCGGCAGAGGAGGCAGGGAGGCAGTCACGCTGAGTGCCCCCACTGCTGCCAGCAGTGCTTTGGGGACACGGAACCTGCCGCTTCCCAGCCCCATCCCGTTCCCTGCGGGCAGAGCCCCCCGCTGCCAGCGCGCACTCACCCACGGACACCTCCTTGATGAGCTCGGCCGCGGCGTGGCAGCCCTGCACCAGCACCCGCGTCCAGCAGGAGAGGTCCCGGTGCGTCTCCACGCGGAAGACGTGCATCTCGATGCCCTGCCGCGAGCCCGTCCGGGTGGCGAAGGTGAGGTCGGAGCCCAGCGAGGGCGAGCGGCGGCCCGAGCCCGAGTGCACCAGCCTGGGGACGGACGGGGGACGTCAGGGGCGCGGGGACAGCGCCGTGCCCCACGCGTGCGGCCGCAGCCCCCCATCCCCAGCCCACCTGGTGGCCACCAGCGGGTAGCTGTGGCACGGCGAGGCCCAGGCGTCGCGCGTCCAGGGCATGGCGTCGTAGAGCAGCAGGTCCTTCTCTGTCACCGCCATCAGGACCGGCCGCCACTGCTGCCGCCCGCCGTCCAGGCGCGCCTGACGGAGACGGGGTCACGGTGAGGGGCAGCCACAGCCCCCAGCAGCCAAATCCCCGGCCTCGCGGGGTGAGGACACCGCCGCACGGTGCCAGCCTGGGGGACCGCATCCCCCGAGCGCCCGCGTACCTGCTCGGCCAGCCAGGCGATGTGCTTCACCTCGCGGCCACCCGCGCCGCCGCCCAGCGTGGCGTTGAGCTCGGCCAGCACCTGCGGCAGCAGGGCGGTGATGTTGGCGTGCAGCGCCGTGAACCAGGAGTGCGCCGTGGCCGTGTCCTTGCAGCGCAGGATCAGCGTGTTCCTGCTGTCCGGCGAGTGCAGCTCGATCAGCCTGCAGGGGACAGGGCACTAGGACGGGGTGCAGCGGGGTGCGTCCTTGTCCCCCCCCACCACCACCACCCACACACGACGGGGCCGCCCAGCCAAGCAGGACCTGGCCCAACGCCTGCAAACACAGCCGGACGCGGGGCTCGGGGCGGGCGGGCTGCCAGCGCCGCGGGGGCCCGAGGAGGGGGCACGGCGCAGCCCTGGGCCCCGGCCAAACCGCCGAGCATTTCCTGAGCGCCGCCGCGACGCGTCCCGGGAACCCCCCCTGCCTCCCCCTCACCGGTTCTCCAGGTCGGGCATGCTGAGGTTCCTGGCGGCGAAGCACATCTTGAGCGGGATGACCTTGCGGTCCCGGGCGCCGTGGTGCTTGGGCGAGCCCGAGTCCTCGCTGCCGCTCAGGCTGGGCGACTGCGGGGCGGCCCCCTCCCAGGGCAGGTCCGACACCAGCGACGGCTTCTTAATGTAGGGCGTCACCTCCCGCATGAACTTCACTGGGGACGGAGCAACGGGCAGCGTTAGGGATGGGGGATCCCGCGGGGACCGGAGCGCGGAGGGATGGGGACGCCCCCCAGCGCCGGGGAGCCGCGACCCCCGGCTGGGAGCCGGCGGCGCGAGGGGCGCGGGGGTCTCGTCCCGGTACCGTCAGGGCGCGGGGATCGGAAGGGGCCGGCGGCGCAGCACAATGGGCCGGGCGGGAGGTCAGGCTGCAGCCCATCCTGGCCCGCCCTGCAGGACACCACTGTCCAAGTTTCCAGCGCCACAGGCGCTCGAGGCCCCCGGGAGCGGGAGGAGGACGAGGACTTTCCAGCCAGGATGTCCCCGGCTCCGTGCTCCTCTCCAGGCCGGGAGGAAGGAAGGAGACACCGGCTCCGTTTCCCCCACGGACCGTCCCTCCCCAAACAGGCAGCAGCACGGCCCCGCCGAGCGCAGCGGCGTGCCAGGACGCAGCTCGCTGACACCCATCGCTCACTGGGTGCTGACCCCACGGCCCCCACGCAGCCCCCAGCCGGCCGAGCTCCTCGGGCTCGCCAGCACAAGCGGCCCCGCGCGGGGCCCTGCTCCCTGCTGTCACGCTTGGGGAACTCCAACTCGTTCAAGATGTCAGGGAGCGTCGGCGCCAGCGAGCGTGCGGCGCTGCGTGCCAGAGCAGGGCTGAGGACGAGCAGGAAAGCCGCACGCACGGCCAGGGCCGGGGGTTCCCAACCTCTGCAGCTGCCGCCCTTGTCTGGCTGCGAGGGAGAAGGAGCCGCGCTGGGAACAGCAGCCCCGGTACGCCACAGGGCAGCAGGGAATTAAAATCGGGAAAAAAAAGCAAATAAGCTCTAATCTGCTGTGAAATACGGCTGCAAAATGCAGCTCCCCGTGGCCAAGTAGGCCACGCATAGCCATGGGGGAAGCACCGCAGGCGGCGGGCAGCAGTGCTGCTGTGGTGCCCGTGCAGGGCAGCGCGACGCGGGGGCAGCGGGGCTGCAGACCCTGGGCAGCGGGAGGGGGACGCGCTGCCACGAGCCGCCTGCCCTTGCTGCGGGCAGCCAAGGAGTTAATATTAGCCTCCCGCCGCGCTTATCCCCGGATTACGCCTTCGCCACGCACCTTTAATCCCCAGCGGGCAGCGCAGCGCCCAAGGTGGACGGGTGCGGGCAGGGGGCTCAGGGGGCAGCGTCCCCTCGGGGGCCGCTCAGCAGCTGGCGGCCAGATGTTGGCGGCCTCCAGCCTCCAGCCGAGGTTGGGGACGGGGAGCTGAGCGCGCACTGGCCGTGCAACCACGGCACAGCAAACCACCGCCAGGCCAGCAGGCTACGGGTGGCCAGGGATGGTAAAACCACCCCAGCAGTTTGCCTCCTGCAGCAGCCGAGCCCCGGCCGCCCCCTCGGCACGGCGTGCCGGGCTGCGCAGGCTCGGCCACCACAGGAAGCGCGCCCCAGCCCCGGGGTGGCCGGCAGCGAGTGGGGTGGCTGCAGCCAGCCTCCGCCCGGGGACACCGCCTGGGCAGTGCTCCTGCATGGCACAGGCAGGGAGCCCCCGTGCCGGTGGGGTGCAGGGGGCACGGCACCTGCAGGGCCCCGTCCTGGCACGGCTGTCGTGGCACGGCACGGCACGGCCCGGCCCGCCTACGCGCTCACCGCAAAGGAAACCCAGCGCTGCTGCACCCTCGCGCAGCCTGCCGCAGGAAGGCGGCTGCTCCCCCTGCGTGCACCCAGCGGGCTCGCACTGGTGTCAGCAGGGCTGAGACCCCCGAGTGCTCCCTGGCACCGCTGACCCTGGCCCCGCACAGCCCCCTCCCGCTGGCACCGCAGCGGTTTCCCCACCCATGGGTGCGGGTTTGCTCTCACAACCCTTCTTCCCCTTTGCCAACTTCCCCAGCCAGCAGGGCCCAAGGGCTCAGAGCTCGGCCCCCAGCTCCTGCTGAAACGCAGCAGGGCTCCTCTCCACTGCGCCACAAGCACACCGGGTCGCACCGTGCGGCGTGCTGGCAGCCCCAGGAGGAGGGCACCCACTGCAGGTCCCCACAATAACGCCCAGCGCTGGAGAGCAGGCGCAGGGCTCGGTGCTGGAGCTCCTGAGCACCACGGCCCCTGCCAGCACTTTTGGGGCCTCCCAAGGACAGCGCAGCCGGCACCAAAGTCTCCAACCCTTTTTGGAGGGGCGATGCTGGGCGCTGCTGGGTCCTCTTCCAGGCCCTGAGCAGCCCCACGCACCCCCAGAGCGGAGATTGTCCCACGGGACAGTAAGGGGCAGCCGTGCCCAGCGGCTGGCTGGGGAGCGAGGGACAGACACTCGTGGGGCTCCTGCGGGACAGGACCGAGGGGCACGGTGCCAGACGGGAGCGGAGGGGCACGGTGCCGGAGGCAGAGGAGAGGCAGCAAATCCGGCACGGGGCACCCGCAGGGCGCTCAGGCGACAACTCTGCGTCTGCTCTGCCAAAAACAACAGCGGGCGGCCGCGGGCTGGGAGGCGAGGTGGGAGCCTCGTCCCCTCCTCGTCCCCCGGTGCCCCGGGGCCCTCGGGGGCAGCTGAGCCGCACAAATCCCCGCACGCCCTCGCGCCGGCACGCGGCCCCGGCGGGTGTCAGGACAGGAGGGCGCGCGGGGCACCGGGGACCCGTGCAGGCACCGGTGGCACCGGCAGTGCCGCACCGGGCAGGTCCTGCCCCAGCTTGCCGGGGAACAGGTCGGGCAGGAGGCGGCCGCTGTGCCGGGCCAGCCCTGCGCCGGCTTCACCGCAGGCACCGAGCCCGGGCGCTGCCGCCCTCGGAGCCGCACCGGGGCTGGGCACCACGGGGAGCCCCCGGGGCACCGCGGCCGAGCCCGGGGGGCACCGGGTGACACGGCAGCTGGGGGTCCCAGCTCTGTCGGGGGGGTGTCCCTGTCCCCGTCCCCAGCCCAGGAGGGGGACACCCCTGTACCCTGCCACCAGCGGGGACACGACCGGGCCCCCCACGGTGAGCGGGGGCGGGACAGGCGGGGAGGCCACGACCGGGACTGGGAAACGAGGGGGGGGGCAGAGAGCTGGCAACGGGGCGCGGGGGGCGGAGGGAGGGGACGCCGGGGGGGGACACGGGGGACGGGGAAGGGACACCGGAGGCCGGGCGGGGACACCGGGTGGGGACACCGGGGGACACCGGGGACCGGGGTGGGGGGGACACGGGGGGTGCCGCTACCTTCCAGGACGACTTCCCTCCCGGCTCGCTTCAGCGCCTGCACGGCCTGGTCGTGGGTGGCGTCGCGGAGGTCGACGCCGTTAACGGCGAGGATGGCGTCGCCCAGGCGCAGCTCCCCGCTGCGCTCCGCCGCCAGCCCCGGGAAGATGCGGGAGATGAGCACGGGCATGCGGTTCTCGCGGCCGCCCTTGATGCTGATGCCGAGCCCGCCCGCCTCCGCCTTCACCACCCGCACCCGCCGCACGCCGCCGCCGCCGGTTGCGCCGCTCCCGGCCGGTTCCGCCGCTCCGCCGCCGTTGGGCACGCCGTTGAGCTGCTCGGCCGCCGGCTCGCCGGGCTCGGCCGTGAGGCTCAGCGCCTCGCCGCTCAGCTCGGCCGCCACCCGCACCCAGCGCTCCCGCAGCAGCAGCTCCAGCAGCCCCGCCTTGGCGGCGCGCGTCCACACGGCCATGCCGCCGCTGCGCCGGGCGGGCGGGCGGGCGCGGGGCGGCCGGGGGCGGGGCGGCCGGGGACACGCCCCCGCCCGCATGGCGCCGCGCCATTGGGCCGGCGGGACGGAGGGGGCGGGGCGCCGCTGGGGGGCGCCGCCCTGATTGGCGGAGAGGGCGGGAGGAGGCGGGGTCACGCTGCGCTGAGGGAGAGCGGAGCGCCCCGCCGCCACCGGCGCCCGCCCCCCGGGACCGCCCCGTGCCCCTCCGGGACCGGCGCCCGCCCCCAGCCCCACACGGTACCGGGACCGCCCCCCCCGTTCCCCTCCGGTACCGGCACCCCCCCCGCACACACACCCCGGCCCGGTACCGGCGCCCTCCACACACCCCTGCCCGGCCCGGTGCCGGTGCCCCCTCCCCATACCCGTACCACTACCGGCGCCCACCCCCCCGTCCCCCTCTGGTACCGGCGCCCACCCCCCCCACTACTGGTGCCACGTCCCCCCCCCAGTACCGGCCCGGTACCGGCGCTGCCCCACACACAGCCTGGCCGGGCCCAGAACTGCCGCCCCCTGCCCCTACCCAGCCCGGTACCAGCACCAGTCCCCCGCCCCCCCGGTACCGGTACTGCCCCCCCCGTACCAGCGCCCCCCCCCCAACCCCCCCCCGGTGCCACCTCCCCCCCAGCCCCCTCCGGTACTGGCACCCCCCCCCCGGCCCGGTACCGCTGCCCCCTCCCCTGCCCTTTCTGCCCCCCCCCCCCGGGTACCGGTGCCCCCCCTGCGCCCCCCCGGACAGAGCGGATGCGGTGCCGGCGGTGGCAGCGGTTTATTGCGCGGCGCTAGGTGCCGAACGGCTGCTGCTGCTGCACGGGCGGCGGGAGCTGGGCGCGGATATCGGCCAGGGGCCGCTCCACCAGCACCAGGCGGTTCTCCTCCAGCAGCTCGGCGAACAGCAGCGGCTGCGGGCACGGCGGGGGGGTCAGCGGGCACGGGGGCATCCCCAGCCCCAACACAGCCCCCCCCGCCGCGCCCCGGGGCACCGGGACCCCCCCCGCCCGGGGTTAGGGCAGGGGCCGGCGGCCGTGAGCCCACCTGGAACTTCTTGCAGATCTTGAAGGCGTGCAGCTGCCGCTGCCGGGCGGGCTCCGGGAGCTGCTTCAGGGCGCTCTGGTTGAGCAGCGGGGCGCTGGCATCGGGCAGGGGCTGCGGGGGCACAGCCACGTCAGCTGCCCGTGCTCCTGCGGGCTGGGACGGGCCCCGGGTGCAAATCCTGGCCCCCCCGGTCCCGCAGGCACTCGGTGTCCCCAGGCCTTCCCCAGTACCCCCCCGGTGCCCTTCCCTTGCTCCACCAGCACGAGCATCCCATCCCCCCCGGAGCACGCGCCGGCAGCCCCCGGCCCCGCTCACCAGGGACTTGTCGAGGACGCAGAACATGTAGACGTCGTGCAGCAGGATGTGCGCGGGGTTCCGGGGGTTGAAGGCGATGTGGGTGATGGGGGTGTCCCTCTCCAGCCAGGCCTTGTGCAGCCCGCAGTTCTGCACCGTGCGGCTCCAGGCCGTGTACTGCTTCTCGGGGATGCTGAACTCGAAGAGCTGCGGGGCGGGAGAGGGGACGGGGGCGGCCCCACGACCACCCAGCATCACCCCTGCGCCAGCACGCAGCACCCCCAGCCGGTCTGCGAGTGCTGCGTGGGGACAGGATCCTGCCGGGGACAGCAGCAGGGACGGCTCCTACCTGCTGGTCCGCGTAGGCGATGACGAGGTTGTTGGTGGCCGGGTGGATGGCGAGGGCCGTCACCGCACAGCTGTAGGTGGGCACCGTGCAGTGGTGCTGAAAGGGGAGGGGACAAAGCTGGGAGCGCGCGGGGACAGCCTCTGCGCCGCAGACCTTCCCTAATGCCCTGTGGGACCTCTCCCTCCCTGCTCCAGGGACGCAGCAGGGCCTCTGCACAGAGCCCGTGCTCGCAGCACCCCGAGGCAGAGCGCTCAGCCCCCCGGCGCCTTCTCCTACCTTGAAGTGTTTCAGGCTGTACACGTGGATTTCCCAGTCCCCGCTGACCGCCGCCAGCCAGTTCCCATCAGCGCTCGATGCCAGCAGGTAAACAGCCTCGGCCGTGCCTGGGGGAACGCCGTGCACCCGCCCCAGTGGGTGCTGACGGCCCAAGGAGCCCCCGAGCCTCCCCCCGAGGCGTCCCAGACCTGCGTCCCCCCTCCCTATCAGCGCCCCGCGGGGCTGACACAGAGGCAGGGCAGGGCCCCACAAAACCCAGCGTGGGCAAGGGGCTGCACCCCAGGGGACCCCGGTGCCCGCTCCCCACCTGCGGGCGGGCGCAGCGTGTGCAGGTGTTTGCAGCCCCCCGGCTCCAGCAGCTGGAGGACGTGGACGGAGCCTCGGTCAGAGGCGACAAAGAGCCGGCCCGAGTCGGAGGCGCACTGCAGCTGGTACGCGGGGAGCAGCAGCTTGGGCACGCCGGGGACCTGAGGAGGAAGGCAGCAAGAAGGTCACCCACTGCCGCCAACCGGCCCCAGAGCTGCTCCGACCCACCCCCCGGTGTCACGAGCAGCCCCCGCTCCCCGCGAGCTCCCCGCGCCGCCCTTCCCTCCCTCCTTCCCGTGCCCACCTTCTTGACGCTGACGCTGTCGCCCTCGTGCTGCACGCGGTAGAGGTGGAAGCGGGAGGCCGTGCAGTAGGCGACCCAGCTGCCGCAGGGTGAGACGCAGCTGCAGTAGATGTGCTCGGGACCCTGGGGACGTGGAGGTGCTGAGCGGGGCCCGCAGAGCCTCCCTGGCAGCATCCCGAGCCCGCACAGCCCTCCTCGTGGGGCCGGGCACCGCAGCGGGTCCCTGCTGGCCCCCCCCAGCTCAGCCCTCGGAGGAAGCAGAGCCTCCCAGCCACCTCCTGCTGCCCCGGCCCAGCCCTACCTTGCTCTTGAGCTGCAGGAGGTGCTCAGGCATGCGGCAGACGGGAAGGACCTCGCCGTCCTTTCCTGGGATGACAACCAAGCAGGCAGCACGTCAGCAAACACGGAAACCACGCAGCTCCCAGGGAGCAGCTGGGGGTCCGGGGGAGCGGTGCCAGCCAAGGGGCACCAAGGGACGCCCCAGACCCTTCCCCGGCCTCACCCCAGGCCTGAGCTCCCCGGGAACCAGGCAGCTCAGGGGGAAGAGCGTGCTCTCAGCAGCAGCACAGCCGTGAGCAGAGCAGAGCTGCACAGAGGATGTTAAACACCACCCCGCTGCCCCAGCAGCAGGGCTGCTCGCACCCTGAAGCACCCTGGGCGCTGCGGGCTCTGCCCCGAGGTAAAACACAGCCGTCTGTACCCGACAGCCACCGTCTGTACCCGACAGCCACCGCAGGCTCACCGGTTTCATTGGTGGAGCCGAGTCTCCAGAGCTCCAGGTGCTGGGAGAACTGGAAGAGGAGGAGCCGGGCTTTCCTGGCGCAGGAGACGAGGCGGCGCTGCGGGCAGAAACGGGCGCGCTGTCAGGAGCCCGCAGCCGGGGAGAAAGGGCTGGGGTGAGCCGAAACGCCCCGGTGGGCTGGAGGGGAACGGCTCGGGTGCCGTGGGATGGGAGCCCAGAGAGGGAGCCCCAGCAGGACCAGCAGGACAGGCTCACCAGCTCCCAGCCCCATCGCGGGAGCCTCGGGGTGCCAGGGCTGGGGAGGGGACCCCGCAGGGCCCCGCTGCTCCCGCAGAGCCTGCCCCGCGCCCCGGGCAGCTGCCGCAGGACCCCGCTCAGCGCCCCACTCACGTGGGGGAAGGTGAACTTGCGCAGCACCGCCTCGTAGCCCTTCCTCTGCACCTTCTCCATGAGCGGGCGGATCACCAGCTGGGCGTCCAGGCCTGGGAGCCAGGCAGAGCGCGGTGAGGAGGCGTCGGGGAGGGGGACGCCGCCACCCAAGCCTGCCTGGTGAGCGCGCCCCGCAGCCCCTACCTCCGGAGATGAGAGCTGTCGGGCTGTGCGCCACGGCTCGCACGTCGTGCGTGTGGTACTGGAACGGCTTCGTCCGCACCCAGCGCTTCTCCTGGCCGCCCGCCTTCACCGGCAGCAGCTGGAACTGGTAGGTGGCCCCCGTCGAGGTGCCCACCACGATGCTGTCCTCCTTCTGGGAGGAAAAGAGGGCTGCAGCTCGCAGGGGACGGGGCCGACGGGCGCCGCTGCCAGGAGCAGGCGGGAGCTCTACCTCTGACACAGCCAGCGAGAGGACGGCCGAGGTGCTGACGGTGTGGGACTCCAGCAGCGTGCCCCGCTCCCAGTCCCAGAACTGCACCCTCCCGAACGAGTCCGAGCTCACGACGGTGCCGTCGGACAGGAAGGCGATGCTCCACACCACGCACTCGCGCTTCTTGGGCTTTGGCACGTGGTAGTTCACCATGATTCTCTGCACCGTCCGGCCTGAGGTGCGGGAAGGATTGGTTGGGACGGGAAAGGGAGCGGGGTGGGACCGGGTGCCCTCCCTGCCTGGAGCAGGGCAACCTCAGTCCTCGCCTGATCCCCTCCCCGTGCCCAGCTCGCTGCAGGACTCCTGGGCTGGGAGCTGCCGCGGAGCCGTGCAGACGCCCCAAAGCAGGGGCACGCGGCTGCTGATGCTGCCCCGGGGCTGGGGCCGCCCCAGGCTCTGCGGGGAGCGGTGCCCCGTCGCCAGGGCACCTCGTTACCTGAGCGGACATCGAGCACGCGGATGAAATCGATGGAGCCGGCTGCGATGTGGGTCCCCGAGGGGTGCCAGGAGAGGCACAGCACGCGCCCTGCGAAGGAGGAGGCTCCAGGAGCACCGCAGGGCACCGCAGCCCCTCGGTGACCGGGGCCAGGGCGGCTGGGGGGGGGCACAGGGAGGACGCCGCCGAGCCCCCCGCTCACCTTTTTGCCGGTCCAGGTTCTTCTCAAACTGGATGCCGCCGGGCACCACCTGGAAGATCTTCACCGAGCCGTCCTCGCAGCCGATCTGCGGGGACCGGGGTCAGCTCCGGGAGGGCGGCAGCTCCTCCGCCACCGTGGTGGTGGGGTCCTGGCCCCGTCCCCGTACTCACCGCCAGCCGCGTGCCGCCGCCGTTGGCCACCATGCTCCAGATGGGCCCCCCGAAGCCGTCGACGGCGCGGGCCGGGCGCAGGCGCTGCAGGTCGTACTCGGTGATGTCCCCGCTGAGGCCGGCCCCGAAGAGCCGCTCCCCGGCCGCCCAGCACAGCGCCTCCACCGAGCGGGCCTGGTGCCCCGGGATGGCCTGCGGGGGGGGGGGGGGGGGGGGGGGCGTGTTCAGCACCGGGACGCTCCCCACGGTGACCGCTTACCCCCGGTGCCCCCGGTCCTGCCGGTACCCGATTACCACCGGTCCTCCATTGCCCTGCTCCCCCTGGTGCCTCCGGTCCTCCCGGTACCCGGTTACCGCCGCTACCCCGGTTCCCCCCAGTGCCCGGTTCCCCCTGGCCACCCCCAGTTCCCCCCGGTGCCCCTGCTCCCCCCAGCCCCTTCAGTAACTCCGCTCTCCCCGGTGCCCCCGGTACCCGGTTACCGCCAGCCCCTCCCGGTCCCCCACTGCCCCACTCCCTCCGGTACCTGGTTACCCCCGGTGCCCCCGGTCCCCCGGGTACCCGGTTACCCCTGGTCCTCCCGGTCCCGCATTGCCCCGCTCCCCTCGGCCCCCCCGGTGCCCGGTTACCCTCCGGTGCCCCCGGTCCCCCGGGTACCCGGTTACCCCCAGCCCCCCCCGGCCCCCCATTGCCCTGCTCCCCTCGGCCCCCCCGGCGCCCGGTTCCCCCCGGTACCCCCCGGCCTCCCCCAGTTCCCCAGTGCTCCGCTCCTCCCAGTACCCGCTTACCGCCGGCCCCCCCCGGTCCCCCGTTACCGTCGGTCCCCCGGTTCTCCTCCGGTGCCCAGTTCCCCCCGGCGCCCGCTTACCGCCGGCCCACCCGGTGCCCCGTTACCCCCGCTCCCCCCCGGTGCCCCCCGTCCCCCCCGGTGCCCACCTTCTCCTGGAAGCAGTTCCCGCCCAGCCCGTACACCTCCACGGCGCCGTCGGTGCGGGCGAGCGCCAGGCGGCGGCCGCGGGGCAGGTAGGCGAGGCAGCGCACGCCGGCGGGCACCAGGCCGAAGAAGCGCACGCGGTGCACCTCGAACTCCCCCATCCCGGCCCCGAGCGCGGCCCCGGCCCCGCCCCGCCCCGCCGCCACCGGGCCCACGTGCGCGCGGCGCTCCCGGAAGCGGAAGCGCACCGGGAGGGGGCGGAGACGGAAGCGGAAGCGCGGCGCGGCGGGAGATTCGGGTGCGGCGGCGGCGGCGGGACCGGGGCCGGGACCGGGGAGCGGGGAGCGCTCGGCCGGCACCGCCTCACCGGGACCGCTGCGGGGCGACGGGGCCGGGGGGGAACCGGGGACGCCGGGGGGAACCGGGACGCGGGGTGGGGGGGAGGGGGGAACGGGAGGGGGGCACCGGGCGGGCGTAACCGGGCACGGGGGGGCGGGGGGCAGCCGGGGGAGCACCGGGGCTGGGGGTGAGGGGGGCACGGGGGGATACGGGGGGTACCGGGAGGGATCCCGGGGCTACCGGGGAGGTCCCGGGGAGGTCCCAGGGGTCCCGGTGAGGTCCCGGGAGGGGTCTCGGGGGTTTCGGGGAGGTCTCTGGGGGTCTTGGGGTGGTCCCGGGGGTACTGGGGTGGTCCCGGGGGGATTCCGGGGGTCCCGGGGAGGTGCCGGTAGGGGTCCCGGGGCCGCAGCACGCTGCGGGGTCCCCGCCGGTCCCATCCCGGCCGTGCCCGCAGTGACCGGGGCTCCGCAGGCCGCGCCATGGTGCAGCTCGTCGTCTCCAGGTGAGCGCGGGCCGGGCCCGGTGCCCGGTACCCGGTACCCGTTAGGCTGAGAGCCCGGCGGTGACCCCCCCCTCACCCCCCCTGTCTCCCGGCAGCACGGGCGGCCTGCCCCGGTGGGTGCTGCTGGAGCTGCAGGGCGAGGTGGAGGCGCGGAGCGGCGGCGCGCTGCCCGGGAGCCTGCTGGGAGACCTGCACTACACCCGCGAGGCACGGAGCCCCCCCGACCCCACGCCGCGGGGCCGCCCCCCCCCCACGGGGCTGCTCACAGCCCTCAGCCTCTGCTCGGCCCCCCGCAGGGCGTCCCGGTGCTGGTGGTGGGCCACCACGTCCTGTACGGGAAGGTGGTGACGCTGGAGAAGCCCTTCGCCGTGCTGGTGAAGGAGGCGGCCGGCCCCGCGCAGCCGCACGCCCGCTACGCCGTCACCGCCCTCATCAAGACCAAGCTGCTCTTCAAAACCCGCCCCAAGCCCATCATCACCAACGTGCCCCGCAAGGTGTGAGGGCACCGACCCGCTGCCATCATCACCGACGTGCCCAGGAAGGCGCGAGGACACGGACCTGCTGCTGGCATCACCCGTGTGCCCGAGGCATGAGGACGTGGACCTGCTGCTGGCGCCAGTGTGCCCAAGACACGATGACGCGGACCTGCTGCCGCCACGGGGCTCAGCCCTGGCTCTGCAGGCACCCCGTGCCCTTCCCAGGTCCCTGTCCCCCCGCAGTGACACCGGGGGAGAGCCAGGGCACAAACCCAGCGCCCCTCCGAGGTGAGGAGCGTCGGGGGGAGCGCAGCTGCGGGGCCAGGCTGTGCCCACGGGGGCAGGACTTGGCTCTGTGGCCGTGCTTGTGCTGCTGGGGGGCTTTGGCTCAATCAGCCTGGCTCGTCAGCATCTGTCCCCCCCAAAACACACCCCTGCAGCTGGCAGGGCACTGGAGGCAGCTGGAGACGGGCAGGGTCTGTCTCAGCACCAACTGCCCTCGAGTCTCCCCCCGCACAGGGAGGACTTCATGGATTTGGGGCAGGGGGAGAGCGGGGCTGACACGCCGGCCTTTCTCTGTGCAAGTCTTTATTGTGACAAATCCAGCGGGATATAAAAAACAGACCTCTCAAAATATGAAAAAAACACGGGTTAAAAAATAAATAGATTTACAAACCATCAGCAATAAGTGTAAATACGAAAAGAGCTACAAAAGTCTCCTAAAAAACCTCGTCTTAAATAAAAAACCCAAATTGCTCGACTGTAGAAAGGTTCTAGCCCTGAAAAAAGAGGGCCCAGGGGAGACGGCCGTGGGTAAGCACCCAGGGGGACCTGGTGGGCAGGGAAAGGCTGGGAACCGGCTTTCACCGCCCTCCTCTGCATGTCCGGGCCCAAAACCCAGCGCCTCCCGCTGTCTAGACAGGTGCCAGGCTCCCTCCTCGCTTCCAGAGCTGGGGGGCAGAGGAGGGGCTGTGGGGAGGCAGCTGGCACGGAGCTGGGACGCGCTCGGCTCTGTAGGGCCGTGGGCTGGCCGGCGCTCCACCACGGCCCCGTGTGGGTGACACTCCAACCAGCCCACGGCCCCGCTTTTCCTGCTCCTGCCCAAGCTGCGGGCACAAAAACAGGAGCCAGGGTCCCCCCCGAGCTCTTTGGCAAAGCACAACGGGAGCGCCGCCCTCCTGGGGCAGCCGGGCCCCCCACGAGGGGTCGGGGGGAGCTGTGGGTACGTGCCCGCACATACCCAGCCGTGGGGCGAGGACGTGGCCCTGGGGGACGTTCGTGAGCCGCCGGAGCTGCGTGGGGACGGAGCAGGGGGGTGCTAGGGCCCCGCCGGGGGTGGCCCCAGCCGGCAGCACCAGCCAGCGGTGCCTGGCACTGGCACAGCGCCGGGGGAAGTGGTGCTAACGCTGCGGTGAAATCCCACCTCTGCCCCTGACCCGCGGCAGGGAGCGGGGCTGAACCTGCAGCCGGCTCCTGCTCACGCAGGGGCTACACGGGGATTTTGGGGACGGGATGGGGGGGGCACCGTGGGGGCACAGCAACCCCAGCGGTATCGAGCATCACAGCTCAGCACCCGGCCGGACGCGTGGGGTCCTCTCTCCATAGCACCGTGGGGACGACGTCGAGGTCCCCGGGGAAAGCACCGAAGGACGGCGGCCCCGGCGGGGCGGGGGGAGCCCAGCCAGCGGAGCTCCCGCAGCGCCCAAACGCTCGGCGTGGCACAGGGGGGGCGCTGGCACTGCCCCTGCAGCACCAAGGCCGTGCCGAGCACAGCTCCAGGCAGCCCCGGCGCGGCTGCTCCCTGGCCGCCAGCACCCACCGGGCTGAGTCTTACAGGAAAAAAAAAATCAAATTAAAAAAAGGGAAAAGTGGAAAAAAAAAAAAAAAGAAAAACAAAACAAAACAAGACTTGATCACGAACGCTTCCTTGGGCTGCTCCTGGGCCGGGAGGGGACGGTGGCGGTGTCCCCATCCCCCGGCACCCCGCTCACACCTCGGCGAAGGCCAGCCCGCACTGCTCCTGCCGCTTGCCGCAGCGCCGGGCGACGATGGCCAGGTAGAGCGTGAGCAGGGCCACCCAGTAGCAGGCGTAGAGGATGGCTCCCGAGACGAGGAAGGCCACCTCGGTCTCGCTGAGCAGGTCCTGGCTGTAGGCGGTGTAGGCCAGCCCGCCCAGCAGCACGGCCACCCACACCGACACCGGCAGCAGCCCCACGAAGTTGACCACGATGGTGCGGCGCCCCGACGTGCCCCAGCCCGACTTGTTGATGGTGGCGATGGCGAACATCTTGGCGGGCAGCAGGCTGGACATGTAGAGCAGGGCGTAGAGGGACATGAAGATCATCTCGGCGCTGCCCCGCAGGAAGCAGGCGTAGGTGGCCTTGATGATGCCCACCAGCTGCACCGTCAGCAGGAAGAGGAGGATGTTCCAGATGCGGCCGCGGTAGAAGAGCTGGATGACGGTGGCGATGAGGAAGAAGGGGAAGAAGCCGGTCACCACCGACTCGTAGGTCATCCAGAGGTGGTGCTTGTGGAACCACAGCGCGTTGTAGAGCCACTCGCGGAAGTAGGACTTGCTCCAGCGGGTCTGCTGGTTGAGCCAGCGCAGGTAGCGGGTGGGCGTCTCCGTCAGGCACTTGGAGCGGGCCGTGTACTTGGTCTGGTAGCCCAGGCTGAGCACGCGGTTCGTGAGGTGCCGGTCGTCCCCGAAGCTGCACTTGCTGCCCAGGAAGGTCTGGTGGTACCAGTCCTCCAGGAACTGCTGCAGCAGGGCGTTGCGGTACATGCCCAGGGGCCCGCTGATGCACTGCACGCAGCCGAAGTAGGACTGGCAGGCGCGCTCCACGTTGAAGGCCATCCAGTACCGCACGCTGCTCAGGAAGGAGATCCACGAGTCGTACTTGTTCAGGATCTGGGGAGGGGACGGCATCAGCGCCGGCACCGCCGGTAACGGGACCGGCCTCGCTGTGCCCCCACGCGCCCCGGCCGCCCCGTGTCGCCCTCCCTGCCCGCGGTACCTGGACGTCGCCGCCGACGCCGCCGACGCGGGGGTCTGCCTCCAGGATGCGGAGCATCTCGGCGGTGCAGGCGGGGTCCAGCACCGTGTCTGAGTCACACACCTGGGGGCAGAGGCAATGTCGAGCCCCGCTCCTGCCGCCCACGCGCGCCCGGCAGACGGCCCAGCCCCAGCCGGGCAAGCCCGAGCCGCGGCCGGCGAGACGAGGCAGGGCCCCGCAGACCGGCAGGCGGTGGCAGGGAGCGGAGCGCCCCGCGGTGCCCGGCCACCGCTGCCCCGGGACACCCAGCCCCGCAGACCGGCCCCAAGCGACGGCACCGCGCTGGGACCTGCCCTCGCCGCCCCCCAACCCAGGCCACGGGGGTCCGGAGCCCCACGCAGTGCCGCCACATGGCATCCCCCCGGTGACGCCTGCGCACGGCACGGGATGCACCAAGCAGGTGGCATGAAGCCCTCGCGGGCAGGGCTGCACCTGCAGGGTCCCCGCCGCCACCCCACTGCTCACGGCGTGCCCACGGCCCCCCGCCCGGCCCCCACGTCCACCTGGATGTAGTCCACGGAGTCTCCGAGCGCCCGGAAGGCCGTGTACATCACCTCGCGCTTCCCGCCCCACTTCTGCAGGATGCAGGAGTAGGTGGTGCCGCGCACCAGCGCCTGGACGCGGGCCAGCCCTTCCCGCAGCCCGGCCTCCGTCTCGCCCTCGCCCCACGTGTGGAAGTTGCTCCTCCAGACGTAGCTGCCCGCCCGCTCGGAGCCCATCACGTCGTGGAAGATGTCCAGCATGTAGGTGTCGTCGGGGCCGTTGCCGTCCACCACCATCACCACTTTGAGGTCGGGGAAGGCGATGCGCTTGACGGAGCGCAGGCACTTCTTCAGGTAGTCGGGGTCCTCCTGGTAGGCGGCGATGCAGAGGGCCACCGAGCGCCCCAGCCGCACCGGCCGCCCCTCGCCCCGCATGCGCCGGTGCTCCAGGAAGGCGAAGAGGCTCTGGATGAAGAGGTGCAGCCCCAGGATGGCCCCGTAGAGCCCGAAGGAGAGGTAGTGCTTCTCCGTGTGGATGAACTGGTACCCCGTGACGTAGGCGGCCAGGATGCCCCCCAGCACCGCCAAGGCGAAGAGGCTGGTCCCGACTACTCGCAGGGCCGTGGAGAGGCTCACTGGCATCTGGGCGGGATGGGGACAGTCAGGGCACGGCCACCACCGGGGGGGACAGGGGAGCACGGGCACACGGGGCAGCCCGGTTGTCTCCCACCCCATCCGCCTGCAGTCACCGCTCAGTGGAGGGGGGCACATCCCAGTGCCCCCACCGCAGCCCTGCAGGGCCTGGAGAACAGGGAAGGGCATGGGGACAGCGGGGACCTGGCACCGGGGGGTCCCCAGGGGAGAAGCCCTGCGTGGGCACAGCCCCCCGGAGCCCCCCCAGGCAGGACCCGGCAGCCCCCCCAGCGGCGGGGCCGGCAGCGCCCGGAGCCCCCCCCCCGTTATCCGGGCTGCGGGACGGGCACCGGGCAGCAGGTACCGGGCAGCGCCCCGGGGCATCGCCGGCGGGGGGGGGGGGGGGGGCACGGGCAGCGCAGGGCGGTGCGAGGGGGGGGGCGCAGGTTTGGGGAGGGAGCGGCTGGAAGGGGGCTGCCGGCAGCGCCCCCGGGTCCCCCCGGCCCCGCAGCCCCCGGTGCCGGCTCCGCGGTCCGGGGTGGGGGGGGCGCGGCCGGTCCCGCAGCGCCGCGGGGGAGCCCCGAGCCGGCACCGGCGGGGCGGGAGGGAGGGAAGGAGGGAGGGGAGGGACCGGGGCCGGGGCCGGGACTCACCGTGCCGGTGCCGGTGCCGGTGGTGCCGCTCGCCCCGGCCGCCGCCGCCGCCGCTGTGCACCCGGCCCGGCCCGCGCGGCCGCTTTATACCGCGGCGGGGCCGGCACCGCCCGCAGCCCGCGGGGTCCCCGCCCGGCACCGGCACCGGCACCCCCGGCACCGGCACCCCCGGCACCACCCCCGGCCCCGGCCCCGCCGGCCCCGGTCCCCGCCCCGCCCGCGGGACCCGCCCGGCCCCGCACTGCGGGAGCGCTGCCGGCACCGGCACCGGCACCGCGCCGGGCTCCACCGGCACCGGGCACGGGCCGCAGCTCCGGGACACCCCGGGGACGCCGCGGGCACCCCCGCGCCGCCCGCCACGGCCACCCCCCTGTCCCCGTGTGCCACCGGTGCCGTTCTCGGCCACCGGCCGTGCCCCCCCCGAGCCCATCAGCCGCCCACCTGGGGACGCCCGGGGCCCACCTCGTGGCGTCCCCCTGTCCCCCACGCAGGAACGGGGCCACCCCGGGGACAGGAGCCCCGCGACCGTCACGCACGAGGTGTCGGTGCCAGGCTGGTGGGGGGGGTCCCTGCCCGCCCCGGGGCGGACTGTGCCCGCTGAGCCCCCCGAGCTGCAGCCGCTGCTCAGACCCCGCACGTTCAGGTCCCTCACCCGGAGGGGCCAGGGGCTCCCCGGGGGTGGCCCCCTGCCCATGGTGGGGCAGGGACGAGCTGGGACCCCCGGCACCACCGGTGGGGCTCCCACGTGGCACCGCGTGGTGGGGTGACACCCAGAGTGGTCGTGTCCCCAACTCAGGGGTGCACAGGGGTGCCCCAGGGCTGTGGGTACTGATCTGCAGGAGGCACAGAGGGGACAGGGACAGGGACAGGGACAGGCACAGGGACAGGGACAGGGACAGGGACAGGGACAGGGACAGGAGGGTGCGTGTCCCCACCCCACTGCAGGTGCCCAGCACCAGGGTTACCCCCTGGCCCCGTTACCTTTCAGTGCGATCCCAGCTCCCCAGTGCTCGCCCTGCTCTCTCTGCACGAGCGCTTCCCAAGGTACAAATAAAATTTCCTCCTCCTCCGGCACAGAAATCTCCTTGTTCACAGCAGCAGAACTGCAGCCAGACGCCCAGAAAGCAGCACGAATGCAGACTTCTCATTCAAAACCCTTCCTCTGGCTGTCTGCTCCAGGCCCTGGCAAGGCAGTGCCGGTACGGCAGCATCCCGGCGCACGCCTGCAGCCCGGCACAGGCACCGGCACCAGCACCGGGTGCGCAGGCTGGCGGCAGCGAGAGCAAGGGGGAGCGCCCGGCCACTGCCGTGCTCCATCAAGGACAGTGTGCTCCCGGCCGCCCGCCCTGCCTGCGCCCACCCAGCTGAGCACGGCACAGCATGGCCCGGCACGGCACGGCACGGGTGGCTTTGTTGGGGGGGGTGGTGCAGCCTGGCACCCCAACCTCGCAGGGCAGGGGCGCACTGACCCCCCCCACACAAACCCTCGGCCCAGCACAGTGCGGGGGGGGCTGGGGCACAGATTTGCTGCGGGTGCTGGGGGGGCTCTGGGCTGCAGGACCCCCAGGTACGCTGGTGCAACCCTGCACGTCCCCGCTCCCTCCCTGTCCTGTGGGTGCAGGGAAGGTCCTGGCCCAGGAGCAGGCTGCACAGTGCTCTGCGGGTTTGGGGTGTCCCCCTCGGTGAGGGACCTGTGGGGGCTGCCCTGATGGAGGGAGAGGAGTGACCCCAGTGCTGGGATGTCCCCAGACGTGGAGGTGCCCCGCAGGGCCCTGCAGCCCCAGCCCTAGGATGGGGGGGGGGGGCTCTGGTGCAGCTCCCCAGAGCTGCCGGAAAGGCACTGGGGGGGCCCCAGTGCCAGTGGGGCAGGAGCTTGGAAACACCAGCGTCATTTCCCTCTTTTCCACTGGGGAAATCACTCCAATTTGGCTAAAATCACATTTTGGCTCTGTTTCAGCCACTGCTTCCAGGGATCTTCTTCCCTGGCCCACACCTGGGGCTGGTGCCCCTCGATGCCACTCGATGCCCACGGGCACCCCAGGGGCTGGGCTGGGCGAGTGCCACCAGCCAGCTCGGCATGGCTGCAGACGAAGCCTCCTCTCCCTCCCGGCTCCCTCCATGGTCTCAGGGGAAGCCGCAGCAACCCGTGCTGCTTCCAGCCCCAAGAGCCCAAGCACCGGCCCCGTGGCTCCAAGCTGGGCACCCCCCCACGCGAAGGGCTGCTCCATGGGGCTGATGCCCCAAACCCCCCCAGGACCCAGGGGCTCCATGGCCCATGCTGTTGTCACCATCCCAAGCAGGCAAGAATGAGCACGGCTGAGAGCACCCAGGGGCTTCATGTGGCTCCCAGAAACATCACACACACGGCAGAGGGTTTCTCCGTTTAATCTGCCATCCCTGCACTGGTCAGGCTGGTGCTGCCCTGGCCGAGGGGGGCTGGTGAGGCTGCCTGCCCCCGGCACCGCTGCGGTTCCACCACGGCTGGCACCTGCTGCAGGCGGCCCGAGGGTGCAGCAAACCTGTCCCCTCCAGGGAGCAAAATCGCCCGGCACGGGAGCAGGAAAAGTCTCTTTCTGTAGGGGAGCGCTGCCAGCACCTGCTACGGCAGCACCACGATCTTCTTCTCCAGCACCTGCGGGGGGAAGAGGCCGCCCCGCACCGCCTGGCCCAGCTCCTCCAGCGCCAGCTGGGCGTGCAGCACGGCCGCGCCGTCGGGCTCGGCCGCCACCACGTGCTTCAGCAGGCGGTACAGGTCCCGCAGCACGTCCCGCAGCACCTGGGGAGAGCAGAGGGCAGAGCCACGGTCAGCACCCGCCGGAGCCCCGCCGGCACCCAGCACAGGCCCCGAGCAGCGCACGGCGTGCCCTGGCAGGCGCGGCTGTGCCCCTTCCACCTGGGCAGCGCCAGGACGCGGCACCACCACCGTCGCCGCGCTGACTCACTGCCCTCCCCTCCTGTGACTCAGTTTCCCCGCACATTCATGGCACTGCCAGCTCTCCCCAGGCCCCTGAACCTGCAGGGATGGGGGAGATGGACGCGAGCTGGGCGGCCCTGGCAGCAGCCGGGGTGGGCGCAGTGCACGAGGACAGCTATGGACGACGACCAGCGGCACGGCCCTGCTCATGCGTGCACTGCTGCAGCATCGAGCCCTGCGAGGGGGCAGCATCCCCAGCCCCTCTGCAGGATGAGGCCCGTGACCAGCCCCAGCTACCCGCCCATGGACCGCGGCACCCCTGCCTGCAGAGGGGCACCCTGGAGCTGCCCGCTGGGGATTCCCGCGGGGAACCGGCTGCTTCCTTCCTAGGAACTGAGTCCCAACACACTGCTGGGAAGCGGGAAGGGAGGCGACGGCCTGGGCAAACCTGGTCCTTCCCAAGCCAAATAATCGATCATCGGGGCCCTCAGGGCAACTCCCACGGCTTCCCAGAACCTGGCGCTGCCCCACGGCCCAGCCCAGCAGGGAACTGCCCCAAGGGATGCACCACCACGTCCCCCTGCCCCAGGAAGGAGGGCGCTTCAGTGCGGGGCCACAAGCTGTAGGTCAGGCACAGGGCACGCGGAGAGCAGCCCCGAGCTCCTGGCAGAGGCTCCACAGCCCCTAGGCTCAGCAGGACCAACAGATATGGGTTCAGGCTGGGCCACGAGCAGAAGGTGCTCCACGTGGTTTGGGGAAGACAAAGTAATTCACAGCTGCAATGCAAAAACGCCACCGTGCCACACGCCTGTGCCCTGACGTCCCCTGAAATGGGTGCTGTGGCTGGAGGGGCCGGGCAGAGCCCCCGGCACGGGCCCAGCCGTGGTGGCCGAGCGCTGGCAGCAGCCCCTGGGTGCCAGCCGCCCTGCTGAGCTGTCCCCGGGCTCAGCCCCGCGCTGCAGGGCCCGTGAGGAGGGCGCAGCTCGCCCGCCTGCAGCAGCGGGTGCCAGGAGGAAGAGGTGCCAACCGCCGATGGCTTCGGGGGCAGATTCCTGCAAGTGCTGAGAAAGGAGCCAGGCCCTTCCCAGAGCAGGGTGCTCTGAAGAGCAGAGCCCTGAGGGAGAGCTCGAGAGGAGTGCAGGGAGCTGGAGCAAGCTCAGAGGTAGATGCGGATCCGTGGCTCGGCCCCCAGCCTCGTGCTCCCCGTGGCACAGGAGCTGGGGCTCCCTGCGGAAAGGAGCCCTGCCACTTCTAGGAAGCCATGAGGTGAGGATGGCCTGTCCCGTGCTGCTGCTCCGAGCCAGGGAAACAAAACCTCTGCGGCTGCGCGGTGCCGCTGCTGCCCCGGGGAGATGCCAGCGCCCCAGCAGAGGGTCGGCGTCGCCCCAGCGCCGGGCAGGACACGGGGCTGAGCGCTGCAGGAACCGGCCCTCCTGCCCGGGCTGAGGAACGAAATGGGAAGCAGAGAGTAAGAGAGCCGTGGGGACTGGGATTGCTTTCAGGAGGAAACACAACCAGGTTGTCTTTTTTTTTGGGGCGTGGGGGTGGAGAAACAGAGGAGAAGCTTCGACTTGGGGGAGCAAAGAGCCATGGAGGGGAACGCCGGCAGTGACACCGGCAGTGACACCGGCAGCCTTCCCTGAAGCCTCCACAAAGAAACAAAGAGCAGGCGTGCACGGAGCACAAAGCACACGCAGGGACAGCTCCCGCACGGCTGCTCCTGCCGTGGTGCCCTCACAAGCACCCGTCTGCACGTGTCCCTAGGGCGGGGACCCTGCGAGGGGTCACCCCCAGGCAGTGCACGAGGCCGGGTGGCCGCGGGGCTGGCTTGGGCAGAGGGCAAGAGCCACAGCCCCAGGCAGAGGGGCTGCTCTGCTTGTGGCTGGGGCCAGGACGTGCTGCGTGTCTGCGTTCGCAGAGGAACGTATCAGGGACCAGGCTGTCCCCAAAAGGCCGCATGCTGGGTCCGAGCTGCAGGGAGGGTGAGAATGGAGGGAAAGGGAGACAAAGGGCAGCTCTGGCTTAAAGCAATAGGAGAGAGAGAAACTGAAACGACTGCAGCAAGGAGCTGGCAGGGCTGTCACCACGCCAGGCTCTCCAAGCTGCTGCCTGCATCGGTGCTGTGAGAATGACTCCGTCCCTGCTGCACCCAGCCCAGCCCTCTCCCGGCCGTTCCCACCGGGAGCAGGGCACACAGCACCCGCCTGCTCCAGAATCAGCAGTAATTTAGGCAGAGGAAGCCTGCAGCTGCTCAGGTAATTATAGCTCAGTTAATTTTCTCCTAACTCCCTGCAGCTGCCACGCATGCCGGAGCCACAACGCCAGCTTGGGGTGACTGCAGCCGTCACCACGCGGGGACATGTCGAGAGCACTCGCCGCTACAGGCAGCCTGGCCCTGCAGGGGGGCAGCCCCCTGGATCAGCAGGACTTCTCAGGGAGCTGCCTGCAGGTGGAATTTCACCCCGTGCACCCCCTGAACCCAGATGGTCCCTGCTGCCCTCCTCGTCACCAGAGGCAACACAAACAAGGGGCCGGGACCTGCCACCCCTGGGCAGGGGACAACCCCTGGAGTACTGTGCTCCAGGCCAGGGTCTCCCCTCCCCGGGGGGCAGAGGGGCCATGCCGTGGGGCAGCGGGAGGTGACCCACCTCGGTAGCCTTCTCGCTGAGCCCCCGCAGCAGCAGCACCACCACGTGCACGGCGGCTCGGCGCACCTCCGCCTCGGGGTCCGTCTTGGCGATGGCCGTCACACAGGAGGTCACCTGGGGGGGCAGCACGGGGAGGACATCAGCGCGGCCGGTGCTACCACCCACGGCCAGCCCTTAGGCAGGGGCTCAGAGTTCCCATCAGGGGACGCAGGGTGACCTGGCAGGGACGGCGTGGGGCTCTGGCACTCGGCTACGTGCAGGGAGGTCCCACTTGGCGCAGAGGCAGCCACAGCCCCATGTGGCCTGAGGCTGGGGGATGGAAAACCCTCCCGGCACCTCCGTCCTTCAGAAATGCCGCTCTGCACCCGCTGCCGGACTCTCGCCGTGCTGCCCTGATCTCCCTGGGGCTGGAGCAGCAGAGCCCAGCGGCCGCTCACCTGGAGCTGGGGCAATTTGCCTGGGAAAACCCAGCCATCGGGGCTCTGCCCAGGGCACCGTCACGGCCAGCAGCTGCAGCGCAGAGCGGTGCTGAGCAGTGCGCTCAGGAAAGGACTTCATCACCAGTAATTACGCACAAAGGCTTTCCCTAAGCCAGGAAGGGGATGTGTCCCTGTGCCCTTCTCCTGCCAGCTCTGGAGCCGCAGCCACGCTGTGTCCCCGTGCTGCCTCGCGAGCCCTGGGTCCCTCTGCAACACTGCAGAGCGCCCAGACAGGGGGTGGACTTCTGCAGCAAAAATCGTGACTGCTGCAAGTCCTGCAGAGCCAGCGGTGGCAGTGATGCCGGGTGAAGCAGCTGATGCTGGCGCTGCTCTGCCTGTCGCGCTGTGACCCTGAGCACAGCAGCTGGGAAGTGAGCAGGGCGAGGGGACAGCGGCTGCACCGCGAGCACAAGCAGGTGAGGGGAGGCAATGATGGCCCTGCCACAAGGCTCGCCTTCATCAGGGGCGCCGAGCCCAGCTGAGGCTGCAGCGGTGCTCCTGGTGTCACACAGTGTCCTTAAAAGCCCACACAGGAACGCTGCTGCCACGGGGCCTGCCTCCTTCAAGCACCAGTGCTCGCGGGGCACCGAGCCCCTCCCTGCCAGGGCTGAGCGCCTGTTGCAGACGTCTTTTGAGAGCTTCAGAAAAGCGAGTTGAAGGAACCTAATTAAACACCCAGTGACAGCAGGAAGAATTAGCAGAGCTAGCGCTGTTCCCGAAATAGCTGCATGTGTGGTGCATTGGCATCTCATCAAATGCTGTCATTACCCCATTGAGCGTGAGCAGCAGCGAGAGGGAACCCAGGGAGAAAAGCCGGAGTGCCGCGCCGACGCTGCTGCCTTCCCTCCAGCCCAGCACCCTGCCAGCCGCCCGCACCAGCACGGCGCTGAGGGTTTGCTGCTCGCAGCTCCCCAAACGTGCAAGCCCTTGTGCAGCCGCTGGGCACGGTGCTCGCCAGCTGAGCGGATGCAGATCGGCCCCGTTCGAGCCCGGGCTGCAGCTCCCACGGGCTCTGCTCCCGCACCCGATGCCTTGCTCCTCGCCCTGCTGCAACATCCGCAGCCTGACCAGAGCCCCGGGTCGCAGGCTGGGTGCTGGACACCCGCACAGCCAGGGCAGAAACGTGCCCGAGGCCTGGCCGCCCCTCGCAGGAGCACAGCTGGGGCACCTCTGCGCATCCCCGTCCCGGGCACACACCCAGGCGAGGGCTGAGCACCGCTGCCGTGGCGCTCACGTGGGCACCGAGTGCTCCCCGTCGGTAGTAGCGTGAAGGATAATGAGGTTTCATTAAGGGGGAGGAGGTGCCCTTGGCAGGTACAAAATATGTCTTGAGGTCTTCTGCTGTAGGGAAATGAGGATGGGCGGAGCAGATCCCGCTGCGTTTCCCTTGGGGCTGTCTATCACTTCCCATCACAGGAGACATTTTTAGCTCTTTATAAAGCTCTCAGCCCTGAAAATCAGCACTAGAATTTCCCAGGCGTTTGCTTCAGACTGAATGACTTTTTTACACCCTAATATCTGCAAGTATCATTCACGTCCTCTCCCAGAGTAAGCTGTGAAAGAAACTGTGCTGCTGTGCCCCCAGCAGCGACCCTGCCGGCAGCTGACGAAGCAGCCACTCGTCAACCAGAGCCAGCCCCTGCTATGGCACAGCTGGGGGCTCCCCCAGGGGTTTTGGGGGGCCTTTGGTACCATGCCAAGCACCCGTTCCCCACCGCCCTGCCCCCAAAGGACTGGGCCCCGGACCACTGGGTGGCACAGCCCGGGACTTCGTGCCCAGCCGGAACATCTCCATCCCCACGGCCCTCAGCCCAGGCAGTGGCAGGAGGGATGTGATGGCGGCTGTCGGGGGGGGGTCGGTACCTCCTGGACGACGGAGCCCAGCGGAAGCCGAGCCTCTGGCACAGCTCCCCCAGGTTGGAGAGGCTGCTGGCGCGCAGCACGCTGTCCGGGTCCCGGGAGCCCCGCAGGAAGGCCATGGATCAGGGGCTCTCGGGTACTTGACACCATGTCCCCTGCACGAGAGAGCACAGCGGTCACGGCAATGCCAGGACAGAGAGCACAGCACGGCTGGCTGGGAGGAGACCCCACAGGGTTCCAGCACAGCCATGAGACAGAAGCTCGGGCCCCCTCTGCGTCCTGCAGAACAGCTGGGTGCAACATCTGGAGCACAATGCAGCCAGATCCCTCACGGTGACCCCCTGCGCTGCTGGGGACAAGGCACCCGGGCATCCCCCGCTCTGCCGAGAGGGTAAGATGCGTGTAATGCATCCCCGAGCAAGATCTTTGTCTGGGGCGCTTGGTGCATCACGTATTCCCTCAGTCTTCTGTTGGGCCTTTCAGATAGGTGACTGTGCTACAAATAAACAATCCGAAGTGCGAAGGCCCAAATTCTCACATCATTCAGCCGCCAAGAACCCACAGCAATAGTGCAGGCAGGCCACCGGGGATGTGTGAGCCAGCTAATTAGAGGTGCGTCGTGCGCAGGCGGTGAACCTGCACTGCACAATACCCGCGCCAAGGACACCGGGTCCAGGCCCGACCAAAACGCCAGCCAGAAGTGCTCCCGATGTGGAGGCACCCCTCCTGCAGAGGCAGACTCCAGTACAGCACGGGCTGCCGGACAAAGTTAACCTGGGAGGTGTTCGTGTGGGGTGAGCAGGGAAAAAAAAGCTCCAGGGATCTCACGGATCGCACTTGCAGCAAGTGAGACAAACGCCCAGTGGAGAAGGGAGAACGGCTGCCTCGGCACTGGAGCACATTTAATGGTTTGCAGCAAAGTCCATAGGAACGATGCAAATTCCTCATGGACCCTGGGATGGGGGAGAGCTCGCCCTTCCCCAGCCGCAGTGGGGCGGGGCTGCAGCACGATGCTGGGCCAGGCACACACGGGCCCCCGCTGTGTCGGGTTTCAGATGCCCTGTGCGCTCCTGTCCTCGTCCCGGCGCTAAGCAGATCCCAACTTGTCCTCAGCTCTCTCCTGCCAGGTGCCAGAAACAAAAACGCTTCCTCATGGGGCTGACAAGGACACCCGCCGGCGGCAGGGGACGTGCACAGCACCCACGGCTCCTGCAGGGCTCCGGGAGGTGCATCATCGGCTCTGCTACGGGAGGAGGGCAGCAGGGCAGGATCGTTTCCCCATCGCTGCTTTCACCGGCCCTGCCCGCAGCCAGGGGCTCAGGCCGGGAGTGGCGGCGCTGGAGGCACGTGCTGCTCAGGCAGCACCCAGCCCCACCAGGCCCCGAGGTGCCCTCACTGTGCAGAACGTGGTGAGGGCCCAGGTGGCAGACAGCGCCCAGGGAGCACCCGCTGCCACGGCTCCAGCACCCTGTCCAGCACCACTGAGCACTGCACCCAGCGGCATTGCCATCAGTGCTCTCTCACCTCCTGTACGCAAGGGACCGCTGCTGACAGCACTGAGTTGTGCACTTCTCCCGATGGCCCCGCTCCCTGGAGCAACCGCTCGCGCACAGGCACGGCTCCGGCAGGCTGGAGGCAGGCAGGGGAGGGAGGCACGGCGGCCCCCGGGTGCAAGGCAGCAGCAGGAGAGCTCTGAATCACAAGGGTGCCGCTGTACAGAGCAAAGTGTTTCTGGAAGCACCAGATAAGTCCTTTGTCTGGAATACCGAAGCTTTGCAACAAAAACAACTCGGTGCAGTGTGTTCTATAAATACGCAGGCGCGCCAGGACACGCCGCAGTCGCTGCCCGCAGCAGAGGCTCCGCAGCGGGGAGGAGAGCCCCCACGGGGGCCGTGCCCACCCTCCTGCTGCCAGCACCCCCCAGCAGCACCCCCGGGAGCCCCACCACGTCCCGTGCCCCTGCTCGGGCCCGCCGGGAGGCTGCTCGGGGCTGGCCCAGCACCGCTGAGCCCTGGCACGAAGCTGGACCAAAGGGCACGGGGCCATGTTTGGGATGGGCACGGCAGCGGCGCTCAGCGCCAGGGCTCAGCCCTGCCACGTGCAAACCCCGACCGTGCCCCTCGCCTGTCCCTCCCCTCGGGGCTCCACTCGTGGGCGACGCAGCCCTCCGCCCGCTCCTCCTCGCACCTCCGCTCAGCACCTGAAATCCTGGCGGAGAGCCTGCCCGGCCATCCCCGTACCTGCAAGCACAGCTCCCGCCCGCCTGGGAGGCGAGAGGAGGTGTCGTTAAAGGATAAAGCGCCTTTGAAGGAGCCAAACTACTGAGGAGCTGAATAAAACACTGACACACTGCAGCGCAATTATGTTATTATCTTTAAAGAAAGGGCCCTTTGCCAATTGCTGCTCATGCCTAGAGCCAAGAGACTTTTCCCGCAGCGAGGAGGGAGGACGGGGGAGCTGCTGCCAGGAGCGCAGCAGTGCAGGAGCTGCGATGGTCCTGGGGCAGAGCCGTCACCAGGGGGTCTGCGGGGACCCTGGAGGTGGCAGTGCAGTGGTGACCCCGCTCTGCAGCCGTGTGGCAGGCGGGGAGCTGCCAGGTGGCGAGTGTGATGGCTGACAAATGCCCAGCACCTCAGAGGGTGCAGCATGTGAACCCCTCATCCCTGTCCCCGTCCCAGGGGCCAAGATGTGACCGAGGCAGCACCAACCCTACGGGATGCAGCACAAGGAGCTGCCCCTGCAGCCACAGGACCCGGGCAGCCCAAGCGGCCACGCTGCAGGGACCGTGGGGCAGGCCCACGATGCTGAGCTGCAGCTGCTGCGGTGCGGGGAGCAGTCACAGGGAGTGCTGGAGCCTTGGCCAAGAGCTCCTATAAGCAGCTCAGCGCTGCCACGTCACTCCTCTGCACGCAGGAGACGTGCACAGATGTTTCCCCATCTGGAACAGCTGCTGCCTTAACACAGAATTAAGCTCAACGTGCCTCGAGTGCAGCCAGAGCCAGGAAGCATGGAGCCGGTCGCTGTCGCCCAGCCAGGCAGCACAGCACCACGTGCCCGGCTCCTGTTCCACCTCCGTGCCCCCAAGCCCACGCCGACCCCGCACAAGGCAGCGATTCCCCAGATGGGAGGATTTCTCTTCCTCCTCTTCCTTTTGAAGCAGGACTGCGGGGCATACAGTCACCATCCTGCCTGAACAAGCCGTGCTGCTGCTGTCCCAAGCAGCTGGGCTGTGCTGGGCGACGCAGCGCGCTGCATCCCGTGAGGATGGGGACCGAGGGTGATGCCTGAGCTGCCACCCCGGGGGAGCAGAGCAGGGGGCGGCTCAGGGTGCAGCACACAGCACTTTGTTGTGCTCCCTGTGTCTGCTGTGCCCAGGGAGAGAGGAGCCTTTTGCACAGCACGACTGTTACAAACAACAGGCTGTGGTTACCTGCGCGAAGGCTGGGCAGGTCGCACCTTGCCACGGTTCCAGGAAAGAGGGTGGCACAGAGCTGCCACTGGGCTGGCACTGGTGGGAACAATGCGAGGGCCAGGTGCCAAGCTGGGGGGCCTGGCTGCGGAACCAGGGCTCGTTATGCTCCTCTCAAGCCCGAGCGAGATCAGACACTGAATAGAGGGTGCATAGGCCAGGAGGACCGACTGCCACGTGCTGCCTGCTCCCCTTGGAGGCCCCAGCTCAGCTCCTTGGGATGGGGCTGCCGGCAGCCCCATGGCACCAGGGAGAGCGGCTTCCTCCTTCCCTTGGTGCCCTGGAAACACCGAACGCCTGCTCTTGTCAGCCTTGCCTCTACCAGGAGAAGCACGAGGCGTTTTAGGACATGTCCCAACAGCAGCTGCCGGAAAGGCCTCGTACAGCTTTCATCCCTCAGCCCTGCATGTCCAGGCGCTTCCCGGCGTCCTCTGAACCCAGCGAGGGCTGCCGAGGGTGAGGGGGGCCGGCTGCAGGATCTGCGCCCCCGCTCCTGCCTGGGCTTCAGCTGGGAAGCTGCCGAGTGGCGGGGCAGGATCCCCGCTCCCATGGGGCCAGGTCCCCCCACGCAGGGCGAAGCCTGGAAGGCCCCAGGAACCGGCTCCCGTCTGCCCCGCAGGCAGGCAGATGGGGTTTTCCAGGGAATCGCGGGCCCTTGTGCAACACACTCGAGCCCCAGGCTTGGTTTTCCCGGCAGCATTTTCCGGCTCACCTCTTTGCCCCGGCACCGCTCACATCCCTGCGCCGCGGCGGTCCCCTCAGCCTCACCCTGCCCACGGGGGGCTTGGCCCCATCTGCTCACACCCCCATGATCCCGAGTGGGCACGGCAGGAACCCGCAGCCCGACAAAGCCTGGGCTTTCGCTGGCCTTTATCTCCAAAATGCCCCAACGCGACCCCATGCCCAGGCACCTTTCCACCTCCAGCACACAAAAAGCCCCGGGGTTTTTGTCTCCAGGGGTGGCAGAGCACAGCAGAGCAGCAGCCCACAGCGCCCTGCACGGGCCTCGCAGTAACCCCAAGGGAGCAGAGAGTGGCTGCGGACTCACCCAGCGCCCGGGTCACACGCATCAGCACCTCGCCCAGCTTCATCCTGCTCACAGCAGCCGGGGTGTCCTCCGTGCCCTGTGTGGGGCACCCGTAGCGGGCCAGCAGGGTGGGCAGGACCTGCTCTGGGTACTCGCTGGACAGCAGGGCAACGCCTGGAGGTAAGAGGGGAAAGAAAACACAGGTCAGGATCGGACACGAGGATGGCACATACATGGACAGCACTCTGCATCACCTCCCTAACCGAGGAGATGGGAAATGTTGGTGTTTTGCATCGTGACCCAACTCCGGCAGCAGCTTCGGGTCAGACACGGGCTCATGGCTCTCACCTATGCTCGGCGAGGGCTGTGCTGGACCGGGCAGCACCCGCTGGGCCCCGCTTTACAGCGAGCAGCGGCACGCACTGACAGCAGGTCCCAGCTCCACAGCCTGGCCAGCACCAGAGCTCCTCTGGGCAGGAGGGAGAGGGGAAAACTCTGGGATTGCACTCTCAGAAAGGCAAGGACCCAAAATCCATTACAGGTGACACGGCGATGGCCAGGGAAGGGGGTTAAGCGTTCCGGCAGAGGCAGGAAGCCAAGTGGTGTCTGTGCCATTACAGCCGGTGTGACAACCAGCTCACTGGGGACACCACTCCCCGAAGGGCTGGCGGGAGCCACGCTAGGGCTGCTCGATCCCCCCGGGTGTCAAAACCAAACTGACAGGGCCATGGGGGGGGGGAACTGGAATGCACTGACCCCAGCTGCCCCCTCCAGCTCCCTGACGCGCTTCTGGAAAGGCTGAGGAACATCATGGCACGGGGGTTCGCTTGTCTTGAGGATGTAGTTGGGGAAATTACCCCCAAATTCTCCCATTGTTTGCTCAATACCGCCGAGTTTCAGGCGGCAGGTACACCCAGGCTGGAAATTAATTCTGCACAAACGAGTGTCGCTCCCTGCCTGCTCAGTCAAATCACGTAGCCCCTCCGCGTGACGCCAAACCGCCAAGGTACCTAGCGTGGTCTGGGGTTGGATGCCAATCTGAGAGATAAATTATTTAACAGTTGGCAGCAGGTGTCCACTAATTACTGCTGGTTAATATTCATTGACCTGGTGTCTACATAACGAGCCAGACGTCACACGCTGGGAGACGCCGCCACGGCGAGCACTGGCCGGGTGCAGCTCCCGGGCGGCTCGCTGGCTCCAGCAGAGCGTGGGTGCCGCTTCTGGAGGCCGGCGGGGTCCCTGCTCGCACCTCCCGGGCAGGGCTCCACCAGCACCAGGGCTCCCAGACCTGGGCGCGTTTCTGGCTGGGGCACCGGGGTGGCAAAAGGCAGCCGCTCTCCAGGGAAACGCAAGTGGCAGAGCGCTGCCCCGGCTGTGCCAAGCGCTGAGTCAGTGCAAGGGCTGCGAGAGGACGGATCCAGCTCTCCCCTGCCCTCCAGGAGCCTTCACCTACAACCCAGTTCCCCAATCGCTCAGCACCCGGTGCAGGTTACTATCCACAAGCCCGGGCGCATCCACAGGGGCAGCGACCTCTCCCCTGGCATCACCCCGCACGCTCCCGGCGCTGCGGCTCCCATCTGCGCCGCTGCGGTGGCCACGTCCCAACAGCGGCACGAGGTGCTGGAGGGGAGCCCTGCCTGGCGGAGCTGGAGCCCCCCGGAGTAGCCTCTCCTGCTGCCCTTGGGCTCCACGTGTGGCACAGCATGGCACGGCTCGGCACGGCACGGCTCGGCACGGCACGGCACGGCTCGGCACGGCACCCTGAGCAGCGCACACGGGTGACTCACCACCACAGGGAACTGCGTCAGGGTTAATCACAACTGTAGCAGGGCTGCGAAACACGGAGGCAGCTGCACGCTGTATATTAATCACTCGGGGAATATTTAAGCGTGCGTTTCTATTTCACCTGCAGGGCAAGGACAAACCCGTCCCACTCAAGACCGTACAGGCAGAGAGAGGGAAGCATATTGATAAGCTCATTTTCCAGCTGGGTATGAGTTACCTGCTCAAGTGCTGCACACAGGGCAGACACCGGGGACAGTGCTTCCTCGCCCTCTCCCCAGCTCCCTAAAACCATCAGACCCCTGTGCACCGCCTGGCCACCAGCTCTGTGGGCCTCCAGGGGAACCCCAGTCCCCCCGAACAGCTTCCTCTCCTGTTTGGCAGCCCTAAAATAATTGCTTGCTCTGCAGGCGTCTCCCAAGGGCTCCAGTTACACTTTGGGCTGCTGGAACACCTTCCCTCGGAATTAACTCTGCTTTCTTGCATGCCCACAGGAGACAGCGATAGGCACGGGCAGTCCGTTGTGCAAGACGCCCAAGCCATGCCCAGATTCAGAGGCACCTGCATGCAAATCACCGCAGCCAGCCCAGTGCCACACGCACCGGGAAGGGGACGAGCTGAACATGCTGGAGCAGGCGAAGTCCCACACATTTCCTGGGAAGCGGGCAAGCGGCAGCACTGGGAGCCCCAGCAGCAGGGGCGAACAGCCCGCCCGGGGGGGCAGAGCCCCTTCCCAATCCCCACCCACCCAGTTTCACCAAAGTCACTGCTGGGAACCGACCAGTGAGCTAAAACGTCTTTAAAGATCTTTGGGTTGTTACCCTTGCAGTGGGGTAAATGAAGGTGGTTTTTGCTCCACTTTCCCATAGGACCACGCACAGGGCTGTGCAGGAGCGGGGCTAAGGGGCTGGCTCGTACCACAGCCCTCGCCCAGCTGTGCTCACGCAGCCCCCAGGAGATCAGGGCTGGGGCACGGACCGATGCAGGGACGGTGACCAGCTCCTGGGTGTCACTGGCTGGGGGACGCCCCAAGCTGTGAACCCGTGCAGGGCACCCTCGCCTCCGCACTGGGGATGCGCACTTGCGGTCTGTGCGCATTAGCAGTTAAATCAGGCAGTAAATTAACTAATTACCCATTGAGTAAGCACAAGGAGAGCTTCAGCTCGATGAGGCCCAGGAGACAACGCTCACCACTCTGAGAAATGAGGAGCACAGCCCAGGCACTGGCTCAAGGCACAACCTGAGCTGCCCGAGCTCCAGCTGCCTGCTTCCAGGGACGCTCCAGCCCCGCTCTAAGGCCATTGGGAATGCACCGTACGGGGGTGGCACTCCCTGAGCCCCCACACAGACCGTGAGCTGCGTGGCAGGCCAGTTAACAAGCAGGCACATCGCTGCTGACAGCAGGGCTCGGGGGCACGGCACCCCGCAGGGCCCGGGACCACGCAGCCGTCAGGTCAGGCGCTGCTCACCTTGAATGGCAGAAAGGTACACAAAGGAGTCCTCGTGCTGCACGTTTTCTAGGAAAACCTGTAAGGATCAAGAGAGGGGTTCGTTACCAGCAGCCTCTGAGGACATGAGAGGGGCACTGCCAGCCGTCCTGCCCCATGGGTTTCATCCCCAGCTCCACACTGTTGTCACAGGGACGGTGACAGCGCAGGGTCCTGTACCTGGAGGATTTTTTCTTGCATCTGCAGTGCCTCCGGGTCCCTCTGCGATATCAGGCTGGAAAGAGCACGCACAGCAGCTGCCCGGACAGGGACCTGGGGGTCGTAGGCTGATAACAGCAGCTCCTGGAGCTGAGCTGGGGCCGGGCTCTCAGTGCTTGGGGTTGCAGCAGGACCCACGGCACCGGGCTCTTCACGCATGCTCTGCTCTTCACCCTCCTTGGGAGCCGAGGGGCGGCTGCAGCCACGGCCACGCTGCGTCGGTGCCCCACCAGCCCCGGTACTTTGGCAGGGGGCTGTGACGGGAGGGCCTGCGGGGCTCCCCCCTCCTGTCCTGCTCGGCCCAAGCTTTTTCCCCAGCAAGGTCTCAGCAGCGGTGCCAACCGTCTGGGCAGAGAAGGCGCCGTGAGTGCAGATGGCGATGCGCAGGTCCGCGGCCAGCTCCTGGATGACGGGGTCGGGATGGGTGCGGGACACCTCCTCCAGCAAGGGCAGCAGGCGCTTCAGGACGGCGAAGTCACTCGATTTCAGCTGCAGGGAGGAGAGGAGCAGCGCTGGCGTGATCGCAGCGAGAGGCCTCCTCTGGCATGGGGCCGCTCCCTCGTGCCAGAAGCAGGAGAAATACTCTGGGATTAGAGCTGTTGTGAGGCAGGGGAACTGTATGGCACTGATGGCCAAAACACCACAAGCCCCTGCGGGGCAGGGGGAGCACAGAGCGGGCAGGAGCAGGACTGCAGGAACACCGAGGGCTGCCCCAGTGGTACCAGCTGCTGCAGGGCACCCTCCTGCCGAGCACCCCACAGTCAGGTCAGCAGAGCATCGCATCTCGGGGCACAAAACGAGGTAAGGGCCCGTCTGTGGTGCTCTGCCTTGGCTCGACATGCTTGCCAAGTGAAACGCCAGGTTAGCAGCCAAGGTATCAATTGCAGCACCGCCCCTGAATAGGCTCATTGTGAAGAGCTCCAACAACGGGAAGACCTCATTTGGGAAATAAAAGGCTTTGTGCACTACAAAGGAACACGGGAGCTTTCTGGGTTGAGGACAGGCAGTGTGTCAGGGGAGCAGGTGGGAAAGGAGCAGACCAGGGCAGGCAGCCAGGGCTGCAGGAACTCCCAAGGGCACCTCCTCGTGCCCCGGCGCAGAGCCTCTGGCCTCGAGCACCCCAAACACCACGACTCTGGAGCCACAAGCACCTCACAAAGACAGAGGTGCATGGCCCTGATGCTAATCCCTATATTAAACCCAGTGCCAAGGTGTGGCAGCAGCAGGTGGGGATGGCAGCGGCACGGAGCTCGCTGCCCTGCCGGATCCCACGGGATCCCCGAAGGAAGCACCTCGCAGGGCAGCTGCACCCCGCGGCGGGGGCAGTTCCTGCCCTAACCTGGGTTTAGGATTTAATTGCTAGGTCCCAGGAGCAAAGTCTGGGCAGCCAAGGCATGAAAAGCAACGCTTTCCCAGAGGTTTCAGGGGAGCATTTGGATGATTATGTAAAACCCACTTGGCCATTCAAAACCAAGCAGCTTTGCAGCCTCTCCTGCTGCTTCCCGCACCAGCTGCCCCAGGCAGCCTTTTTCACTCAATCTGCAGGCCCAGGTTCAGTTGCTTCCATTAACAAGGTGAGGGAGCAGGGGCTCGCCTGGGAGGGGGGGGCCATTAACGCTGCTCTGGGCCCACCACGGCAGGGGCTGGGCTGCCAGGAACAGGACCAGGACCTGAAGGTGCTCCAGGTCCCAGGCTGTGCATTTCTGCGCAGGGCCAGCAGAGCACGGGGTGCTGGGGCACTGCGGCACTGCAGTGGTGGGAACAGAGCCCAGCCGTGCCCAGCAGCCCCAGCCCCGGGCACAGCCCCTCCAGCCCCACGCTGAGCACCCAATTCAGCCCCGGGCCTGCGCGTGAAAAGACACCGCCGAGGGCAAGCCCCAGCAATGCCCCAGCTGGCACCTGATGGGGGAGCTTTGCACCTCCTCTTCCTGCACATCAACTGCCACAATATGGTCATTAATTACATGAGAACTGGTCATTAATTACATGAGAACTGGCAGTTTCTGCTGTTTTAATTGAAGGACACTGCTTGTTATCTCCTCGTTTGTGAATATACCACACTTTTCTTTCTCTCTTTTTTTTTAACTAAATGTCTCTCTTCCCAATGCTAGGAATTTGGCACATAAGACACAATAAATTATCTTTTCCCATTAATGGCTGAATTTTCCTTTGGACATGAAGCAACTGACTGCTCAGTGATGTAACCAGAAGTGATTTCACAGCACTAGGACCCATTGTCACTCTCCAATGGCATTTAGCCGACACTGTGCAACTGAGCGAGCGCTGCTGTTATAGAGGACCTTCAAGAATGGCACAGCCTCCGTGGAGAGGTTCAGCACGCTTTGGAGGTGGTATGAATGTATGGGGTGCAGGAGGTGGTATGTAAAGAGACTGCTGCTCCGTCATTGCCTTCTCAGAAGCAGATTTTGGATTACGAATGAATTAGCCAACACTCTGTGAGCTAGCAGAGCTTTTCTCTGCTGCCTTCTGCACTGAAGCACTTCTGCCTGAGGCAGCACCGTCTCCGTGAGCTGGTGGCACACGAAGATTTCAGGACCTCTGGGCTGCAGGACGTGGAGCCCGTCCAGCCCGGTGACAGCCGCCAGATCCCACAGCCAGCCCAGCAGCTGCGGGCACGCCTGCGGGGCACACAAAGAGGTTTCCACCTCGCCGCCTCCTCCTCCTCGCCTCCTCCTCCTCCTCGCTGGGAGGGCGCAGCCTTCTGTGTCTGGCTGCTTTGTTATTGGGAACACATGGCATTGTCAAGAGAGCTTGATTAAAGGGACAAAGCAAACAGGAGGAAGTGGCTTGTGAATGCCAGCGGGAACCAGAGCAGCACACGTGTGCAGGCAGGCCGGCACTTCCCAAAGAGATAACTGGGACCAGAAAGTGCCGCCGCAGAGCCCGGCCCTCGTGTCAAGCGGGCTCTGGCGAGCACCTCGCGGGGAAGGCACCCTTGGCTGTGCTCCCAGGAACAATACAATAAGTGTACACCAACACACTGTGGCTGGGCGGCACACCCAGCCCCAGGAGCACCCGGACCCCCTGCGGGGACAGTACCGCCTCCCCCAGCCCCACAATGAAGCCCCCCAGCCCCGAGGCTCGCCCGGTGCCCGCTCACCTGCACGGCTCCGCCGAGCGCGGCGGCCACCAGCCCCATGGCCATGCTCAGCGTCTGCGCCTCCACCGCTGCACCGCGGCCCCGCGCCAGGCTGACGCACGCCCGCTGGAGCGTGGCAGCCACGAACTCCTCCACCTGCCAGTGGATGGGAGAGTGGTTAGGAAGGAAGGAAGGAAGGAGATGCCCCGAGCAGCCCACCGAGAGCTGCCGTGGATCCCTTGGCCGTCGCAAGGACTGTCCCTGCAGCAGGGCCACGGCAATGCCAGCCCTGCTGGGGAGCCCTGGGGAGCTGGGGGGCAGCTGGGACCCTGGTGAAGCCCAGCTGTGAAATGCACCGAGGGTGCAGGACAACGTGGTGGTGGAGGTGATGGAGCTCCTGAACTGCTGCCCGTCCCCAGGGCATTAGCAACGAGAGGCTGATGTTCCTGGCAGCAAACCCCGCACCTTGCTGTCCAAAGCAGCAGAGGTACCGGGGAGCTGAGCTGCAGGGTGGGCAGTGGCCAAGCCTGGAGCTCCCCTTCTCTCCCCGTGCAGCCCTCCCATCTGAGGGAGAAAAGCAGTGTTTGTGAAACACAATACCTAAAATCCAAAGCTAACATCCGCTCCTCAAGCCACAGCAGGCAGAGCTGAACCAGGAAGGTGCTGACAGCCCGGCCCCTACGGCAGGGCTGTAGGAGCTCACGTGTTCCCCCGGCACCTCCGCCGCAGCCCTGGGACAAACTGGTCGGGAAAGCAAGGTCACAGCACAGGCCAGCATGAGGAGATGTTGGGAAGCAAATGGGCTCAGAGGGAGCAAAGGGGGTGGTGGCAACCAGGGGGAAACACAAAGAGTCCCTACAAGATTGTGCTAGGGAAAGGTTTGGGCTTGAAAAATTACATTAGACAATAGCAGCAGAAGATGAAGACCAGGCAGCTCTGGGAAAGCATCGGCTCTGCCGACTGCCGTCATGGACCAAAGTCACCAACAGCACCAGGCACAGCAGCAAGACATGGAGCTGAGCAGGGATTACCACGGCTCAGATAATCTTCATCCTAACAAAATAACGCCTGCCTGCACCCCTCTGCGAGCCCCCCAGGCCAGCACAACGTCCTGACACCCGCAGGCACCAAGAGCATTGGGGCATTTCACAGCCAAACCCCTTTGCTGACGAGCTCTGCAGGACTCCCAGCAATTACCCCAATTTGCCAGCTCAGAGGGCTCCCCGAGTGCAAGAAGACAAAGCCAGGGATCAGACACCACGTGCTCCACGGGCAGCCGACACTCGACACAGGCCATTCGCTGCGTGTGCGTGTACCACGGTTTGTCATTTCCTCAGAATTTTTCTTCCAAGCCAGTAACAATCCCGCTTGGCTGGCTTTGGCCTGCTTGACACTTGGCACCAAGATCTTTGATCCCACAAGCTTCCTGTGTTTCTAATGGAGCTTGAAATTAATACTTCTTTCCCTCCACTCCTTTGTCTGCTCACTGCACTGGCGAGCACTGCTCTGGGCCAGCTCACTGAGTGTGGCAGGAGCCGGGCACTCATTCATGGTGGGAAAGGAATGAATAGCAGTCATTGCCACTTAACATGCTTGTTGCAAAATAAGAGGAACCCTTTGGAATAGCTCCTCTTTTGGAAAACAAAGCGACAGGGCAACAAGGTCCTATTGCACCAGCTCCCCACGCTTCCAGCCTCCTGCCATCACTTAAGGCACCACAGGGCAAGCGAGCAGACTGCTGCCAGCTTCATTAAATGCCCCCCGACTGCAGCAGAGAGCAGGGAGACTGGCTCCGAGGGGCTGCTGAGAGGGCACAGGTACTTCCTGGACGAGTAAGATCAGAAAAAAAAAGTGATGTTAAACAGCAAGAATGCAGAGTACAAACAAGCGTCAGAGCAGCTCCTCTCACAAAACAGTGACAGGCAAACTGAATGGGTTGAAATTGCACTTGATGCAAAAACAGAAACATCACAACGACCAGTAGATCGTAGATACCAAAAATTAAACACTAATATCTACAAGGAATAAAAAGCTTGAAAGATAAAACTCTGAGTGATGTTTCTGTCTCACTCAGCAGGAGAGTGTACTGCAACACCAAGGAAATCAGGTGAATCTCATAAAACTCAACTGTGAGCAGGAAAATGTAGATAAAATATATTGTGCAACTGAGGAGGCCCACAGCTGCTGCTGCTCCTTGGCTCAGGCTTCACACAGACAGCTCCTGCTTGTTCCACCCCTGTTATACACACATACAAGCTGCAGAGTAGCTGCAGCAAGAACAAACCCCCTGGAGGAACTGTGTGCTGCAGAAAATGCTTAAAAAACACAGCTATGCAGATGCTTGTTTAAACCTGAGGGATCGCTCCTTGAAATATGACCCCTGGTGTTTACTTGTAGGCTGAAGTATAATGGCTTTTTTGTCTGCCTTTTTTTTTCCTTTGTGTTTCTTTTTACACCAGACATGCTAGACCCAAAAATTCAGCAAAATCCTTCCCCATTTCCCACTCCTGACTTTTTGACCTGGGCAGCAGAGCCAGACCCGCTGGTGACAATTGGTGTCACTGCGCTGCCACTGCAGAGCACAGGACAAGAGATGCCACTGTCCCAAAGAGAAAAATAAGAAAACCTGTGCAAGAAGCAACCTGCTTTGCTTCAGCAAGTCACAGGTAACCAGCATAACCAGGTCACTGAGTTAAAAAGAAGAGGATGGGGAAGTTAAACATGCAAAGCAGCTGGTGAACACAGCACTGCCCTCAGTGTGCAACAAAGACGGCCAGGTGCAGGACAGGAATTCCCTTCAGTGCTGCTGCAGCGTGTGCTCAGGGGGCACAGAGGCAGCACATTTTAACAATCCTGCTTGGTACCAGGTTCAACAAGCCCTTGAAATTACAGTGTTTAATAAATTTTGCAGATGCACATTCATGAAGACATCTATAAGTGCATGAACACAGTCATGCCAGCCCTGTTGATATTGCACAGGACGGTGCCTTTTTCAGACACTCACAACTGACTTAACAAGCTGCTTTTCCTGAGGATGTTCTGGCTTTCTCCAGCTGTTTCTTAGTAATCGTGTACCTGGAGCCCAGTGGCACAGAGCATTGTGCCATGCACCCCAGCTGCTGCTCCCCATGGGCTTTGCCGTGACCCACCTGAGCAATGTCTGTGAACACGGTGTCCGAGACACTCTCACACAGCGTGGCCACCAGCTGCAGGACCAGAAGCTTCCTCCTCTGCCTGGCGTGGTGCTGCTCCAGTTCCAGGAGACTCCCTCCAGCTGCGGCACTGGGGCTCACCTCTGCCTCGTCTTCTGCAGCCACGTGCGTCAGCGCCTGCCGGAAAGGAAGCACAGGGAGGCACCGGTTGGGCACAGCAAACCAGTTCCAGGGTCACCACAGCCACCATGCTATTAATGCTGCAGGAGCCACTTCCTTCCCCATGGGCCGACAGTCCTGTGTGCAGCACATCCACACCGCCCGCACCTCCCCTCCGCCTGCCCAGCACGCAGCGGTGTGCTCCACCGTGCCGTGCCCGCTGCTCCCAGTAACACAACTGCAGCTCTGTTCCCTTTGCCAGCTGCCGCACAGCCTGCCCCAAGGAAACCATCCCCACGGTGTGCTCCAGAGACCTCACCTTCAGGCAGCGGATGAAGAAGTCTCCAGCCAGGCCACTCTTCTGGCAGTGAGACAGCAGCTCCACTAAGCTCTCCACGTAGCACTGCTCCAAGGAAACCTTCTGGTAAAGGGCCTCATCTTCATCACTGAAATAAGTCACCGTGTCACCACCACAAACACACCCAGAGCCTCTCCGGGGCTGGCTCTGAACAGCCCTGCAGCAAGGTGAAATCCTGCTGCTGCCTCCTGCTAAAAACCCTCGTCCCCAGCACTGCCCCGAGCCCCTGGCTCCTGGACCGGCGGCACCCAGCAGCTCTGCAGCTCCTGCTGCCCCCCCTGCAAGGGGAAATATTCAGCATGCACTGTGCAGCGTCTTGGTGCAGGAAAAGAGGAACACGGCAGTCTGCAGGAACTAGGGGCACTTCTGAAGGGTTTTCTAGTTCAAGATGTGGTTTGCTTGGACACTGCAATTAAGATTTCAGTTCTTGTGAAAGCCAGCAACAGTGCAAGCTGAGTCTGTCATGTCATCAGTCACAGGAGGTGGAGAGAACAAGTCCTGCAGACACCACCCCAAGGGGCACCCAGAGGGTCCCATCACCCTTGGCACCCTCTCCCCAGGCAGAGCTCAGGGTTTCAGGGTTCTGCAGGGATGCAGGACTCCTGGCTCCCAGCACCAGCCTGCACAGCACAGCCAGAACTGCGGGAGCCTGGAGGCAGCTGAGCCAAGCTATTGCTCAGTTAATTTGGTCTACATGATCAAGCACTCAGCTTATTAATTAACCTGCATTCATTTAAGAAATAACTAACAGAAACCATCAGCACAAAACACACGTTCAGTCCACCCATCCTATCCTAGCACTAGCTAATTCATGCAGCAGTCATAACCATAAAAGCAGGGCAGACAGAGGCAGAGGCATGGCCATTAAGGAATAATTTTAAATTACATTCAGATTAACCAGTGCAAACCCCAGGGCAGACCTTCTTCTAATTCAGGTCAGGAATAGATTGAAATGAAACCAGAATGAGGGTATTTGTACAGGGTTTTGTTACACTGGGAAGGAAATGAGTGCCCGCAGCTCCCGACGCACCCGTGCAGAGAACACTGCTGGGCAGGAGCCGAGCTCTCTGCCTGCTGGACAGTGCTGGCCTGTGCTCGTAACGTGCCAAATAACGTAGCTGCCTCTCTTTAAACCAAATGCCTCGCTGCTGAACAGTGCTAGGTTGCACGGCTGGAGTCTAATGGCTGTAGTTTATTTCCCACAGGGCCACGCACTGCCTCTACTTGCAGAGGCCATCTGCAAGAGCAGGAGGGGGGTTCAGTGCCTGGCTCAGGTACTTTGGCACCACCAAGTCCTTGCTGCAACGGTGCCACCTGTGCCCAAGGGATTCCACCCACTCCATGCAGTCGCAGTCGGCCAAGAGACAGACCCTGGATGGGGGTGGAAGTTGCACTTCGGGGAGCACTGGGACTGGTGGTGCATGTCCTGTCCCCAGACACCCCAGAGGCCACTCCTGGGACACGGGAAGACACGCAGGGCATGCACGCTAATGCTCACAGCGTGCTGGTTTTCAGGGCTGAAAGCCATTGCTCTGCACTACAGATGGGGAGCCCAGAGGCAGCGTGGAGGCACCGCTGTCCCAGCTCAGCGCACACAACTCAGCCACCCAGCTGCCTGGGGGACACGACAGGCAGGGGCAGCATCTCCAGCTAACCACGAAGGGCCCCAGGCACTGAGCGATGTCTGGGGGCTGACCCCGCAGTGCTCCAGCAGCTCTCACCTGATGGGCTCCTCCACCACAACCACGGCGCCTCCCTCGCTGCCCACGCGGAAGCAGCACCGCGGGTGGAGGCGGCGCACGCTGCCCTCCAGCCCCGCACAGCTCTCCAGCACGGACAGTGACGTCTCCCTCTCTGACTTCTCCAGGAACCACAGCAGGACCTCCTCGCACGGGGAGCTGGCAGGAGAGAGAGAGAGAGAGACATCAACAGTGACCTTGCTCTGCCCGCTGGAGCCCTCTGCGCAGTGCCGCAGTGTGACAGCACGGCCCAGGGAGAGGGGAAAGGCACGGATGCTCTGCAGTGACCACGGACACGCCATGGGATGCTCTGGGCTGAGAGCTCCAGCTAGCTGAAGGCATTTGTGTCAGGTCAGGAGCTGAGCAGAACAGCCTTCTCCTTCTAGCGTTCACAGATGGAAGGAGCTGGGTCCTTCAAGATTGCAGCCCAGCGAGGAAGGGAGCGCTCTGCGTGAACAGCGTGTTTGTGCAAGGACAGCCACTTGCACGCAGCCACAGTACACAGTGCCTGACGCTTCGTGCCGATCTGACAAAGCACAGAGCTGCCAGCCGTGCCAAGAAAGATGAAGGAGACGGGGAGCACTGTAAGGTGGCATGGAAACCCTTGCCAAGGAACAATGCAGGTTAATGAGATCGAGCAGCGGTGCTGTGCCAGGGGTCTGGGAACCTGAACACTTCCAGGCAGCTGTGGTTTTTGTTACCCCTGCCAAATTCCTATGTCAAGAGAGAAGCTAGCAGTGACTGTGCTCACTCAGCAGCAGTGTTAACTTGGCGTGTTCTAAGAACGTGCCCCAGCACTCGCTACTCCTTGAAGTGATTCACCAAGTCGTTAATAATAGCACAGACCTTTTAGGGGAAACCTCCAGTACCCACGTGCCAGTAACACCCAGGCATTAGTATAAACCCACCAGGAGCGTATGTACTAGGCTGGCCCAAACTCAGGGCAGCGCAGGGAAAGCCCGGGAGGAGATGGGCAGAGGACAGTCACACCTGGTCACCACTGTCGCTGCCACCATGACTGATGCACGTAATGCTCACCATTGTGTCAGTCGTGGGGGAGCTGGGCACAGTGCAAGAAACGGCTGCTGGGAGGCAGGTCGTGCACACACCAGAAAAATGATCCCGGATAGGAAAAAGATGATCTTTTACTTCAAAGAGTCAGAGCTCCAGCTGCTGCTTTTTACCATTTCTAATCCTCCTGACACAAACCAAGGCGAGAACTGCTTCCGTGTACACAGGTCAGGCAGTAAGGTCACGTACCTGGCCTATGCCTGTGGTTACTGCCTACTTTTAATGAGCTCTTCAGGGTACGAAAATTGGTCTTGACTTCTCTACGTGTCCGTGTGGAGCATGTGCTTTGGAGCCAGGCAGCACAGAGAAACAAAACCCCAGAAGAAGCTGTGCACAGTCCTTCCTTACCGTAAGTATGACACATTCTGCTTGGCGAAGGAATAGAGGCAGAAAACCACTCCCAGGACTGACTGCAGGGATCCCAGCAGCAGGCTGGAGCTGTCATTTCCAACCACGTACACCTACAGAGAGAGAAGGGCACATGGAGAAGTCAAACACCTGCATGGAGCAGAGGGAAGGCCGAGGGAGGACAGAAGGTACGTGCACGCAGGACAGCTGCCACCAGAGAGGACGGCAGAGCATTTACAACCTCTGCTCCTTTCAGCCTGGAGCCTGATCTCCCCGATTATGCCATGTTCTGTATTAAAAGCAGCCTTCAGCACCACCTTTCTCCCAGTATTTGCTTAACCACAGCAGGGCTCCAAGCTACAGGAACACTGCAGCTAGCTACTTGGGAAGTCTACTGCTTAGGGGTAAGGTCTGAAGATACAGAGAGATGCATTAGGCATCTCTGAATTAGCAAATCTTTATGGAAATTGCATTCAAAGCCAAATCCTAAATACGCAGATCAGTCCCTAGCAAGGCAGCAGGGCTGATGTGTGCTGAGCTGACCAGGCTTTGAGGAGGCTGCAGAACCATGCTCCTGTCCTCTGCCTCAAGCAGCACCTTCCCAAAGCACTGGCAATACCCTCCTCAGAGCCAGCACCCTCTACCCACTCAAGCTGCTGTTACCAGAGCACTGTAATCAAGCCCTGCCACTGCCCACGGAGCACAGAAGTGCTCACAGAAGTCTTATGACATCGGGCTTCCTTTTCAATCCTTTTAAAGAAATTGCCCAAATCTAAAAGCCAGGTAAGACACTTACAGTGAAATCCATAATGGGAAAGTTTGGTTTAGAAAACTGATAAATATGATAAAAAACTAAAACTGATAAAAAGCTTTGTCTGGCTGGACTCAGGGTTTTTTTGTTCAGGTCCTTTTTTTTTTTTTTTTCCAGAGTCTATCTCCCTCCATAGCTTTTAGCTTAAAGAAAAGGGGAAAAAACACACAAGTTCTCCAAGGGACTTCTAGCTGTGTAGGCTGGTGAACGACCTGCCCAGAAGATGTTGTCCCTTCAAACTGGGATGCTCCCCACACCTCCGATCTGCACATGTGGCAAGCAAGTCCCTGCTCCAAGGGCTACAAGTGCCCTCGGGACAGAGCAAAGGAGCTTTTGCCTGCCAGAGGCAGGGTGACAGCCAGGTATGAGCCCTAGGAAGGAGATCTTGACAGTGTCTTGGCCTGCTGTATTGATGCAAACCGATGTTTTGCTTGCTCTAATCCCTGTGGAGCCGTTCTTCCTAACCAGAACCTTTTGTACACAAAGCCTCCCTGATGAAGCCCCAAGGATGGTTTCGCACTCAGCATCAAATGACACTTGCTAGGCAAGAAAACCCCACAAATGGCAGGCTGGAGTCTCCATCGCTAATCTGGCTGCTGTCAGGCCTGGAGCACTGTGCCATTAGGGAGGGACCCACCCCAAACTCCAGCAGTATTCTCATTGTGAACAGCAGCCACAGAGCAGCCCTCCAGACTGGTCTCTGCCTGCCAGCTAGTTGCAACAGATCATTAGTACGCAAAATACTACAACAATCACAGCATTTAAGAGCTTAGGCTGCCTAGGGGCATGCCAGGAAGCCAGTCACCAGCTTCTTGAAGTTGAATTCCTGGGCTTGAGATGTCCTTCTTGGCCGGGATGCAACAGACGGCTCAGCTGCTATCAGGCAGGAGTGAAGCCTGCAGCATGGTACTGGTGATACTGGTGGGAACAGTGGAAAAATGAGGCATGAGGAAAGGTTTCAGACGAGGGGCCCCACACAACAACCCTGTTCCCTCACAGGGAGCACAAGCACAGACCCCACCTCTCTCTCCAGTGCCAGAGCCAAGACCTGCACTGCTAAGCACCCCGCTGCAAAGGAGGAGTCCTTCTACAAGAACAGGGGCATTTTCCAGTGGGGAACAGACTGACTCCACGGAGGTGGAAAGTTTCCCTACCAACATCACTAGGACAAAAATCCTTGCTGGAAGGATCTCCAGACTCTAAACCTGCACTGTCCTGCCCACAGGACATGTCCTCTAACACAGAAGGTGGGTTATTCATACAGCCAGGCTGCAGCCTTTCTCCAAGCAGAACTGGGTTTCTGTCCATTTTGCTGAGCCCTCTCCATGCCCCAGAACCCAACTGGGAATGCCAGGCGGGAAAGGTGCTGAGCTCCTGCAGCCCCTCCTGCCTCACAGTGCTGAGGTCTGACCAGCGCCTCCAGGCTGTGTCCTGTCCCGTGAGCAGCTCCTGGGGGCAGATCAGCAACTGCCGGACACCCAGCACCAGCTGCTGAGGGATTACCCACCCACAGGTTTTAAAATTAACATCACGCACACGGAAAACCACGTGTCACAAGGTTAAGCTCAGAGAGGTCCCCGCAAAACAGGCTACTCGTTTTTCTTTACTTAACCTCATCATTTTAGCTCGTCCAAGGGGACTGGATGCACCGTAATTCCTTCAGCCATGTACTGCAGGAGCTGTATGAAAACTCCCAGCTCCAGCTGCTTTCCTTCAGACTCGGGCTCAGGCTGCCCTCTGCAGACCTCGGGAGGCATGAAGGTACTTCTGAGCAGCAGCAGAGGGCAGCAGGCTCTCCCTCCCACAGGTAACATTAGCCGTATGATCCATGTTTCACAGCAAGGAAACTGAGGCACAGAGGCACTAAGAGCAGAGTGAACCAGCGACAGCCTGGGAGGAGAACTCGGGCATCCTCTGAAGACTCAGCACTTACAGAACTCCCCGTGGTTGTTGCTTCCCCCTGACCAGATGCATGCCTCTGACGGAGGCTGACAGGAGAGAAATGCCATTTTTGACAGGGACCGATCACCCAAAGCGATGTCTGCCAGGCCACCAGCACCTCCTGTGTGCCACCTCTGCCTGTTCTAATGTTACCTGATCTACAACCACAGCCCGGGTCCTGATCCTGCAGGAAGCAGTGAAAGCTAGCAATGCTCAGAAATTCTTGCTGCAGCTCAAGGAGGAAGAGAATGTGACAGCACCATGGGGAATCCTGGCCTCCAGCCCACTGTTCCGACTCTCTCCTTACTTTCATCGACACACCAGCAAGGCATGGGGAAAAACAACCAGCAAGAGCTCACTGCCACTCTGTAGAACATTTTCAGGTGAGAATGCTTGAAAGGGTTAAGGCAGTGCCTCTGGTATCCATGAAGGAGCTGCACTCCCTCCTGTGCAGTACTTCTTTCAAGGTTACTCAGTGCAATTCTAGGCCTTGCTTCAGCACCATGATTGCCTGAGACACCGCTTCTACCTGTGGTGTAAAACACACACACACTGAACTGCTGAGGAAGTCTCAAACCAGCTCTTTCCCAGAGCAGTGTTCTCACCTCCTCACACACCACAACAGACACTCTACCTTGAACACATCTTCCACGCAGCTGCTGAGCTCTGCCTCCGTCACCAGCACTGTCCCTGCTGACAAATCTTCCGCTGCTATCTCTGAAAACAAAGAGGAGAAATATCAGCACCTCCACATGCCAAGGAGGCTTCAGCAAAATGGCAACCCTTCACGCCCAGCACCAAAAAGCCCATGGAGAGTCCTCTGGCTTTCCCTACACAAGGGCAGCATGGGAACCACTGAGCCCTTGTTAGCTGTGGAAAACACCACTGAAGTGGTGTAACCTCTGCAAGGTTACAAGCAAATCAAAGCAGACCACAAGTTTCTGAGGGATTGTTCCCTGGGGAGCTGCTTGGTCAGTGTGGAGAACTGATGGCTCCCATCCAGGAGCCCAGCACAAGACTGTCAGACTGGGAGAGGTACCCAGAGGGGACAGCAGAAGCCCCACTACTTGACTCTAACGCTAATTTCCCTTACTGCTAGTAAACATGGTGCACATCGTCACACAGACATATCCACAACCAGCAGCTTTGGGCTGGCACCCTCAGCAGCCAAGTCACCAACATGGGAAAATTCTGATGGAAAGACAAAGACCACTGGAAAGAGGAATCAGACCCTTCCTCACTCCAGGGCTCGACACGGTGCCTCACCAGCCGTTACCTGCTGCATCTGAGCAGCGGAGAAGCGGTGCCAGCAGAGGCTGGAGCAGGTATTTCTCTGCCAGCTGAGGGTGCTCTTTCGCCATGGTGAGCAGTGTTGTGGTGGCCACTCTCTGGAACTGGCGTGCTGTCAGCCTGTCCTGGACGTGCAGTAAGCCCAGAATCTGGAAGGAAAAGTCCATGATATCAGAACAAAGCTTAGCAAATGACTCCTTGCAGCCAAAAGCGGAGGAGCCTCTGTGGTGCTGCTTTACTGGACACTGGGCACAACACCCCACGCGGAGGAGCAGCTCTCCATCTCATGCATGTGGTAAGGCAGGAGGTGTTTCTGGGCACTGTGAGCCTGCACCATGCCCGCAGCTGAAGGCTGGAAGCCAGAGCCCCCCAGCACAAAGCTCCTTAAAGCGAGTGACCTCATGTGACCAGGGAGCATTGCTCAGCATTTCAATAAAATATAGAAAATTCAAGAGCGTGGTGGAGGCACGTCCCACTGACAGAGCCGCAGGAAAACATCTCCACACTGGGGCAGCCTGCCTCAAGAGCAAGGCAACGTGCAAGTGGTATCGACAGTAGACACTTGCCAAGCTGGGAACCTGAGAGTGCTCCCACTTTTGCATTTGCAGGCAGAGCCAGCATGCCACAGGGAGGACGGAGGGAAGCACCCACCTGAGGGCACACACGTCTGTAGTAGTCCTCGAGGGAAAGGCACTGCTGAGGGCAGGAAGCCAGGATCTTTGCAACCGCATCACATTTTCTCCAGTCCACAGCTGCTGCTTCAGCATCAGTGCCACCTGCTCCATGCACAGAAAGAGGAGATCAGCTCAGCCTGACAGAAAACAGCAGGGCCATTTTTGGCTGAACTCATTGTTTCTGGCAAAAAGAAATGGATTTTTAGCATTTATTAATCTCCTTAAACCAATCATCTTTCAGAAAACACCTGAGGGAAAGGGAAAAATATTATCCAAGGCCTTTGACACTGGAAAACAATGTCTATAAATAGGTGTGCAAGCCAGAAAGGGAGGGAAGCTATGCTTGGATGGTGTCTTCAGGTTGCACTGGCCGGAAGAGACTTTGGTGCTGTGGGATTCAGCTTTTAAAGAGCAATGCTTAATGCTTAACCTAACTGGCAGGAAACAGAGCAGGGGACCTGGCTGCCAAGGCCCAGCATAAGACTGCTCCCACTCCACTGCAGCTGCCAACGGCCTAACACTGAGCACTGCTGCACCAAAACCCAACCAGCACAAGGGGCCGTAATACTAAAAGTTGGCTGGAGTTACCCCCTGCTCTCATCCCTAAATATGGATGGCATACCCCAAGCTAAAGGCATTTGCAAAGGCATTCACGTTTCAACAGTTCAGCAGCCTTGCCATACTCAGAAGCAAAACCTGCGTGAGTGTTACAGAAGTCGGTTTAGCCTAACAAAAGCGTTCCCCATTTCAGTGCTCTACTGGTGCTATCTTTTCTGGGCTTCCCACGGCATGAAACGTCTCAGACACATCATCACAGTCTCTTTTAATCTGCAACCCTGGAAACCACCAGCAGCGCCCAAGCACCCTACTCACCGCCGGTTCCCTCCATGATGCCCCGAACCACAGCCTGAACCCCGCTGGGTCTCATCAGCCTTTCTGAGAGCAGCTGGCCACAAAGGCGCCGCAGCCATGCTGGAGCCCGTACAAGCGCTGGCTTTGTTTCTTCCCCAGGAGAGGGACGACTCTGAAAGGAAACAAAGGAGCAGCCTAAGTAGGGTATTCTCCCCAGTGCACGCTCCGGGCAAACCCTCGCTAACAGGCCTGCGCCCTGCCCTGGAGGACTCAAGACCAGATAGGAGCAGAGGACACAGAAACGTTTTAAATCACTTCATCCAGTGGCACAAAGCAAATTAGGGTTTAATGAGAGACTAACCTTCCCGGGAACATCCTCTCATGCAGAGCTTCCCTCCTTTAATTAAAGTCTCCCAGGGTCAGGCAGCAGCTCTGACTGTCTCATTACCAAAATGGGGCAAGGGGGGGCTCAGGGGACAAGTCAGGCTTAATGCATGTAAGGGGACAGCAGTGGTGACTCCTGCTACACTGGACACTGTGCTGTGCTGGGGCAGCAGCACCAGGAGCCCATGGGCTCAAGCAGAGAACTGCACAGGGAGAGGTACAAACAGCAACGCTGTTCAGAGGCTGCAAATTGAGCAGTTTGAATGTGCATGCTTGCTAGGACACGTGGAGCAAGGCTGGCAATGCCGTGCTGCAGCAGGACATCAGCTCAGCTCATCTGACTGAGAGACCCTAGCTTTTGGGTGAGCCACAGCATGTACTGAGGGTGCTCACCCCCGTGAGCTCCTCACACACTGCCTCTGCAGCACTTGCACACAGGATGGCAGCTTCTGCCTGCCCAGGAATTGCCTTCGGTCCCAGCCAGAGGCTAGAGCATGGCACAGAGCTGCACCCGAGCCAGCAGCCCCGGGCTGCCCCGGCTGCGATCCAGCAGCTGCCTCTGCAGACAGCACGTATTTCCCATTTCCTTCTCCCCACCACCATGAGGCAGCCTTTGAAAAGACCACAAACAGCAGCCGGTGCTGAGGCAGCAGCACGTCACCCTGCAGGCTGAGTGGTGACCCTCCATGACATGCAAACAGGCAGCCCAGGGTACAGAAGGTGCTTTGCTGGGCCATCATATTCCTGCTGGGATGCAGGATCCGCGGCTGCCCTATGATGGTTCCGCTGCAGCCAGTACCTGCTTGGGGCCACCCTGCAGGATGAGCAGCTCCCGCACTGCCAGGGGCTGGTAGACACGGTCCAGGATGTGCTGCAGGGCCTCCCGGCTCTGCGCTCGCTCCGATTCTGAAAGGCCCTGGAAAAACAAGCCCTGAGGTGGTGAGGGCAGCCCGGCCGTGGGTGCTGCACCTGCACAGATGCTGGCACCCAGCTCCCTGTGGCATGGTGCTGCTGGCGGTGTGGTGCTGGTGCCCCTCGAGCTCTCCCTCCCAGGCTGTACTTGAAGTGGTGCTTTAACCTCTTCTTTTACACTCAGACTGACGTGGCTCAGCAGCAGCCACCGGAGAGGGAGGCTGTGCTGAACGGGGGCTCTCAGGGCATCCCCTGCACCGGCCACCCCGCGAAGCAGCACCAAAGCGTCAGGACACGCGTGGGGGAGCGGGAGGCTCGGGCCCACCGACCTCGTTGTCGGCAGCGGGGCCGTGTCCCAGCAGGCAGAGCCCGGCGAGGAGGATGCCGAGGTGGTGCGCGAGCAGCGGGCCGCCCAGCGCAGGGTGCCGGCACAGCTCCACCAGGGCGCCGGTGGCGGCACGGAGCCGGGCCCCGCGGGTCGCCCCCGGGGGCAGCGGCGGAGGCAGGGGTGGCCCGGGGCGCTGCCCCACGCCCGGCGGCAGGTAGGGCGCCAGCCCCAGCCCCACGGCGGCCCGCAGCGCCCGCCGCACCGCCCGGCCCTGCGCGGCGCTCAGCGTGTCGGCGGCGGGCGGCGGCGGGGCACCGGGCACGGCCGCGGGGGCGGCGGGGAGGGCGGCCAGCGCCAGCAGCCGCTCCTTGAGGCACAGCAGCAGCGCCAGCACCGCGCAGGCGGCGGCCCAGCCCGGTTCGCCTTCGCCCTCCGCCCCGGCCGCTAGCGCCGGTGCCCGGGCCAGCACGGCGGAGCGGAGGCCGCGCAGCGCCGCCCAGCCCGGCTCCCCTCGCAGCCGCTCGTCCAGCGCCGCCGCGTTGCTGAGCACCGTCTCCAGCCGCAGGGCGCCCTCCGGGCCGGTCCCGGCCGCGCCGCCCCGCTCACCGGGCCCCGCGGGCTGCCGCAGCAGCAGCTCCAGCGCCTCCACCACCTGCCCCAGGTCCGGCTCCCTGCCGCCCGCCATCTTGGGGCCGCCGTGACGGGGAGGGGAGGGGCCCGCGGCTCTCCGCCGCCATCTTGGGGAGGTCGGGAGAAGGGGAGGGGCGCCGCCATCTTGGGGGGATCGTGGAGGGAGGGCGGACCCGCCCGCCGCCATCCTGGGCAAGTCGCGGCGCCATGGCGGGCCGGGCCCGGTGGGGCGCAGCCGGGGCTCGGTGTGGCTGCCGTGAGGTGCCGGGAGCACCGGGCGCCGCGGCGGGGCAGGTGGTTGAGGAAACCTGACGCCCCTGTGCCGCCACATCCATGCAGCCGGCTGGGGACAGCCCCGGGGTGGCTGGGGCTCAGCCTCGTCCACACGCGGAGCACAGGCTCCGGCTGCAGCCGGCAGCTTCTGGAGAGAAACCACTCATTTTATCTTTTTATTTATCATTTTATTTTATGTGAAAGAAGACAAACACAGAGCCGTGTTGTAATCCCTGTGTGGGAGAGGCGTGCAGGACGGAGCTAGCCCTGCTCCCAGCTTTGCAGCCAGGTGCTGCCTTGTAGTAAACACGTTACGTGTATGTTACAAAGCACACACATCAGCACCTCGCCTCTCCAGGACTGAAACCAGGGTGGTTGCAACTCCTGTACCTGCCTCTTAGGTTGCTGCATGTTTAAAAGCATGCAGGCACTGTGGGGCATGTTATTCCTCTGCTTTGTGCTTCCTTTAAAGGGCAGGGCTTCTCTAGGGAAAACAGAGTAATTACAGGGTTAGGCAAACATTAGCGATAACAGCCTCGCCTCCGCTGCTGGGCCCGCGTGGGTCAGAGCGTTACGCTAGGAACACAGGGTGCAGCCACCATGATAAGGCACTTTAGTGCAAGCCCAGTTTTCACTCAGCCTGCTGCTCCTCCTTTCCCCAGGGCCCCAGTCCAAACAGACCAGGCAGTAAGGTAAAACCTTGCCGTGCTATTAGCTGCCAGCCATACCTCTTATCAGCCCCTGTGCTGAGAAAACACGTGCTCTGTTATGGATCCCTCCCTTCCCAAGTAAGATTGTTATAAAGAGCAGGGGCTTCACAAAGCACTCGCTTTCTGCACTTTGGAGGCAGCAGCAGCTGTAGCCATAACAAGAAGTCACAGCAGGGCAGACCTGCCTCTCAGCACAGACACAGGCAGTGCAGCTGGCAGAGCTACGCCCAAAGAAATGGTCTTCTAGTTTTATTAAAACAACGTATTATTTCAGTTTTATATAAAAAACATACAATCAATTAAAACTAGACAATTGCTGGTCTCCCAGCCTGCATCAGACCCTTCTCCCATTTTAAAAATACAAAACGTGACAACAGCTAAACACAATTCAGAATTTAAGTAAAGCTGTTTGATTTCAGAAAGCGCCTTCTCTTAACTGCACAATAATTACACATATGACACAAAAGGAAATAATATAATCTGGTATACAGAAAAATAGAAATCTGCCTGCAAGTACTATATCAAATATAATTCCCTCATGTATCACAGAAAGACAATGGCACATCATTAATCTGCGTTTATAGATCATCCACCCTGCATCGGCCCATGCTTGAGCAGCTCCACACAAAAGCTGGACACGGGGCCGTCCCGTTCCCTGAGCGTGGCAGGCTGCCAGCATGGCGGTGATTTCAGGTCTGGGAGTGCGAGGTATTTTGGAGAGCGCCAGAGAAACCCTTTCCTTCTGAAGCAGAGGGAGAGAGGCGGTGGGGGCCTCTCCTCGATGAAGGAGAGGCGCTGAGCACCAGCCGATGGCCACTACAGGATTTGGGCACGGGGAGGCTGGGAGCTGATCCAGGAGCTCCTCAGCTCCAGGACAAGGAGTGCCTACCGCCAGCCTCCCAGGTCTCCCCAGGGAACCCCAAACGGCACCGTGACCTGTCTGGAGCTGAGGGGGACGAGGAAACACATGGGCTCCCCAAAACACTCGAGCCCCAGCGATCCTGAGCTTTATCTGCACTGAAGGAGAGGGATGTGAGTGATGGATCCAGGGATGTCAGAGGGGGCTTTGGCCACCCACCACACTGCCGACAAGGGCCAGTGCATGTCCAAGAAATGGCAAGAGCTGCCTTCACTGTGTGGCTGCGGGCCAGCAGGAGGGCCAGGGCAGCCTAGTCGTCATCCTCCCCGCCGCCGTAGAGCTCCGCCAGCTTCTTGAAGCGGTTGCCCCATTCGTTGAGGTAGTCGTAGTCCTGGTCCTGGTCAGAGTCGGAGGAGTTGAGGGAGCTGAGCGAGACGGCCTCCGAACCGCTGCCTTCGTAGTCGAACACCAGCAGGGAGTCGTAGGGGGGGGCCGTGGGGTCTGTGTCAGCCGCCTTCAGGTTCTGGGGAGGCAGAGGAGGAGCTCAGTGCCCAGCCTCTGGCCAGGGGCTCCGCTGTCCCCTGCCAGCGGGCACTGTGTTTGCCCCAGCCACAATCCCGCAGGATGGGAATGCGTGCGGCCCAGCGGTGCCAGCACAGACGGAGGGAGCCGTGGCAACGTGCATCGCACCCCTGCCCCAGGGCAATGCATGGGGCTGGGCTCACCTCATCGATGAAGTTTCCGATCTCATCGGGGTTGGCGGGCCGGGGCCGGTACTGGGGGGCTGCCATCAGCGGGGGGGCCACATCGTTGCGGATCACCTCGGGGCGGGCATCCAGGCCGCGGTGCAGCTGGCTCAGGTCATAGTCCTGTGTGGGGTTGGAGACAGAGGGCATGAAGAGACAGCAAGACTATACTCAAGGGATGGCCTCAGACAGTGCTGGAAGGACCAGGGGCCTGCAGGGGACTGGATAACCCCCAAGGGAGGATGTGGGGACGAGCAGGTCCATGGGAACCTTGCGCACCCCAACTGTCCACTGTGGCTATGGCAGTGCCCTGGGGAGCCATGCTACCACCCACTGTGGGGAACCCCATGGGCAGGACTGTGGCCCAGCACCCCTGTCCCACCTGGTCCTCCTCGCCGCCACCCTCCTCGTCGTAGTGGTAGACATTGTCCCGCATGTCGTCCTCGGGCGGCAGCAGTGGCTCCTTCACCACCTTCCTCCTCCTCACAAAGAGCAGCAGCAGCAGCAGCAGGACTGCGAGCAGAGGGCATGGCGTCAGCACCACTGGGTGAAAGCGGCCCCATCCCTGTCCCCACCACACAGTACTCACTCAGCAGCGCCAGGATGCCCCCCAGGATGCCCAGAATTGCAGGAACACCCAGGCCGCTGGCGATGAATGCTCTCCGCTCACAGTTTTTGGCTGCCCCTTCACACTCGCACACCTGGGCTTTGACTTGTGTCACCTGCGCCTTGCCCTGGCTGTCCGTCAGCCTCAGGAAGATGCTGTACTCCCCCGGCTCCAGCTCCTTATGCAGTTTCAGGACCAGCGAGTCTTGTGCGGGAGAGAGAGGGCTTGGGGTCAAGGTGGGTCCCAGCTCCCACATTTGGGGACACCCTCAGCACCCGCAGGGCTTTGCCACGTGGCAGTACCCCATCACGGGGACCGGTAGGAGCTCCAGTGCCAGTGGCATTCAGGGTGGCTCAGAGAGATCCGGCTAGGATGTGGCCCTTGCTCAGTGTCCCCCCACTGCCTGCGCCACAGGCGGGTGGCTGGGACGGACCCCACGGCACCTACCTTGGCCGGACACCTTGACGGTCCAGTTGGTGCTGGAGCCGTGCTCCAGCGCTGCCTCGAAGGGGTACGTGTTTGGGGGCAGGTCCTTGTCGACGATGGTCAGCGTCTGCTCCTCAGGCTGCCGGCTGCAGATGTCGAAGATCCGGGGCTCCGGCGTGGGCCCGTTGTCGTTCACATCCTGGAGGTGCAGCAGCAGCGTCCCCGTGCCAGTTGCGTCCGGCACCCCTGCAGAGCTGGCTGTTAGCGAGGTGCCTGGAACCCGTCCCCGTGCCCTGCGCGGCCACCCCGCGGCCCCGCAGCCCCCGGCTCCCTGCAGCGCGGCGCGTCCTCACCGTTGTCCACGGCCAGGACGATGGCCTTGTAGGTGCTGTTGATGGCGTGCACCGACTCCCGGTCCAGCGGCTGGACGGCCGTGACGATGCCGTTCTCGGGGTGGATGGCCAGCCACCCCGCGGGGTCGCTGCCCATGCGGTACCTGGGCAAGCGAGGGTCAGCAGGGGGGCTCCATGCCCACCCTGGCCCGTGCGGCCAGGTGGGAAGGGGCACGCAGCCCTCGCGCCCCCACCGCCACTCCCACTCACGTGATTTTGTTCCTCTGATCCTTGTCGGGGTCCTGGGCTGTGTAGGATGTGACCTCGTGCCCCACCGGCAGGTCCTCCGACACCTCCACCCTCTTGACAGGGGGCACGAAGACGGGGGGCTCGTTCACATCCCTGACGAGCACCAGGACGCTGGCCGAGGAGAGCCCGAGGGACACGGAGAGGGGGACTTTGTTCTCCACAGTCACCACGAGGTCGTAGCGGCTCCTGGTCTCGTAGTCCAGGCCCTGGAGGTCGGCAGAGAAGAGCTGGGCTGGAACCAGCGCCGGCGGGGACGCGGCCTGCACGGGGCAGCCCCGCAGCGCCACGACCCACCTTGGCGGTTCTCAGGATGCCGTCGTTGGTGTTGGGGTCGGTGGCGATGCTGAAGGCGCCGTCCTGGTCTCCACTCTTGATGCGGTAGACGGCTTGCCAGGCCGGGGAGCCCGGCATGTCCTGGTCCGTCACGTGCAGCCTGGCCACCTCCAGCCCCACCTCGTTCTCATCCACCGTCCCCTCGTACTGTGAGAGGGGGCACAGGGGCGGTCACCTCACGTGGGGGCCGGGGGAGTGGGGAAGCGACTTGCGGGAGCCGGCTCGGGTGGGGGAGACGGTACCATGTTGGGGTCGAAGACGGGAATGTTGTCGTTGGCATCCGTGACCTCGATGACGGCCGTGGCGGTGGTGGACAGCCCCTTGCCCTCCTGGTCCGTGGCCTGGACGATCAGCGTGTAGTTGGGGGTGGTCTGCAAGCAGAGAGCACCGCGGTCAGAGGCGCCCCGCTCCCCACAGCCGGTCCCTCCGTGGGGCGCGGGTGCCGGGACGCGGCGCCCTCCAGGCGCCCACCTCCCGGTCCAGCCCCGTGCCGAGGACGCTGATGACGCCCTTCTGGGGGTCGATGGTGAACATCTGGTGGTGCGGGCGCGGCGGCTCCTGGCTGACGATGGAGTAGCTGATGATGCCGTTGTCCACATTCACTGCGTCGTCCGCGTCCGTGGCGTTCACGGTCATCACGGAGGTGCCTGGCGCGGGGACGAGCCGGGGAAATGTCACTCACGGGACGAGCCCCGCGGGTGCTGCCGTCAGCCTGGCGCAGCTCCGGCCCAGGGCTCTGCGGCCCCCCTGCCCCAGCCCCACGCACCCGGCTTCGCGTTCTCCTCGATGTAGCCGACGAAGACCTGCTTGGTGAAGACGGGCTTGTTGTCGTTCTGGTCTGTCACCGTGATGATGATCTCCATCGGGTCCTCCACGGGCTGCCCGTTGGCCGACACTGCATGGGAGAAGAGCTGCGAGGGCACCGTCAGTGGCACGGCCCCCTTGGGACCCCCCAGGTCTCCCCCCACCCCGGCCCCCCACTCACGACATATTTCCCGATCTCCTCGCGGTCCAGCGGCTGCGTCACCTCCAGCCACCCCGTCTCACGCTCGATGGTGAAGACGCCCACGGGGGGGCTGTCCGCCCCCTGCCCCGTGATGCTGTAGAAAACCTTGGTCTCCTTGTCCTTGTTGGATTTGATCTGGCGGCGAGGCGGGGGGCTGTTAGAGGGGGCCTGGCACTCCGCGTCCCCCCCGGGGCTGCTCAGCCCGGCCACAGGGCACGGCGCTGGCTCAGCCCTCGTCCCCGCACCGTGGGGCTGCGTACCTGCACCAGCTTCATGGGGAAGGGCCCCCGGTGGTTCTCGAGGCAGCTGATGGGGGGGATGACCCAGTCCCTCTTCTGCCTTCGGAGGCCGGGGCCGGACTCAGGGAAAGTGAGCATGTAGGGCACCCCGTCCTGCAGGAACAGCAATTTGTCCTGGTGCCCACCAGAGCGCAAGGCGGCCAGAGGCACCCACTGCCCACCCCACGGAGGGGCTGTGGTGACCACAGGCACGGGGACAACACTTCACCTGGTAGCTGTGGCGGTGATGTTGCCGCCACCTGCGCTTTTCCACAGTCACCCAGGCCGAGTGCCTCTTGCCCGTGGCATCCAGGGCAGAGACGCTGAAGTGGATCTTCCGCCCGTGGAGCTGCAGTGGCTGTTTCGTCTGGATGATGCCATCCTCGTCCACCTCGAAGCGTGTGTCGTCTGGGACGTACACGGCCTGCGACCGCCCGCCGCAGCCTGAGAACCTCACTGGGGACAGGGAGAGCGGGTGGGCTGGGTGGCACCGTGCCTGGCACACCCCACACACGGCACATCCCTGCCACGGGGCACATCCCCCCGCGTGGTGTGTCCCTGCAGCACAACGTCCCCATGGCACACCCCTGCACGTGGCGCATTATCGCGGCTGTGCCAGCGGGCAGAGGGTGCTGCTGCGCCGGGTGCTTTTCAAATAAAAACAAGGCCGGTGTGTCCAGCTCACCTGCGCTGGCACCCAGCCACCCCAGTAACCGCCAGGGCTGGATCCCAGGGGCTGCCAGCGCAGGATCCTGCACTGCAGGCAGGGGGGTGACAGTGCACCGGTGCTTGGGGACCCGTGGGGGTCACCGAGCCTCCTGCATGGCCAGGGACCAGGGCTACGCATCTGCAGCAGGCTTGTGACCCGCTGCAGGACAAGGGCATCAACCTGCGTGATGGGGAAGGTGCCACCCTTGGTGCACCCAGGGGTGCGGGGTAGCAGGGGCTCCTTGGGGACAGACCAGGGAGATGGCATCCTGGTGTCACCAGCCTGGCACACTGCTGGGGCCATGGTACGAGCCCTCACGCTGGCCACACTGGTCTGGCACTGGTCACGGCTGGGACTGGCATGCTGGAGACAAGGACAGCCCGAGGGGGGGGACAGCGCGCAGCACGGCAGCGATCAGCAGGCATCACATGAGCGGGGCCGCGCAGCCGGGAGCTCCCTGAACAAACGCTCCTTTGTCTGGGGGATGTTTTGTTTGAGCCAGCAGCACCCAGGCTGGGTCCCCCCACCGGCATAGCCACTTCCAGCCCCAGCATGAGGCACGACCGTGGCTCGGGCAGGAGGCACTTGGCGTGCCGGGGCGCTGCCGTGGGACGGCATCGTGCCCGGGGTGGGAAGCACGGAGCTGGGTGCTCCCAGGGCAGCCGTTACTGCCGGGCCCTTTCCACCATCCCTCAGCACATCGGCCCACGTGCAGCCCAACAATTCAGAGGTGATGGTGGGTGGAAGGCGATAGCAGAGCTGGGCTGGGGGCTGCCACCGTGCCCCCGACCCAGCGGGTGCGATGCCAGCCCGGCCCGGCCCCCAGGTGGGTCCCGCAGCCAGGCCGGGGCAGCCGGTGAGGCCGGCTGTGCAGGGACACGCCGGGGCAGGCCGGGCGCTCCCGCACCGGGGGCTCGCAGCAGGGAGGTGCCATGGCCCCCGCGGGCACCCGGGACCTGGCACGGAGCCGGCCGGGTGCAGCGAGCACCGCGCTCAGCACCCAGCCCCGCACCGGCTGCACGCAGGGAGCGCAGGGAGCGCAGGGAGCATGGGGAGCACGCCATGCTCAGCGCCCGCTCCCCATCGCTGTGCTCAACCTGTTTTTCCAGCTCAGCACTTGAAAGCCAACCCCTCCCTGCCCCGTCCTCCCCGGGGGCATGCAGCCATGGGGCCTCAGCAAGGCGTGGGGCAGGGGGAGGCGGTGGGGCTGGGGGCAGGTTTGGGGGGCTCCTGCACTGCAGGATGCTCCACGCCTTCCTGGACCCCCACCTGCCACTACCCACGGGGCCAAAATCACCGAATTACTGACTGCCGGCCGGGGCGGGGGGGGGAACACCCCGCACCCCCAGGATTGGGACCTGGGGACCACGGTGCCTGCCAGCCCCCAAGCCACCCCACATCCCGCTGTGACACAGGAAAGTGTCTCGCCAGGGCTGGGCACAGGGTGAGTCACGGGCCCAGCCAAGTGCCACCACCCCAGGACTAGCGGGTGCCACCACCCCGTGTCCCCACACAGTTGCGCAAGCGCGGTGGCTGCACTGGGGCAGAAGCCAGCAGCGGAGGGGGGACAAACGTCAGCTCTGGGCAGCCCGGGCGAAGGCGCCGTGAGCCGCACGTCCCGCCCAGGCGCACCCCCTGACGTCACTGAGTTTCGCCGTGACTTCAGAGTCTCGAGGTTTCTCCCACCCGGGGCTGATTCAGGAGCTGCGTAGTTGGGGAACATCCGCCCCCGCTGGAGACCCACATCCCCCCCCAAATGGGGACGTACGCCCGCGTCTCACAGAGCCAGGGGCTCCCTGAGGCTCCCTCCCGGGGGTTCTGCCACCCCGTGCCCTGCCCAGGGACCCCTCGCCCATGTGCAAAGCAGCACACGAGGCTGAGCACGGCCCCAGGGTCCTGGTCCCAGCCCAGGGACGCCAGGCAGGTGCTGCCATCCTTCCCTCGGGGCGTGGGACAGCCGCAGCCCCAGCACCCACCGGAAACCGAGGCGCTGGGCAGCTCCTACTGCCCGCATTAACGCAGAGGAAATTGCTCCTTCCTCCACCGAGCTTTTTCATCAGTGGGCCAGGGCGGAAGCACCGCCGTCGGGAGGCTCGGAGCCGCAGCAGCAGCCGGCCCAGCCCCTGGAGCGCTCGGTGAGCAGGGCCCCACGCCGGCTCCTGCCGCCCCAGCGCCACGCGGGGCCTATCCAGACCTGTCTGAGGCAAAACACAGCGCTCGACTCATCAGCTTAATTACAGGCCAGCTCGTCAGCCTGCCGCACCGCAGCCCGGCTGAGGTCTTTGAAGCACTGTGTGGCACAGAGGGCAGCATCCTGCCTCTGCTGAGCGTCCCCCTGTGCGGCTGGGCATTGCCATGGCACAGCCAGGCATCACCACGCTGGCGCCGGCACGCATGGGCTGACACAGGCACCCGTCCACTTCCTTCCCCCCACGCGCCTCCTCTTTCCCAGGCCCTGAACTGGGACGCAGGGGATTTCCAGCTGGCCCCGCTGCAGAAACCAGCCCTGCGCATCCCGGGGGTGCGGAGGGCCACGCAACTGCCCGTCACCCTGCTATCAGGCACAGCCCCAGCAGACACAGCCTGCTGGTGCTGAGCAGATTCGTTAATGATCAACCAGAAAGCAAACATGTATGGAATGCGTTCAGTGCAGTGCAGGGTCCAGCTCCCTGCACCGATACTGCCAGTGCAGGTGAAACTCAGCCTGAAACTGAGAGCACGGGGGCCCCGCTGCAGTGCTCAGCGCCCCTCGGCCCACTCCGGCACCGCTGCCAGCCACTGACCCGAGCAAATGGCGGCCGAGCCGCCCCCCGCAGTGCCAGGGGCCAGCAGGACCTCGGTGCTGGGAGAGGAAGAGCGTGGTGGGGACACAGACACCCCAAAGCAGCAGCAGGTCCTCAGCACCCCAATTTCATGGCCACCCCTTCCTGCACCTCAAGAACCGCCTCCACCCGTGCATGGCTCTGCATCGGGCCGGGTGCTTGGTGCCGGCACGCAGAGGCACCGCCAGCCCGTGGGGAGGCCACGCGGGGCGGTCGGCTCGGCGGCCGCTCGAGGCCGGGCTCCGCGCCCCACGCCCAGGCCTGCCGGCCCCAACAGGTCTGCGCCGCCTGAGTCAGCGCCGCCCGCGCCGGTGCTGCCGGGAGAGGCACCCGCTGCCCCCGCACGCCCTCGCCCCGGTGCTGCCGGCACCGACACCTGCACCGCCCCAGCTCCTCGCGGTGCACCGTGCCCGTCGCCATTGCTGGCCCCGGCCCCACGCAGCCACGGCTTTGTCCCTCGTTTGCCACCTTGCCTCGCACCGAGCCCGTCCCCACGGGCACACCGCCATCCCCGTTGCCACCCTTGGTGCCCCACACCAAACCCATCCCCACGCCTCCACAACCCCCTCACCACCCGCAGTGGCACGCAGCCACCCGTCCCCACGAGCGCAGCCCCGTGCCACAGCGAGCTGTGGGGCTGCAGCTCCTGTACCCATGGGCCCCCGCCGCCCCCGTAGGACCCTACCTCGTCCCAGCACCCCTCCTGCCGCCACGCTGTCCCGGGGCACGGTGAAGGTGAAGGTCTCTGCGGCGAAGCCGGGCTGGCAGGGGGCTGCCTCGTCGCACCGCCGGCCGCCCACCTGCCCGGAGAGAGGTGTCAGCGTGGCCACCGCCACCCTGTCCCCTCCCGCCCCGTCCCGTCCCGTCCCGCAGCCCTCACCTGGAGCAGCAGCAGCAGGGGGAAGCAGAGGGGGGCCAGGGAGCCCCGCTGCCGCCCCATGGCTCGGTGCCGGTGCTGGACGGTGCGGGACGGGACGGAGCTGCCGAGCGCTGCCGCCGCCGAGCCGCAGGTGAGAGCGGCACCGCCCGCAGGTGCTGCGACCCCGCCCCGCCCCGCCCCGCCCCGCCGGGAGGCGGCCCCCCCCCTCCCGGTCCAGCCCCGGCCCCCCCCGGTCCGTCCCCCAGGTCCCCGGGGAGCGGCCCCGCCACCGGCACCCTCCGGTCCCGGAGCCCCCTGGGCGCCCGTGGGAGCTTCGCGGGGGTGGCTCCGGTGGGCAGCCCGGGCAAGCAGCCCCCCGGGGACCCCCCGGCACCCCCAAGCAGCGGGGCAGGCGGTGCAGGCTGGCGGGGGGAACCCCACCGGGCCCCCCCGTGCCACCTCCGCCTCCTGCCCCGCGGCAAGCACCTAGCGCTGACCCCAGGAGCAGGGTCGGGGGCTGAGCCCCCGCAGCCGGGAAGCGGGTAGCACCCCCCCCGGCACCCACTGCCCCAGGTTACTGCAGCGCTGTTAGCGCTTATTGCTAATTGTGGGCGGCGGGGGGGGGGCCGCTGGGGATGGGGAGCTCAGGGACCAGCCCTGCCCAAGGATGCCAGCACAGTGTGCGTGGGGATGTAGGGGGGAAGTGGGGCACCCTTAGGCTGGACCCATGCCCTCCCAGCACCATCAGCTGCTTTCCTATGATCCACTTAGTCCCCCCCCCATGGGGACAGGGACAGCTCTAGGGAGAGACCCCACTGCCTGGGGGGGGTTCAAAGACCCCCGTGGTGATGCTGCAGGTCCCCAGCCAAGCACTGCTTGGGGAGGCAGGAGGAGAGCAGGCCCCCCCGGCACTTCTCCAGGGCCACAGAACTACACAGAGACATGAGGATCTAAAAAAGAAATCCACATCCTTTATTAAAACTTCTACATAACCCAGCTTAGCCCGTCTGTATCATCACACTACATTTATTTCATTAAAAAATACACAGGAGGAAGCTGAGGCCACTTCAGCGGACGCAGAAGGCATCACAGGGAGTGCGGGAGGGAGGGGGCAGCGCCGGCCCCAAGGCACAGGCAGGGGAACGCTTTTGGCAGCAGGAGCAGCAGCACGGGGGGCCAGGGGGGGCCCTACTCATCGTCCTCCCCGCCGCCGTAGAGCTCCGCCAGCTTCTTGAAGCGGTTTCCCCATTCGTTGAGGTAGTCGTAGTCCTGGTCCTGGTCGGAGTCGGAGGAGTTGAGGGAGCTGAGCGAGACGGCCTCCGAACCGCTGCCTTCGTAGTCGAACACCAGCAGGGAGTCGTAGGGGGGGGCCGTGGGGTCTGTGTCAGCCGCCTTCAGGTTCTGGGGGGGCAGAGGACGAGCTCAGCAGGGGCTGGAGCTGCCCCAGGGCCCTGCAGCAGGGGAAGGGGCTCACCTCGTCGATGAAGGTGCCGATGTCCTCGGGGTTGGCAGGACGAGGCCGGTACTGGGGGGCCGCCATCAGCGGGGGGGCCACGTCGTTGCGGATCACCTCGGGGCGGGCATCCAGGCCGCGGTGCAGCTGGCTCAGGTCATAGTCCTGCGTGGGGACAGCGTGGGGTCAGGCCAGCCCACGGTGGCACAGGGACCCCCCCCGTCCCCGGCACCCACCTGGTCCTCCTCGCCCCCACCCTCCTCCCCGTAGTAGAAGACATTGTCCCGCGTGTCGTCCTCAGGCAGCAGCAGCGGCTCCTTCACCACCTTTCTCCTCCTCACAAAGAGCAGCAGCAGCAGCAGGATGACTGCGGGAGAGGAGCGGCATCAGTGGGGGGACCCCTGCACCCACAGGTGGGGTGCAGCCCCTTCCCCCCCCACTCACTCAGAAAAGCCAGGAAGGCGCCCAGGACAGCGAGGATGATGGGCACGCCGGTGGCCGTCTGCGGCTCGTAGGCGCAGCTCTCCACCCGCCCCTGGCAGTCGCACACTTGCGCCTTGATGACGGTGACCTGGTCCTTGCCCTGGCGGTCGAAGAGCCGCAGGTAGACGCTGTACTCCTCCTGCTCCAGCGGCTCCGTCAGCCGCAAGGTGACGGTGTCACCTGCGTGAGATGAGTGACGTGGGTGACCTGGGGCGCCTACCCCCACGGCAGCTAAGGCAGCCATCGTGCCAAGCCCCTGCATTACCTGTGTCACCAACCTCCACCGCCCAGCTGTCCCCCGAGCCGTGGCTCAGCTCGGCACGGAAGGGACCCGTGTTGGGGGGCAGGTCCCTGTCGATGACGGTGAGGACCTGGGGCACGGGGCTGCGGTTGCAGACAACGATGTTGCGGGGCTCAGGCTCAGGGCCGTGGTCATTCACGTCCAGCAGGGTGAGGAGCAGGGTGCCAGTGCCCGTGGCAGGGGGAGAACCTGCCGAGAGGAGCAGGGCTGGCGGGGGACCCCGAGAGCAGGGTCTCCCTCCCAGCCCCAAGGACCGGACCATGCGGGCACCGCTCCCTACCCAAGGGAGCGAGACGGGATGCGGCACCCCCGTGACACCAGGAGCACGTGTCCCTCATGTGGGGCAGCACCCAGCAGGAACAAGGGCTCCTTTCATGGCCACCGCGCCTCACCATCATCCACGGCCAGCAGCACGGCCATGTAGGTGCTGTTCTTGGCGAAGGGTGACTCGCGGTCCAGGTGGTCCCGCGCCGTGATTAGCCCGTTCTCCGGGTGCACGGCCAGCCAGCCCGCAGGGTCGCTGCCCACCACGTACCTGCGGGACAGAGGGGTTGGTCCCACGGGGACACGGCAGCAGGACCCCCCCAGCCCCAACCCCAGCCCCGCTCACTTGATGCGCTGCCGCTGGGCTCTGTCGGGGTCCTGGGCCGTGTAGGAGGCGAGGGGCTGCCCCAGCGGCGCGTCCTCCGCCACCTGGGCAAGCCGCACTGGGGGGTCAAAGGCGGGTGCCTCATTCACATCCTCCACGCTGACCGTCACCGTGGCTGTGGCCGTCGGCAGCTTGACGGCGAAGGGGGCCTCGTTCGCCACGGCCACGTGGAGCACAAACTGCCGCTTGGCCTCGTAGTCCAGAGCCTGCAGGAGGGGACGGGACGGGCAGCACCACGCAGGGCAGGTGGCCGCACCGCAGGGACGAGCGTGGGACACGCACCTTGGCCGTCCGCAGGACGCCCTCGTTGCTGGCAGGGTCAGTGGTGATGGCGAAGGCGCTGCCCTCGTTGCCGCGCACGATGGAGTAGACGGCGCGCCACGCCGGCGTCTGGGGCTCATCCAGGTCCGTGGTGAGCAGCCGGGCCACCTCCAGCCCGGCCTCGTTCTCCGGCACGGCCACCTCGTACTGTGCATTGGGGACCGTCAGCACCGAGCTCACCGTGCCTGGCCCACCCTGCCTGCCCAACAGCCACATTACCGTTTTGGGGTCAAACTCGGGGGCGTTGTCGTTCACATCTGTGATCTCAATCACGGCCAGTGCTGTTGTGGTCAGCCCCTCGCCATCCAGGTCGGCCGCCTGCACAGTCAGCGTGTACTCCCGCACGCGCTGCGGGGGGCAGACAGACAGACACCCGTCAGCACCCCGCAGCCTGCTCGGTGCCAGCGCCACCCCCACGGTGCCGCAGGTCCCACCTCGCGGTCGAGGCCGCTGGCAATGACGCTGAGGGTGCCGGTGGCCCTGTTGACGGTGAACATGTGGGGATGGGGCTCCCGTGGCTCCTGGCTGAGGATGGAGTAGGCAAGGACACCGTTGTAGGTTTCCACAGCATCATCTGCATCCGTGGCGTTCACCTGCATCACCGAGGTGCCTGTGGGATGGGGCATCCATGTGAGGGAGGGACAGAGCACCCATGTCCCCAAGAGGGACAGTCCTGGGGCTCTCCAAGGTCGCATCCAGCAGGAGGCAGAGTTTCCCCATGGGGCCACGCCACACCCAAACCACCGTGGCACCGGCCCTACCTGGCAAAGCACCCTCAGGCACAGAGCCCCTGAACACCTCCTGCGTGAACTGGGGCTTGTTGTCGTTCTGGTCCGTCACCGTCACTATGATCTCCATCGGCTCCTCCACGGGCTTGCCGTTCTCGGACACGGCGTGGGAGAAGAGCTGCGGGGCAGAGGGGTGAGCAGAGAGCTGGCAAAGCGCCTGCCCCAGCGTCCCGTCCCCCAGCTGGCACCTACGTGGTACTTGTCCATGTGCTCCCGGTCCAGCGGCTGCGTCACCTTCATCCAGCCCGTCTCTTTCTCGATAGTGAAGATGCCCTCGGGGGGGGTGTCCGCCCCCTGCCCCGTAATGCTGTAGAAGATCTTCGCCTCCCGGTCCCGGTTGGATTTGATCTGGTAGGGTGCGCAGTAGTGCTCAGTGCTGGGGCTCGGCAGCCCCCCCGCGGCACCGCACCCTGTCCTGGGTGCGGGACCCACGCCCGTGGCCAGCACCTCTGCAGCCCTCGGCGCACACATCCATGCCCAGCTCCAGATGCCTGCCCAGACGCAATGGTGATGGGCGCAGCTAGAACATCACCCTACCCCAGGGCACCCACCCATGCCTCCGGGCCCCCTCCATACCTGAACCAGCTTTTTGGGGAACGGGCCCCTCTCATTTTCAGGGACCTTGATGGGAGGGATCACCCAGTCCCTCTTCTGCCTCCTCAGAGCCCCGGGGACATCAGGGACCTCCTGGTGGGAAAGAGAGCGGGGTGAGGGAGCAGCCACGTGGGGAAGGTCTGGGGGACAGGGGTGTTTGCCTGGGGGGGGCTGCTCGGGAGCGTTACCTGCAGGGAGCCCCAGCTCCGCACAGGGACCGGCTGGCTGGTGGCGTCCTGGGGTGTCACAGGCAGCCACCCAGGGTGCCTCGGTGCCACCACTCCTGCATGGGGCTCCTCATCCTCATGCTGCATCGTGCCATCCCCAAAGGCTGCTGTGAAGGACAGGGGTCAGGGCAGCTGGGGAGGGGACCCAACCTGCTGCCCCCACCCCAGCCATGCTGGGGCCTGTCCCCAAGCCCCACATGCCCCCTGCGTGGCCCTGGGAGCTCCCGGCCAGGCCAGCCCAGCTGAGCCCTGGGGATTAGGATCAGGAGGGGGAGGCCGGAGTGGTTCCCGGCACTGGGGGCGGGCAGGAGCTCGGCTTTGGCTTTGTTTCGGAGATGACGGGGAAATTCCTGGGCACGCAGGGCCCTGCCCCGCGCCTCCCACCCCCGTGTGTCACCGCCTGCTCCCGGCCCCCCCCCCCCCCCCCCGGCCCCAGGCTGGGACCCGCACTGCAGCAGGGCCCTGCACCCAAAGCCAGGCTGCGCCCTCGCACCATGCCGGGCCCAGCCCCAGCACCACCTCAGGATTAGGGGATTAGCAGCACTAAGCCTGCTCCGGCCACACTGGCCGAGAGGCTGCCAGGAGCAGGGCGAGAGATAGAAGCAGGGTGAGGAGAGCTATGCCCCGCGGGCGTAGCAGGTCCTGGGCTGGGGGAGCAGGTCCCCGGGGGGTCCCCTCGACCCCACTCTGGGGCAGAGCTGGTACCTGGAGGGCAGCCCTGGCAGCCCCTCCAGGGCAGCGCTGGCTGGTGATCGGGGATGGTGCTGGGGCTGGAATGGCCACGGCCACGCCACGAGGGCCACAGCCACGCCAGGGCACAAGGAGCCAGCTCTGGCCGTGGGGCCGGGGTCCACAGCCCCGCTCCAGCACCAGACTCCCCCCCGTCATGCCCCCGGTGTTCCTCGGCACCACACAGCGCCTGGGCACCCTGCCCGCCTCCATGGGGCCCGGTGATGGAGCCGAGCCCAGGTGGGCTCCCGGCCACGGGCTCCCACGGAGGGGCTGCAGCTCCCCGGCCGGCCCCACAGCCCCTGCCCCCAGCCCCGGCCTGGCAGGAGCTGCCCACGGCGCTCGGCAGCCGGGCGGGCTGAGGTCAGGGCTGGCACGGCGAGAGCTCTCAGGGCGAGAGCTTTCAGCGCTCCGCAGCCATTAGGGGAGCGCTGCCTGCGGCCGCGGTTCCCGAGCAGCCCCGTTCCCCGGGGATGCCGACGAGTAAACACGGCGGGCAGCCCCGCCGGCACCGGGAGCCGACACCGGGAGCCGGCTCCTGCCGCCCCGCCGTGCCCCCGAGCCCCTCGCCCGTACCGGAGAAGGGGGCCTCGGGGCGGCCGGTCCCAGCGGCAGCCCGGCGCCTGGCACCGACCCGCGGGGTCCCGCCCTGCCCGGCGGCTCCCAGCCGCTCTCCACCGACCGGAGGCGCCGGCATCAGCCGACGGGGCCCGAGCGGCACCGCCAGAGCCCCCCCCGGCCCGGGGAGGGGGGGCCACAACCAGCCCACAGCCTAGAAGGGGGCAGCCCCGCGATGCCGGGGGCACGGCCAGCGAGCAAACGAGCGAGCCCACGGCCCGGTGGGGGGGGGGGGGGGGGCAGCGGGGGGGGCAGCAGCCCCGCAGCGCTGCCCCAGCCCCGCACCCCGGGGGGCACCAGCCAGCTCCGCACCGCGGCTAGCGCCGGGCCCCCAAGTTGAGGGGCGAGAGGGGAGAACCGGGCCGAGCACCGCAGCAAGGGGGGGGCTCTCCGCCGCCCCCAGCCCGGCCCGGAGCAACCTGCCTGCCCCCGCCGCCCCGATGCCGCCCGGCGTGGCGGCGCCCCGAGCCCCAGCCCCCACCGCCGCCCCGGTGATGCTCCCCGCGCCCCGACGGCGCCGCTTACCTGGCCCCGGGGGAGCGCACGGCCGGGCCGGGGCGGCGGCAGCCGGTAGGAGCAGGAGCAGGAGGAGCGGGCAGAGCCCGGAGCGCGACCCCCGCATGGCCCCGCCGCTACCGAGCGCCGCGCCCCCGCCCGCTGCTCCGCGCGGCTCCAGGTGAGGCCGCGGCCGCGCAGGTACCGACCGGCCCCTCCCGCCCCGCCCCGCCCCGCCCGGTCCGGTCCCGCCCCGCCCCGCCCGGTTCCGCCCCGCACCCGCCCCCCCCCGCCGAGCCGTCCCTGGTCCCCCCGTCCGCCCCTCCCGGTGCCTCCGTACCTCCCCGGCCCTCCCCAGGTCCTCCCCGGTTCCGCCGCGCCCCTCCCGGTGCCTCCGTTTCACCGCTGCCGTTCCCCCGGTACCTCCGGGCGGCCCCGCAGGCAGCACCCGGCACCTCCGTGCGCCCCCCCCCGGGCTCTCCTCGCGCACCCGGTTGGGGCAGCGGCAGCCGGTGCCCGGTGCCCGGCGGTGGGAGGTGGAGAGCCGGGGCCCCCCCGCTCCAGGGGGCTGAGAGGTGAGGCGCAGCACGGAGCCGCCGTCCCAACGGGGGCTGCCGGGGGCTGGGCACCCCCCGGGCATGGAACAGCACCCGCCTGCACGGCCCCGCGCCCCGATCCTCCCCAGGCAGCCTGTGGGGCCGGGGGTGGCAGTGGGGCCGGGGGCTGGCACCCCCTGCGCTGGCACCCACGTGGGCTTTGCCGGGAACTTTGCCAGGGTCACAGTCCAAGGGCAGGGACCTGGCCCTGGTCAGTGCTCGGAGCACCCAGAGTGGCCGGAGCCATGTCACCCTGCGCCCTCCTCCTCCTCCTCCTCCTGCAGGTAGGGTGCTCTGGGGGCCGGGGGCTGCTGCGCATCGGTGAGGGGCCACGAGGAGGGGAGAGGAAACCCACACAGCACAGCCCTGCTGCCCTCCCGCTGCTTTCCATCCCTCAGGACGCGGTGCTCAGCACCCAGGCAGATGTTGTGGCCTTCCCCAAGTCCGGCCCCGACCTCCGAAGGCAGAAGAGGGACTGGGTCATCCCCCCCATCAGCTGCCTCGAGAACCACCGGGGGCCCTTCCCCATGAAGCTGGTGCAGGTACGCAGCCCCACGGTGCGGGGACGAGGGCTGAGCCAGCGCCGTGCCCTGTGGCCGGGCTGAGCAGCCCCGGGGGGGACACGGGTACCTCTGCGGAGCGCCAGGCCCCCTCTAACAGCCCCCCGTCTCGCCGCCAGATCAAATCCAGCAAGGACAAGGAGACCAAGGTTTTCTACAGCATCACGGGGCAGGGGGTGGACAGCCCCCCCGTGGGCGTCTTCACCATCGAGCGTGAGACGGGGTGGCTGGAGGTGACGCAGCCGCTGGACCGCGAGGAGATCGGGAAATACGTCGTGAGTGGGGGGCCGGGGTGGGGGGAGACCTGGGGGGTCCCAAGGGGGCCGTGCCACTGACGGTGCCCTCGCAGCTCTTCTCCCATGCAGTGTCGGCCAACGGGCAGCCCGTGGAGGACCCGATGGAGATCATCATCACGGTGACAGACCAGAACGACAACAAGCCCGTCTTCACCAAGCAGGTCTTCGTCGGCTACATCGAGGAGAACGCGAAGCCGGGTGCGTGGGGCTGGGGCAGGGGGGCCGCAGAGCCCTGGGCCGGAGCTGCGCCGGGCTGACGGCAGCACCCGCGGGGCTCGTCCCGTGAGTGACATTTCCCCGGCTCGTCCCCGCGCCAGGCACCTCCGTGATGACCGTGAGCGCCACGGACGCGGACGACACGGTGAAGGTGGACAACGGCATCATCAGCTACTCCATCGTCAGCCAGGAGCCGCCGCGCCCGCACCACCAGATGTTCACCATCGACCCCCAGAAGGGCGTCATCAGCGTCCTCAGCACGGGGCTGGACCGGGAGGTGGGCGCCTGGAGGGCGCTGCGTCCCGGCACCCGCGCCCCACGGAGGGACCGGCTGTGGGGAGCGGGGCGCCTCTGACCGCGGTGCTCTCTGCTTGCAGACCACCCCCAACTACACGCTGATCGTCCAGGCCACGGACCAGGAGGGCAAGGGGCTGTCCACCACCGCCACGGCCGTCATCGAGGTCACGGATGCCAACGACAACATTCCCGTCTTCAACCCCAACATGGTACCGTCTCCCCCACCCGAGCCGGCTCCCGCAAGTCGCTTCCCCACTCCCCCGGCCCCCACGTGAGGTGACCGCCCCTGTGCCCCCTCTCACAGTACGAGGGGACGGTGGACGAGAACGAGGTGGGGCTGGAGGTGGCCAGGCTGCACGTGACGGACCAGGACATGCCGGGCTCCCCGGCCTGGCAAGCCGTCTACCGCATCAAGAGTGGAGACCAGGACGGCGCCTTCAGCATCGCCACCGACCCCAACACCAACGACGGCATCCTGAGAACCGCCAAGGTGGGTCGTGGCGCTGCGGGGCTGCCCCGTGCAGGCCGCGTCCCCGCCGGCGCTGGTTCCAGCCCAGCTCTTCTCTGCCGACCTCCAGGGCCTGGACTACGAGACCAGGAGCCGCTACGACCTCGTGGTGACGGTGGAGAACAAAGTCCCCCTCTCCGTGTCCCTCAGGCTCTCCTCGGCCAGCGTCCTGGTGCTCGTCAGGGATGTGAACGAGCCCCCCGTCTTCGTGCCCCCTGTCAAGAGGGTGGAGGTGTCGGAGGACCTGCCGGTGGGGCACGAGGTCACATCCTACACAGCCCAGGACCCCGACAAGGATCAGAGGAACAAAATCACGTGAGTGGGGGTGGCGGTGGGGGCGCGAGGGCTGCGTGCCCCTTCCCACCTGGCCGCACGGGCCAGAGTGGGCATGGAGCCCCCCTGCTGACCCTCGCTTGCCCAGGTACCGCATGGGCAGCGACCCCGCGGGGTGGCTGGCCATCCACCCCGAGAACGGCATCGTCACGGCCGTCCAGCCGCTGGACCGGGAGTCGGTGCACGCCATCAACAGCACCTACAAGGCCATCGTCCTGGCCGTGGACAACGGTGAGGACGCGCCGCGCTGCAGGGAGCCGGGGGCTGCGGGGCCGCAGGGTGGCCGCGCAGGGCACGGGGACGGGTTCCAGGCACCTCGCTAACAGCCAGCTCTGCAGGGGTGCCGGACGCAACTGGCACGGGGACGCTGCTGCTGCACCTCCAGGATGTGAACGACAACGGGCCCACGCCGGAGCCCCGGATCTTCGACATCTGCAGCCGGCAGCCTGAGGAGCAGACGCTGACCATCGTCGACAAGGACCTGCCCCCAAACACGTACCCCTTCGAGGCAGCGCTGGAGCACGGCTCCAGCACCAACTGGACCGTCAAGGTGTCCGGCCAAGGTAGGTGCCGTGGGGTCCGTCCCAGCCACCCGCCTGTGGCGCAGGCAGTGGGGGGACACTGAGCAAGGGCCACATCCTAGCCGGATCTCTCTGAGCCACCCTGAATGCCACTGGCACTGGAGCTCCTACCGGTCCCCGTGATGGGGTACTGCCACGTGGCAAAGCCCTGCGGGTGCTGAGGGTGTCCCCAAATGTGGGAGCTGGGACCCACCTTGACCCCAAGCCCTCTCTCTCCCGCACAAGACTCGCTGGTCCTGAAACTGCATAAGGAGCTGGAGCCGGGGGAGTACAGCATCTTCCTGAGGCTGACGGACAGCCAGGGCAAGGCGCAGGTGACACAAGTCAAAGCCCAGGTGTGCGAGTGCGAAGGGGCAGCCAAAAACTGTCAGCAGGGAGCGTTCACTGCCACGGCCATCATCGAGATCAGGGATACCATCGACAACGCTCCCGTCTTCAGCTTCACCATGGTACCTGTCTCCCCTACTCAATCCTGCTCCAGGGAGTCGATTTCCCCTCTCCCCCTCACCCCCCACATCGAGGTGACCGTCCCTGTCCCCCCTCACCTGGGTGATCCCCATGGCCACAGCAGGGCTGGAGGTGCAGATGAGCCTTGTCCTGGGCACGGCCCCCCTGCCCCAGGCGCTCAGCCTCTGCGCTCCCCCTGGCTCTCACCGCCCGCTTGGGCACCGTGGTGCAAAGCAGCCTCTCGCTGCAGGTGGTCCCCAAAGAGCCCCTGAAGATGCAGGCTGCTCACAGGGACGGACACGGGCTCCAAGCCACCGCCACCACTGTTATCAGCACGCAGATGAGGCGCCGGGCCCTCCCAGTGGTGCAGGAGGGGAGCCGGGCTCCGTCCCGCAGGCGGCTGCCCCCCGGGAGGCAGGCAGGTCGGACGAGCACGGCTTGCCCGCGGTGATCCTGCTGACTGCTCCTCGCAGCCTCCACGTGCCCGGCCCCACTCGCGCGCTCCGGGCTCTTTGCAGGGGGAGGCTGGGCTGGCAGCTCCACTGTGGCTCAACCAGTCCCGGTTGCCAAAAAATCCCCCAAATCCAGCCAGACTTGAGTCTGCCAGCCCCCGGGGCTGCGGTGCTGCCAGAGCACGGGTGCCGTCGGGGCACCGGGGTGTGCCGGCTGCAGGGGAGCCGCCTGCACGGCCAGCCCAGCCAGGGAGGAGCGTGCTGGGATAGCGGCGCCTGGCCCCGGCAGCTCCCTGGGGAAGGTGTCTGGGGCAGGGGATGGCAGCCTGCGGGGTGGCACCGGGTACGGGGACCTGGCAGAGCAGGATGGAGGAGAGGCAGGTAAGCCACCGGGAGCCCTCGCTTGCTGTTGTGCCTGCTGAAGGTCTGGGAAGCCAAAGCCCGCAGACGGCCCTGGGCTAGGGGCAGGCACTTGGGGCAGCCCCAGAGGAGCAGCTGCGGCAGCTCTGAGGGTCTCACCCCACCGAGCACGGCCAGGGGCTGCCGCAGGGGAAGGTGCAGCGCCCCGACCCCGTGCTGGCTGCCAGCCCCAGGCAGCGCCGGCGCACTTGCAGGGTTAACGTCTGCCGCACGTGATGTGGTGACACCGCGATCGGTGCAGGCCGGGAAGGCGACAGGGACATGGCCGCTTCCTCCCTGGGGGCCAGGCCAGCCCGCGCGGCGGCCCCTCGGTGCACACCGACACGGGGCTGAACGGGGAAGCCCGGCAGCCCCAGGCAGGCAGCCCTCCTTCCAGGCAGAAAGGCGAGCAGGGCGCCCACGCCGTGCACGGCAGCGGTGCCCTGGGCACGCAGGCAGCCCTTGGGAGTGTCGGGGTGCACCCCTGGGACCTGGCAGCTGGCCCCATGGCACGGGCAGGCAGGGGGCACCCGCGTCCTGCAGGCACAACAGGGTGCTGGGGACGGAGAAGTTCCCGGAGGGACCCGGCTGCGCTGACACCAGCACGGGGTGCACAGGGATGGGGCACGCAGGCAGCCTGACCCTAGGAACCCCCGGAGCGGGCTGGGGCCACCTGGGGATGCTCAGCTGGGGCACTGCCCCCCCTGGGTTCCCCTCAGCCCCCCGCTATCCATGCCAAATAATTACTCCTCGGGGTGGAGTGCTGGGAGGCACAGCGTGGCGGTGGCGGGGAGTGGGACAGCGCTGCCGGGGAGCACCCCAGCCCTTGTCACTCCCCTGCTGCAGGTTGGAGGCACGGAGAGGCCGCGCGGCTCCCTGACCACCCACGTGCTGAACACGGCCACGGGGCTGCCCGCCGCCCGCCTCGCCCTCCGCCTGGCCCAGCTGCAGGAGCCGGGGGCGCAGTGGAGGGAGCTGGCGCAGAGGTAGGAGAGCAGGCGGCGGCAAAGGGGCAGAGGGTGCTGGCACCACCCCGTCCCCCCCGCCCCGAGACCCCCAGCTGACAGAGCTACGGGGGGAGGCTTTTAGGGCCAGCCGACTTGTGCCTCCTTCTGCTTTCAGGTGGACAGACGAGGACGGGCGCTGCCTGCCGCTCCTGCCTCCGGGGCAGGCTAAGGCTGGCACCTACAAGCTGCGCTTTGAGACGGGGGAGTACTGGCAGAGCCTGGGGCACACCAGCTTCTACCCCTTCGTGGAGGTACCTGGCCGAAGGGCAGAGCGCAGGGCTCCTGGTGCCCCTCGGAGCCAGCCCTGGTCACAGCCGGAGCTGCAGGGGGGCTGGAGGCGGTGTCCGTGCTTGCAGGAGCTCTCTCCCCCCAGCCCTCTCCTGCTGCGCTGCTCGGAGGGCCCCCAGATGATAGGGAGAGGGACAGGGGCAGCTTGTGGCTGGGGCTTTCTCCCCCTCACCCCCTTTCTGCTCTCCCCTAGGTCGTCTTCACCATCACCGACCCAGCCCAGAAGCTGCACATCCCGCTGCTGATCAGCCCCTACTCCTACACAACGTACCGGGGCAGCTAGGGCAAGGCCCATCCTCCCCGCAGGGCCGCCGGTCGCTGGGGGGGAAACCACACGACTGACACCATTAAAGGATTCAAACAGCACCCTTAGTCTCAAAGAAAAAAAAAAAATCACCTTCCTTGGGGTGGGATGCTGGTGGCGTGAGGCAGGCGCAGCCCTGCTCCCTGCCCCAGGAGCACCCGAGCACAGCCAGCACCCATGGGTGCTGCCTGGGGTCACGTGGGCACCGCCACGAGTCCCGCGGGGCCCTGCCCCAAGGCCTGGCCCAGCACCGGGCTCTCCAGGGGCTTGAAGCCCAGGTTGTCCAGCGGGATCCCAAAAGCCGTCAGCTTCGCCTCCAGCGTCTGCAGCATGTCGTTGTGCGCCTGGAAGAGAAATGCTCCACGTTCTGCTCCGCCAGCCCGAAGCCCAGCCCAGCCCCTCCTTGCCTGGGCGCAGGGTCCCCGCAGCCCCCTGCACGGTGGGGACCCCCGAACCGGCCTCGATTTGCAGGGGAAAGTCAGGGAACAGGGGAGCAACGCAGCCCGGGCCAGCACTCCGGGGCATGAAGCAGCTCAGCTGGCCTGCTGCGAGTTCCCTTCCCTCGGCGCGAGGCCAGCGCCAGGGCTTACACCGCATGCCCCGACCCCTTCCTCACCTTGCAGACTCGGGCCAGCTGGAACTGCAGGTCCTCGATGGCGCTGTTCTTGGAACTGAGCACGTCCTGCAAGGGGAGGAGGCGCGTTAGGCTTTGGCTGCCTGGCACCGAGGGCACATCGACCTGGGGCCGTGCTGCAGCCCGGAGCACGCAGCACAGCGCACGGAGCAGCGGCTGCGCGGCGGCCGGGCTGGCACCGGGACGCGGCTGAAGCAGAGCAGCTCGCAGCACAGCCGGGCAGGCGGCCACCACCCCGTCCCCGTGGGGCCAGCGCTGCCAGGGACGGCCAGCCCCGGGGCAGAGGCAAGGCCCAGGGACCTGCCAGACCGAGAGCACGAATGCCAGCTCAGCCCCACCGCCAGCATCACCTGCCCTGCTGCAAGCGGGGGCGGACGGCAGCACCTGCTCCCGCAGCACCTCCCCGCCGTCACGGCACCAAGGGAATTACAGGGAGAGCCTCCCCAAGAAGGCGCCGGTGGCTGGAGGCAGCTGAGCAAAGGAATTCAGGGACCCCAGCAGCTGCGGGAGACAGCGGCGCCTTGACGCCTTCCCAGGAATGTTTCCCAACGTGCTGCTGTGGCACCTGCTGGTAGGTGACACATCTGCTGTCCTGTCGTACAGACCGGGAGCCTGGGGCTGCTGCCGTGCTCATCCCTAAGGTGCCCTGGCAAGGGGGAGTCCACGAGCATCGCTGCCACCCAGCGCAGAGGGGCCCTGGATGGGGCAGGTGGCGCGGTGCGAGCAGGAGGGCGCCAGGGAAGCAGTGGCCAAGCTGGGGAGGGAACCTGCGTCCCGTCTCCAGCCAGCCTGAAACAAATGCTGCTTCTCCAGTTACTGCTGCTGCACGCTCCAGGAATGTGGGTCTCCGAGCCGCCGCACCGTGCTGAGGCTTTCTGCGTAGGTATTTTTAGCACGCCAGACACTGCAGAGCCTCTGGGATCCAGCCTGCGCTGCCTCTGCAGCCAGAGAGGCCGGGAGAGGAGCACGGGCAAGGTTCGCCAGCGGTGGCTCCCCGCAATCGGAGCGCCCCGGGTCGCTCACAGGCCCCGCTCGCAGCCTGCTGCTCAGCGGTGCGCTCGGGAGCCACCTGCCAGCACAGAAACCTGGTGAGCACTGCTCTGCCCGGGGCCATCCTCCTTCAAACAGACTCCGCCTGAGGGAGAGATCAGCGCCAAACGCCTACACCCACACGCCTCGCTCTCGAGGGAGAGCCGGAGCGCCCTGCGGCACCGTGCACAGCCCTGGGAGTGCCGGGAACGACTGACATGACAGCTACAGGCCCTTCACACGGGGCATTCAGCACCCGAGCAGGCCGAGGTGCTTGTCGCAGCGTCCCAGGGCTGGGGACTGGCCATCTGGGCAGATACCCGTGGTGCAGGGAGGATGGGGACTGCATTTCCTGCCACACGGCCTGGGCCTGCCCTGGCACTGCCCAGAACAAAGCACCTGGCCACGCTCACGCACTCCAAGGTCTGCCCCAGAGCAGGCTCTGCCCCTCAAGAGCCAGCCCTGCTGGGAGAACTGCTTCCGCAGGGCCCTGCGGCAGCGCACAGTACCTCCAGCTTGTGTGAGACCAAGGAGAGGGCGCCCGGGTCGAGGTTGGAGGCTGCAAAGACCTCGCTGAGCTCCACCTCCTTTTTCTCCAGGATGTCGAGGAGTCCTTTCAGCTTGCGCTCCAGGAGCAGGTTCTTGAACCCCGTCTTCTGCTGCACCTCGTTAATGGCTTTGGTGAACTTCTGGTAGAGCTCATCTCGCTCCGCCTGCACCTGCTCCGAAAACACGGCACGGCTTCACGCCGCCCCCGGGACCCCCTCGCTGGCAGCCGCCCAGGGCTGGGAGCAAACAGGCCCTGCCGCCCAACCCTGCCTGCTCCAGCGAGAGCCGGGCCGGTCCCCACGGCACCTGCACCCCGCGGGGAACGCAGGTGCCGGAGCGCAGCTTCCCCCCCTCCTGCTGCGCTGGCACCTCCTCGGCACCTGCAGCTCTGCTTCCCCCGTCCCCCGGCACGGGACACCCCCAGCAGCAAGAACCCCGTCCACCAGCACCTGCCCCGGTACAGCCCCTGCTGTTCAAACCCCGGCGTAGCCCAGCTACCTCTCCTCCAAACAGCTCGGCTCCCCGCAAGCAAACCTCCCCCTTCCTGGGCCCCTGCAGGGAGCAAACGGGCCCCCGCTGTCCCCCCCAAGCAATGCGGGCTCCCCCCTCCACTTGGCCTGGCCCCGACTGCAGGCTCCCCAGTGCTCTGCCCCCAGGGACTGTTTTAGAGCTCAGAGAGCGGCCCGCGGCATGCAGGGGTCTCTCCTCCTCCCCTTCCTGCAGCTGGCAGGAGTCCCTGGCTCACAGCTAGTTAATAAGTGCCCTAATTAGGATTTCTCCTCCAAAGCCTATTTCTGACTGCACTGAATACGTTGCTGCCTTAATGATGGATTGTTAACGAGGCCTCAGATCAATGTTCATATTCCTGGGGATTTCTACGAATTGCAGATGAGCTCTGTTCTGCCTCAACAAATTTATCTGGGTTAGCTGGAAGGGAGAGGCTGAGTCTGGGAGGATATTCAGACAACCGAACATTCCTTCAAGAGGCTGCACGGCGAGAGGGGAAGCGACACCCACACACCAGCAGAACGAGGGAGTCTGTCGCTGGCTCTCCCCACTGCAGCGGGAGCCTCTCCACGCGGATCCTCTCGTGACCCAGCGCCGCAGCCTGTCACCAGCAGGCCAGGAGGGGACCATCAGCACATGCGTGATTGCTCAGCAAAGTACAAGGCTGGGCCCGTCTGCTGAGCACGGGAGATGCCAAAGCCGCGATAAGCTTTGTTGGAAGCGGCAGCTAACACGCGGCTCCAGATTAGGGCTTTGGAAAGCCCTCTGCTAAGCACGGCGTAGGCAGCCGCTGCTAAGTCCCGGTGCCTAACCCTGTTTAAAGAGGGAAACTGGATGCCCGGACCCACCTGCAGCTCTCACCTTACTGAACCGCTGCTCCAGCACTTCGTGTTCCCACTGAAGGTCTTTCAGTTCCTTCTGGATGACTTTCAGACGGGCTTTTGTGTTCTGCAAGCGGGAAGGGACAGTTAAAGAGTGCAAGCTTCTCCGGGGGGCGGGTGGTATGTGTTCTGGCAAGGGAGGAGAGAGACCAGCAAAGGGAGAGGGGTGAGAAAACGCAGGCTGCACCCACAACAGCTCCCTCCCCTCTCTGCAGCAGGGGCTGCTTCTCTCTCTTCCTGACAGAATCCTGGAGTCCCACCTGAGATCTTACACACAACTAAGCTGAAAGGGACTCGGGGGCATTTGCTCAGCAATCTGGCCAAACAGCTCTCTGCTGAGCGGCAGAGGTCACTGCTGAGCGACTGCACTCCAGGGAACAGCTGCAGTGACTCAGGGAAGAACAGAAAGGGGCTCGCAGCAGGGCTGGCGACTCACCGTCAGAGCCTCCTTGTCCATGTCATAGTGGGCCAACTTCTTCTGCAGCTCAGACACCTGCTCCTGGGCCTGCTGCAGGGGCTCCTTCAGTTGCTTGTTCTGGAGCAGCACGTCTGCCTTCTCCTTTTCCAACTGATTCTCTCTCTTCTTCATCTCCTCCATCTGCTCCTGTTCTTGGGAAGATGAGCGCTGGCTCCCGGAGGGGCTGTGCAGCAGGGTCTGCCCAGCTCCTCGTGCTGTCGGGACACCCTCCCACTGCTGGCCCAGCAAGCCACATCTCCTTGTGCACAAGGGCTTTGTGTATTAATGGTGTGCAGGAGAACGACAGCACCAGCACCTCCACCAGGGAGCTGGCCAGATCTGGGTGAAGTCCTTACAGGAGCAGCCCCATGGTGGACGGGTGACACTACAAGCCAGGGCTGCGGCAGCGGGGTCAGGGAGCAGGCAGGCAGTACCTTGAGCAAGCTGATGAGTGCCAGGTTTTTGAGGGTGATATCGTTGTAGTAGTTCTTGATCTCACTGAAGGCCTTCTCGTGGTTCTTCATCAGTTCACTGATCTGGTTGTTTTTCCTCTCCTCTACCTCATGGATCTCAGTCTTCCGGCGCAAGTCAAGCTCATCCCGCAGCACTTGCATCTTCTTGCTGTACTTGGCCTCAATCTCTGGGGAAGCGCACAGGGGGCTGAGTAAGGACAGCAAGCACCAGCCCAGTGCATTGGTGTTAGCGAGCACCAGCCCAGTGCATCCCACTGCAGCATCACTCGAGGACAAGGCGCTCGTTAACAGCCCCACCGCAGCTGCCACCAGCATACAGAGCAGTTACGCTGGGACCAGACCGAGTAGAGCCCAGAAATAACATTCTGGAAACAGGACATGGAAAAGCTCCAAGTCAGCCCGTGAGAACCTGAAGCGTCCCCCGAGAGGGGCACTGGAGCCAGGACTTCCATCTGCGAGGGCTCCTCCAGCCGCCGAGCCAGGCAGTGGAGCTCAGTGACACAGGCTGGCAGCAGCGAGAGCCCTGCCTCCACCCTCCAGCTCGCGCGACAGGCGGCCCTCCCGGCCCCATTTCCACGGCACGTCCCCACCAGGCTGGGAGTTCAGCTCAGGCAGCGCTGCTGGCCATGCAGCCTGGCAGCCCGCGGGCATGGGGAGCGAGCACTGGGAGGGGGAAGCAGCCCCTTTCTGCTCCACGGAACCAAGAGTGCAGTGGAGCTCGGAGGAGCCTTCCCCAGCGTGCTGACACAGGGACCCGAGCACGGCCTGACCTTTCACTTGTCTCTCGAAGTCGTTGCACAGCCGCGTGATCTCTTCCTCTTGCTTCTGTTAGGGAGAAGTTTCATGTGAGAGGCGGACAACCCAGTCCTGAGGTCACTGCATCACTACACAACCCAGTCCCCGAGGTTCACGCGGGCCTCCAGGCCAGGCCCAGCCATGGGGCCTGGGTTCCAGCAGCCAGGAGCCACCCCAGCAGGCAGCCAAAACCCGTCCTGCTCCCTGGGAAAGGCTCCCACCACGGCATGAACCCCATGTTATCTGAGCAAAGTGGCACAGTAGGTTCTCCAGCTGTTCTCAGGCGCTTTGAGCCACTGCTAGTGCCCTGCTGTAGGAGGGATTTCATAGAAATTGCCCCAGAAAGCTCTCCTCCCTGATTCTGTGCTGTCTTTCCAGTGCCTTTAAGTACATCCAACACCGGGATCTGCAGAAAACCCCATTCCCACCTCACCAAGACAGCAGAGGAGACAGTCTCCTGCTCACACACCATGGCTGGGAGGGCTCAGACAGCAGCCCCACTGCTTCCCTCTGAGGCAGAGGCACCTCACACACGGCTCCAGCCCCTGCTGCCCTGCCAGGCACCTACCAGGCGCATGTTTTTCACCACCACCTCGTTGGCCAGCTCTTGCTCCTTCAGCTCCACCTTTAAGGAGCGCATGTCTTTGCGCAGCTCCATCTCCTGGGCCCAGTGATCCTTCTGGGCCCCCTTCATGGACAGGGTGCCCTCTGCCTTCAGCTCGGTGAGGTTTTCCTGGTGCTCGTACAACAAGTGCTTCACCTTCTGCTTGTAAACCTAGAGACAAGCCAGCGAGCAGGTGACGGGTTTCAGCAGGAAAACACCTGAAGCTGGGATGTTGGCCGAGATGCTCCCGGCTTGTATCCTGCCCAGCTCCTCCTCTGCCCCCGTCCCTCACCTCCTCGGACCTGCTGCCTCTCGCCCAGGGCTCAGGGCACGCACACATCCCAGCCGTTTCCCCCTCCCACCTTGATCTCCACTTGGTGCCGCTCCTCCGCCTCCTCCATCTCGCGGTCCTTGTTACGCAGCTCTGCTTTCTTCTCCTCCAGCTGCCGGCGGGTGATCTCCCAGAACGTGTGAATCTTGTCGCGCTCCAGCTGGAAGTAGTTGCGCTCTTCCCGTTCCCGATCCAGCTCCTCCCGGAGACGCACGATGTGCTCCCCCAGCTGCAAAGCCAAGAGAAGGAAGCAGGTAGTGGGAAAAGGAGGCCTGGGACAGACGGCTCCCCTGAAAAACGTGCCGACCCAAAGATCTTCTCAAGATATCCGTGGTGAGCTCTGTCGTAAACCTGCAGAACACGGTAGCCTCTACTGGGACAGAGGAGGGGAGGACAAAAAGTGGGGATGGGGTGGGGAGAGCCCAGGACATGACAGTGACCCACCGGCCTCTGGAAAAGGAGTGACAAAATCTCCTCCTACCCTAAGCAGCCAGGGCTTGGGCATTCTGTCTCCCAGTAGCCAGTAACACGTTCTCAGGTGCTAGATAATACCGAGACATGCAAGATCTTCTCCTGGGAGTGCGATCGCCCAGGTCAGGACCGTCTCCTCCTATGCTCGTTAGGCACCCAGCACAACAGGCCCACGTTGGGCAGCCATGGCCTGCCCTCGCTGTCCCTAGGGAAGCCTCCTGCCCCGAGCACAGCGCGATTTGGGACGTGCTGAGAGTGCCGCAGGCTGAGTGATCGTACGGCTGGGAACAAGTGCAGCCACCTGTGGAGATGAGCCTGCTCACCCCAGAAAGGCACTGAACGCAGAGGGAAACTGATTCCAGCAGAATTGGCCAGCCAGGCCACTTTCTGAAGGAAACGCCACAAAACACTTGCTCAAATAACGGACTCCCATCAGAGGCACCTTTCCCAGGACATTTCCACGCTAGCAGGACGCCGACACGAGAGAACAGGGCGCCAGGGTTAAGGGACGAGGGCAAAGACAGCGAGAGCCCGAGGAGGAGAGCAGCAGGCCACGGCACAGCAGAAGCACGATGCTGAGGGAGCTGCTCCCCGCAGGAGAAGCGCCGAGCGGGCTCTGTGAGGGCCGCAGGCCCAGCACCGCCGTGTGTCGGGCACGGGCCCGGACGCCGAGCGGGTCCCCACGGCCCCCGCCACCCGTCACCCCCCTGCCCGGCCAGCAGCGCCCCGCAGGCGGCAGCCCCGGGGCCGGGCCGTTACCTGCTCCCTGCTCATCTCCTCGGGGCCCGAGGCGTCCGCCACGGCCGGGGCCTTGCCGCCCTTCCCCTTCCTCCCGGCCTTTTTGGGCGCCTGAGGGAACGGAGGACACGGAGCGCGTTACGCGGGGAGGAAGCGCCGGGACGGGGGGGACCGGGGGCCCCTCAGCGCCGCGCCCGCACCCCCCGGGGCTCCCCCACCGCCGGGCCCCGGCCCCCGGTTCCCCCCCCCCCGGTCCCCCGGTCCCCCCGTCCCGGCCCCGGTCCCCACCATGGCGGCCGGGGCCCCGCCGCCGTCTCCCTGGCAACGCGCGGGCAGCTCTCGCGAGAGTTGCGCGGCGGAGGCCCCGCCCCCTAGCAACGCGGGCCCGGCCCCGGTAACGGCGGCGGGGCCCGCTCCGGGTCCGGCCCAGCCGCGGCCGCCGCCGCTCCGGGTCCCGGCCGGGCCCGCGGCCCCGCTGCCCCCCGGCACCCCCGATCCGGAGCCGTTGCGCTGCGGCCCGCGGGGCCCCTCGGCCCTCCGGGAGCCCCGCGCCGCCCCACGGCCCCCCACACCCCGCCCCGGTGCGTCCCGGTCCCGCCCCCCCCCCCCGGTGCATCCCCGGGGCCCCTCAGCACCCCCGGATCCGCAGCCGCGGGACCCCCGCACCGGGACCCCCACGGTGCCCGAGGCCCCGCCTCGCTCCCGGTGCCCCGCACCCCTCCGGTGCTCCCCCCCGCGCCCCCTCCCGCAGCCCCCGGTCTGTCCGCTCCGGGTCCCGGTGCCCGCCGCCCCCCCCCGGGCAGGATGAGCCGCCCCCCCCGCGGCCCCGGGCCCGGCCCCCGCCCCCGCACCGCCCCCATCCCCGCCCCCGCCGCGGCGGGCAGGAGCGTGCGGGCTGCGGGCTGGCACCGGGCCCGCCCCGCCCAGCACCGGCACCGGCACCGGCCCGGTTCGGCCCGGCCCGGTCCGGCCCATGGAGGCTCCGGGAGCGGGCGGCGCCGCAGGTGAGCGGGGATGGGGCGGGGGGGGGGGCGGTGGCAACGGCAGCGGCGAGCCCATCACCGGGGCCCCGGGGGGGGCGGCGGGGGACGGAGGGGCTCGGGGGGACGGAGGGGGGTGTGCAAGGGGTGGGTGTGCAAGGGGGGGTGTGCAAGGGGGGTGTGTGTGCAAGGGTAGGTGTGCAAGGGGGGGGGTGTGCAATGGGGGGGGGGCGCAGGGGGTGTGTCAGGGGGTGCATGCGTGCACCAGGGGAGCGTGAGGGTGTGCAGGGGGGTGTCTGTGGGGCGGGGGACCCGGGGGGGGGGGGGGGGAGCACATCTCAGCCCCCTGCCCCGCATTACCGGGGGGGGGGGGGGGGGCTTCACCTGGGGCAGGGGGCGAGGTGTGCGCGGGGCACCCTCAGACACGGGGGTGCCGGGGCTGCCGCCCGCCTGCAGCGCCCGGGGACGGGGGTGGCGGCCCCGGGGGTGCGGCCGGGGGGGTCCCCGGCGCCGCAGCGGGGTCACGCCGGTGGCATCGAGCAGCTCCCGCGCGCGCCCGTCCCTCCTGCGTGTGCCCCGCACGCGGCGGTGCCACCGCCCCGGCCACAAGCCCGCCGTGCCCTCCCGCCGCGCCGGGCCCTTTAGCGGGGTCGGGGACCCGTCGAGGCGGCCGGAGCCCCCCGGTTGGGGTGGCCGGAGCCCGGTGCTGTCTCACCCTGCGGTTGACGTGAGTCAGCAGCGCGCCGAGCCCTGCTGCCGGCCCCCCGCTCCTCGCCGGGGAGCCCGAGCGGCGGCCGAAGCCCAGCAGCGCGGGGGCCACGGGGGATTGCTGCGGCAGGGAGCAGCGCCCCGGTGGGTGGGGGCTACGCCGGGGTGGGGGGGAACGGGGACGTCACCCACCGGGGCTGTGGTGCATGGGGTGGTGGCGGGGGGCAGCCCCACATCTCCCCCGGGCGTGGGGACGGGTGCGTACGGGGTTGCTCCTGGACGAGGAGCGGGGTGGGGAGCCGGTTTCCCTGCCGGAGGGAAGGTGGCGGCAGTGGTGGGGGCCCCGTCCCGCCTTGCGAGCCCAGGGCACGGTGCAGCCGCTGTCGGGGCAGGCGCACGGGCCGCCTGCTGCCCTCTGCGCCGAGCACCGCAGCCAAATGTCCCTGAAATTCCCCCTTTCTTGTGCTGTCTCCTTTGGGGGGGGGGGGGGGGGGGGGAAGGGGGGGGGGGTTCTGCCCCTTGCCCCACCACGCTGCCACCTCCCCGGGGGGAGGAGGTGACCCCCTGCCCCGACGAGCCTGTCCCTGCGCCCTGCGCCATCTCACCCGGCAGCGAACCGGTGGCGGGGCCCAGTGGCACGCGGCTGGGTCTGCTCACCTGCAGCCGTGACACCGGGCGGGCTGGGGGCCGTGCGTGCCACCGCGGTGCCTGGTGCCACCCCACGCACGGGGGGGGGGGGGTCTCTCGGCCGTGCTCGGAGCCAGCCCAGCCCCGGCTGTCCCCCCCCAAAGAGGGGCCGCCCAGCACGCACCGTGCCGTGTCTGCCCGTTCCCCCCCAGCTCTCCCCAGGAGACAAAACGCCTCTTGTCTGGGCTCCGGCCTCCGAACAGGCTGCGCTTTTGTCTCGCCGACACAAAGGGGCTGCGAGGGGCGGGGGGCTGCCGGCACCGGGGCTGGCGGGGCCCACGGCAGCTGCCTCGGAGCGCTGCCTGTTCCGCGGGGGTCCCGGGGACCCGCAGCCCCCTCAGCCGGAGAGCCCCAGGCAGGCGGCGGGGCCGCGGGAGGGAGCTGCCGTCACTGCCCCGGCCCCGCACCAACGTGGCAGGTGCCGGTTCTGCAGAGCTGGGCAAGGAGACGCTGGCCCCGGAGCGAACGGCGGGGACCCCTGTCCCCGGGACGGCTGAGGAGGCCCCCGACGTCCCCGTGGAGGAGCAGGGCGGCATCCCCATCCCCACCGCCAGCCTGCTGCAGGTCACCGAGCGGAGACGTGAGTGCGGCCCCCGCGCCCCCTTGCTTGCCCCAGGCCCCCCCCCCCCCCCCCCCCCACTGGTCACTGTCCCCCTCAGCCCCTCGTCCCTCCCTGGGTCCCCGCCCAGCACCCTCGGCTCCCCCCAGGGCCCCCAGCCCCGCCGTCCCCACCCTGGCGCCGCGGTGCCCGGCCGTGCCCACCCCCGTCCCGCTGCCCGCAGAGCCGCTGAGCAGCGTGTCCTCGCTGGAGGTGCACTTCGACCTGCTCGACCTGACGGAGCTGACCGACATGTCGGACCAGGAGCTGGCCGAGGTCTTCGCCGATTCCGACGAGGAGAACGCGGCCGGAGAATCGCCCAGCGGTGAGCGACCGGCCGCCCGCGCCCCGTCCCGCTGCCGTCCCCCGGGGGGGGGGCACGGGCTGAGCCTGCCGTCCCCGCAGGGCTGCACCCACAGGCCATGCCGCGGGCAGGGTACCTGCGCTCGCCCTCCTGGACCCGCGCGCGGGAGCAGGGCCGGGAGAAGAAGCACCTCAGCGACTCAGAGCTGCAGCCAGGCGCCGTGGACGCCTTCCTGGCGGTGGAGCGGCCGCAGCAGGAGTAGGAGCTGCCCCAGGCGGTGGGGACGGGCCCGGGGACGGGCCCTGCGCCTCATCCTCAGCGTTTTCCGACTGCGTTCCCCATGCCCCGCCTGGGAAAAGCCGTGCGGGGCGAAGGACTGGCTGGGGTGCCGGGGGTGGCCCTGGGCGGCGGGGGCAGCCCCAGCCCGCGGGTACCAAGCGATGCCAAAGCCGGTGGCCTGGTGGGGAGGGGGAACCGGCCCCTCCCGGCCCTGTAGCACAAAGGGGGCCGCGCTGCCCGGCCCCCACCTCCCTTCCGCCGTGGTCCTGGCCCCCGGGAGCCCCGGCTCGGTGGGGCCAGGAGCCGCGCGGTGCCCGCGCCGTACCACCCGCCACCATGTAGCAGCTGTGTGTACCGGTAAAACCGAGCGACCCACGGCCACGGCTCTGCCCCGTCACTGGGGGAAAGGGGGGGATGCGACCCCCAGTTGGGGGGGAGCTGCCAGAGGTGGAGGCGGCTTAGAGGGGACCCTGTGCCGCCAGCGGGGGGAGCCCCTGCAGGAGCAGCACCAGGCGTAGGGCAGGCAATGGGGAGGGATGCAGGGGAGCCTGTGAGGCAGGAGAACCAGACCCCGTGCGTGAGGGCCTGCCCCGGTGCCCCCCCCCCCCCCCCCCCCCAGCCCACCGAAGCCCCCCCAGCCCCAGCCGGTGACCCCCCGCTCTGCCAGAAGCAGCCCCCAGATGGGGTCACGACTGCGGCGCTGTGCAAAAAGGCCACGCTGCTGCGACAGAGACCGGGCGAGTGTTGCAGGAGCAGTGTTGGGGGACAGGACACGGGTGGGGGGCCACACGCAGTGGGGGCTTCCACGAGCAGCAGCGAGCAACCGCGAGAGTGGGGGGGGACCAGCAGCGTGCAGGACCCCTGCCGTAGTGTCACACACGGGCACTGCCCTTAACTCCCCCCCCCCTCTTTCCCCCCAACCCCTTGGCCCTGTCCTTCACTGTGCTAAAGTGTGTCCCATGGAGCAGGGGGAACAAAACCAAGTGGTATTTCCCCCACGCCAGCAGCATCCAAGCAGGTAGTGTCCAACCAGGCAGGGCCATGCACGGTGGCTGCCGGCAGCCCCCCCAGGGCAGGACCCCCCCCCCCCCCAGCTCCCGGCTCTCCTCCCGCACACCCTGCCCAGCCCTTTGGGAGCGCGTGGAGATGGAGAGAAATCCAGGGCAGCCTCAGCCCCGTCCTGGCACCCTTGCCCTTCCTGGCAGAGCCCGTTCCTCCGGCTCCGCTGGCGCGCTCGCGGCAGAGCCGGGGCCACGGGCTGGGAGCCTGCAGAGCCCACGCCTGGGGCTGGGCCCTCCCTAGGGCTCTGCCTCGGCCACGGAGTCCTGGAAGAGGGACTGCTTCCGCAGGCTGAGCCGGGCGCACTTGGGGCACGTGGTGGAGTTGTCGTAGTAGCAGTCCCTGCGGGGAAGGGACGCGTCAGGGAACGCCGGGAAGGGCCCCGGAGCTGCCCGGCCCCCCCTGCCGCAGCGCCCGAGGGGAACGCAGCGAGGCACCGGCACCCGCCGTACCTGTGGAAGACGGCGGAGCAGTCGGTGCACACCGAGGTGTGGCTGTCGAAGGGGAAAAGCACGTCGCCCTCCTTGCAGAGCTCGCACACGAAGCCTTTCGCCTGGCAGCGCTGCGGCGAGAGGGGGCAGAGGGGCTCTGGTACCTGGGTGCTTGGCAGGGACCCCCAAAGACCCCCCCACACACACCCTCCACGTGGCTCTGGCCCCACGGGGCCGTGCCCAAAGCCACCCCGCTCACCTCGCAGTCCAGCTTGATGTGCTTGGCGAAGAGGGTGTGGATCTCGGTCAGGGAGCAGCTCAGGCGCCCGGCCTCAATGTCGATGAGGTCCTGCAGCGAGTACATCTCGTCGTTCTCCACAAAGTGCTGCCGGTCCTGCAGCTGTGGGCGGGCAGACGTCAGCGCTGCGCCCGTCACCGCCGTGCCCACGCGCCCGGGGGCCTCCCTGGCCTCGGCCTCCCTCCCTCCCGCTGAGGCCAGGCCTGACCTGCAGCAGCAGCCGTGCCTCCATCGCCTCCTTGCAGGTGATGAAGTACGGCTTCATCAGCAGGATGTCCTGGCGCAGCTTCTGCGGGTGGGCGCGGGGGGACAGGGACAGGGAGGAGACAGGAAGAGGTGGTGGCAGGGGCAGGATGGAGACAGGGACAGGGATGAGATTGAGGTAATGGTGTGGGAGCGGGAGAGGATATGGGGACAGGAACAGGTTGGGGACAGGGACAAGGCCACGCTGGGTCAGCCCCAGCCCTGCAGCAGTTCAGGTACCCCCACACCTCCAGTCAGCGCCGCCCCCCACCTTGCCCTGCTCCCCCTTCCCAGCCCCCAGCAGGCGCTGCTGGCCCCAGCCCCCTCCCCACTTAATGCCATCCCTCCCACCAGCCCCATCCTGGGGTCCCCGTCCCCCCCCCAGCCCCTGCCCGCCCGCGGCCCCACCGCGCTCACCCGGATCTCCACCAGCTCCTCCACGTAGTTGAAGAGCAGGGGGTTGATCTCCCGCAGCTTCAGCACGGGCCGCGACACCATCAGCGCCAGGTACCGCATGCTGCAGCGCGACACCTGCGTGCCCGCCACCGTCACCCTGCGCCCAGGGACACTGGGGCCTCCCAGTCCCCACGGACCAGGGAGCTGGCCCCCCCCAGGACCCCATAACAGAGTCACAGCCCCCCAAGTGGCCTCCACCCAGGGACGCAGCCCCCAGGGACCCCTGCCCGGGGACATGCCCTCCCGAGTGATCCCCCCCAAGAGACCCCGCGGCCCCCACCAGCACCACGGGCACCTTGCGGGGCTCAAAGTCCCAGTTGTGGATGGCGCGGGCGGGGACGACGGCCAGGTCGTTCCAGTGGCAGCTGCTGCAGTAGTAGAGGCCGGTGTAGTCGCACTGCCGGGCCTCACTGGGCACCCCCCCTGCGGCGGCACACGCGTCGGTACCGGCACCCGCAGCCACACCGGCACCGCCGCCGCACCCCGGGATGCGCAGAGCACCCAGAGGGCGATGCTGGGGTCCCAGACCCAGCCCCCCACAGCCCCAGAGCCCCCACCTCCAGCTCTCCCCAGCCCCACGCAGCCCCCAGAGCCCCAACGCCCCCCTCCCACAGCCCCCCGGCGCCTTACGGAGGGCGATGGGTGCCCGGCACTCGGCGCAGCGGTAGTCCTGGCTGTCCAGCCCGCTCTCAGGGCAGATGCTGAGCTGGTACTCGGCCTGGTGGCTCACCTTGGACCTGACGCAGGGCTTGGTGACCAGGGGCAGGCACTTGCTGTGGCACCGGTAGTAGCACCCTGCGGGCAGGCGGCCGTCAGCGTGGGGCCGGGGAGGGGACGTGGCGGGGGGGGGGTGTCTGGGCCCCCGACCCACCTGTGCAGGTGTACCAGGTCTGGATGAGCCCCCAGATGATGGTGCTGCACTTGTCGCACGTCTGCTTGACGCTCTTGCTCTTCTCCTTGTAGAAGCGGTGCTCCAGCACCACGCGGATGTTGGGCTCCTCCTCGTCGGGGTCCTGCGGGCGGCGGGGGTCAGTGTGGGCCTGCCCAGAGCCACAGACTCCCACCCTGGGACCTTCAGGACGCCCCCCAGACCCCCAGAACCCCACTCTCTAGGGCCCCCAGGGCCCTCAGGACCCCCCCAGAACCCTCAGAACCCCCCCTCCAGGGCCCCCAGGACCCCCCCAGCACCCGCAGGACCCCCCTCGGACCCTCAGGCCCTCTCTCCAGAACCCCTGGGACCCTCAGGACCCCCCCAGGACCCTCAGAACCCCTCTCCAGGGCCCCCAGGACCCTCAGGACCCCCTCTCCAGGGCCCCCAGGACCCCCCCGGACCCCCCCCGGACCCTCAGAACCCCTCTCCAGGGCCCCCAGGACCCTCAGGACCCCCTCTCCAGGGCCCCCAGGACCCCCCCGGACCCTCAGAACCCCTCTCCAGGGCCCCCAGGACCCTCAGGACTCCCTCTCCAGGGCCCCCAGGACCCTCCCGGACCCTCAGGACCCCCCCCGGACCCTCAGAACCCCTCTCCAGGGCCCCCAGGACCCTCAGGACCCCCTCTCCAGGGCCCCCAGGACCCCTTCTCCAGGGCCCTCAGGACCCCCTCAGGACCCCCGGAACCCTCAGGACCCCCGCAGGACACCCAACCCCCTGCTCCAACCCCCCGCCCCCCCCCCCCCCCGGAGCCCCCGGCCGCACCTGCAGCTCCTGCAGCTTGAGCCGGAGGTGGATGAGGCGCACCACGGCGTCCTTCTGCCGCTCCGAGTGCTCGGGCAGCGCCAGGATGGCCCGCTTGCACTCCTCGATGGCGCGGCGCAGCTGCCGCACGTCGGGCGCCAGGATCAGGCCCTGCGGGACGGGACGGGACGGGACGGGGGGAGCGGGGGGCTGCAGCCCCCGGTCCCCGACCCCCCCAGCCCCCGCTCCCCGACCGCCCCACTCACCACGGGCCGCGAGAAGTGGTCCTCGGCCAGCCCCAGGTCCATGGGGCGCTCCGGGCTCTCGGCGTCCCCCGGGCACGGCTCCGGCCGCCGGGCAGCCGGCGGGGGGGCACCGGGGGGCGGCTCCTCGGGTCCCCCCCCGGCGGGAGGCTCGGGGCCCTTGTTGAAGGGGTTGAGGTGAGCCTGCCGGAACCGGGCCAGCTTCTCGTCGTACGCCATCGCCGCACCGCCACCGGCACCGCACCGGCACCGGCACGGCACCGCACCGGCTGAGCGCCGCCCCCGGTACCGGCCCCGCCCGCGGCGTGGGGGCGGGGCCCCCCCTCGCCACTCCCCCCTCCTGCCCCCCCTGGCGGCCGGCGGAGTGCGCAGCGCCCGGGGGGGGGACGGGGGGGAGCCGGCCCTATAAGCGAGCCCCCAGCCCCACCCCGGCCCCCCGCCGCAGGGGGACCCAACACCCCCAGAGCCCCCGGGGGGGGCTGAGCCTTGCTGCCCCCGAGTCGGGCCCTATCCCCCACCCGGGGCTGTGTCCCCCCCCGGCCATCAGCTGGGACAAGGGACAGCAGGGGGCGCCCCCGGGGCATTGTCCGGGGGGTGACAATGGCTGGGGCACGGCCCCGACCACCCCCCCCACACCACCACCACCAGCCGGGCCTCCCCCCCCCCCCAGCAGACACAGACAGGGAAGGAACCGGACAGCAATAAATTTATTGAGTATTCCAAAAAAAATATTAGACACGAACCAGTAAAAAACGAAAAGGGGGAGGGGGGGAGGCCAGGGGGGTCACGGGAGGGGCCGAGCTAACGCAGGGCGGGGGAGGGGGGGAGCAGACACCGAAGGGGCGAGGCCGGGGCCCCCCCCGGGAAGCAGCGGGGCCGGGGGACGATGGCGAGCGGGGCCGGCATCACTTGGCGCCCTGCGCCTCCGACTCCTCCTCGTCGTCCTCGTACATCTCGCCTTCCTCCTCGGCCGTGGCGTCCTGGTACTGCTGGTACTCGGACACCAGGTCGTTCATGTTGCTCTCGGCCTCGGTGAACTCCATCTCGTCCATGCCCTCGCCCGTGTACCAGTGCAGGAAGGCCTTGCGGCGGAACATGGCCGTGAACTGCTCCGAGATGCGCTTGAAGAGCTCCTGGATGGCCGTGCTGTTGCCGATGAAGGTGGAGGACATCTTCAGCCCCCGGGGCGGGATGTCGCAGACGGCCACCTTGACGTTGTTGGGGATCCACTCCACGAAGTAGGAGCTGTTCTTGCTCTGGATGGCCAGCATCTGCTCGTCCACCTCCTTCATGGACATGCGGCCGCGGAAGACGGTGGCCACGGTGAGGTAGCGGCCGTGGCGCGGGTCGCAGGCGGCCATCATGTTCTTGGCATCAAACATCTGCTGGGTGAGCTCGGGGACGGTGAGGGCGCGGTACTGCTGGGACCCGCGGGCCGTCAGGGGGGCGAAGCCGGGCATGAAGAAGTGGAGGCGTGGGAAGGGCACCATGTTGACCGCCAGCTTGCGCAGGTCAGCGTTGAGCTGCCCGGGGAAGCGCAGGGAGGTGGTGACGCCGCTCATGGTGGCAGAGACGAGGTGGTTGAGGTCGCCATAGGTGGGGGTGGCCAGCTTGAGCGTGCGGAAGCAGATGTCGTAGAGCGCCTCGTTGTCGATGCAGTAGGTCTCATCCGTGTTCTCCACCAGCTGGTGGATGGAGAGGGTGGCGTTGTAGGGCTCCACCACCGTGTCCGACACCTTGGGGGATGGCACCACGCTGAAAGTGTTCATGATGCGGTCGGGGTACTCCTCGCGCACCTTGCTGATCAGCAGGGTGCCCATGCCCGAGCCCGTGCCACCACCCAGCGAGTGGGTGAGCTGGAAGCCCTGCAGGCAGTCGCAGTTTTCGCACTCCTTCCGCACCACGTCCAGCACCGAGTCCACCAGCTCGGCCCCTTCTGTGTAGTGCCCCTTGGCCCAGTTATTGCCGGCCCCACTCTGACCTGCGAGGGAAAGGGGGGAGGAAAAAAAAAAAAACAAACAAACAAAAGACATGATGGGTGCTGGGGGGGGACACGGCACCGAGATCTGATTCTGGGACAGGGTGGGGAGCGGGAGCCGCCGGGCTCGGCGCCGTGAGGACGCACCCACAGACGGCCCCGGGGCCGGACAGGTGAGGGACGCGGCCCCGCCGGCGCTGCCCATCCCGGCCCCCCCAGCCCGCGGCACAGGGCGTGGCCGCCTACCGAAAATGAAGTTGTCGGGGCGGAAGAGGTGCCCGAAGGCACCCGAGCGCACGCTGTCCATCGTCCCCGGCTCCAGGTCCACCAGGATGGCGCGAGGCACGTACTTGTGAGCTGCGGAGAGACCTCGTGCTGGAGGGGACCCGACGCCGCCCCGGCCCCCCCGGGGTCGCACTCATTGTCCTCAAGCCTCAGGGGCTCACGGGGCTGGGTGCATGTGTTGGTCCCCCAGACAAAAGGCTCCCCACTGGGCTGGGTGCATATGTCCATATCTCCCCCCCAGGGTCCCATGGGGCTGGCACACCCATGTCAACCCCCCTCTTCCCCCCCAAAAATCCATAAGGTCCCACGCAGCTGGGTGCACACGCCCATCCCACCCCAAACCACAGGGTCTCACAGAGCTCATTTTCCCCCTGTCCCCCCCAAACCATAGGGTCCCCATGGGGCTGGGTGCATGTATCTGTCCCCCCCGCCCCGCAGGGTCCCTGCAGGGGGTGGCAGCACCGGGATGGAGGGAGGGGGGACACAAAGGCGATGGGGTAGCGGTGCCCCGGTCCCCGGGGGCTTACAGGAGGCCTCATTGTAGTAGACGCTGATGCGCTCCAGCTGCAGGTCCGAGTCGCCCACGTAGTTGCCGCTGGGGTCTATGCCGTGCTCATCGCTGATCACCTCCCAGAACTGGGGGGGGGGGGGGCACGGCCTCAGCGGGGGCGGCGGCCCCGTGCCGTGATCGTGTCCCCCCCGCCTCCCTGGGACCTCCCCCGGGACCGGCACCGGGGCTGCCGCAGCCCGGGACCCCCGGGAGGGGGCTCAGCACCGGGGGTGGGTGGGGAAACACCGGGTGGGGGGGATCCCGCCCCCGCCCCGCATCCCGGGGTGCCCCCAGGGGGTATGGGGGGGGGGGGGGGGGGGGGCAGGGGGCGGCGGGGCCCCTCCCGGTACCGGGTCCGCCGCGGGGGCGGGCGCTGTCCGCGGTGCTGAAGGGCGGCGGCGGGGCCGGGCGGCGGCGGCGGACAAAGGAGCGGGGCGGGGCCCTTTGTCCGCCCGGTGCGGCGGAAGGAGGAGGAGGAGGAGGGGGGGGGGTGGCGGCGGCGGGGGGGGGGGGGAGGGGGGTCTTTGTCCGCCGCTCCGCAGCGCCGGGGCGGGGCCGGTGCCGGTGCCGCCGTTACCTTGGCGCCGATCTGGTTGCCGCACTGCCCCGCCTGGATGTGGACGATCTCCCTCATGGTGCGGCCGGGCCGGGAGCGCAGCGGGAGCGGAGCGGGACCGGCAGCGGAGCGGCACCGGCAGCGCGGGGGGCGGCCCCGCCGCCGCCGCCGCCTTTATAGGGGCCGCGCGCCGCACCGGGCCGGGCGCTGACGTCACCGCCGCGCCGCGGCCAATCAGCGCCCGCCGCCGCAGCCCTGCAACAGCCCTGCGGCACCGGCACCGCCGCCCGGCACCGGCACGGCTCGGTCCGGCACGGCCCGATATGGCCCGATATGGCCCGGTCCGGTCCGGCCCGGCCCGGTATGGCCCGGCCCGGCCCGGCCGCGCCGTGCTCAGCCCGGCCCGGTGCCGCGGCACCGCCCAACCGGAGCATCCCCGGTACCGGGGGTCGTTGACACACGAACACCCCCCCACACACCCACACCCACACACACGCGGGGGGGGAGTTGGGGAGGGGTCCCCGCAGCCGCTGGGGGGGGAGGGGAGGCGGCACGCCCACCCGGCCACGCGTGGGGGGACCCCGGCCCCCGCGGGGGGAGCACGGGCCCCGCCCGCCCCCGCGGGGATTGGGGCTCCACCGGCAACCGAACCCGGTCCGAGCATCCCCGGGGCAGCGGGAGCCCGGCCCGAATCCTGCCCGGGGGGCTCCGTCGGGGCCGGGGGGCTCCGTCCCGGCTCCGGGCCCCCCCGCGGGCCGGCAGCGTGCGCGGCCGCAGAACAAAGGCGGCGGCGGCGCGGGGCTGCCTTTGTCCCGCCCGGGGGCGGCCGCGCTCCGCAGCCCCCCGCTCCAGCGCCCCCCGGGGCGGCCGGGACCCCCCCCCCAATCCCCGCCGGTGCCGGGAGCGGGCCGGAACCGGTGCCCGCGGTCCCGGTAACGGGAAGCGATGGGTCCGCGGATAAAGGGCGGGTGCGGGCGGGGGCAGCCCGCACGGAGGCTCCCGGTGCCCCGCGGCGCTCGGGGCCACACGGCGGTGCCAGGCAGAGCATCACTGCAAAGAGCCTTTATTCGGTACCGCGAGGCCGGGCAGCCCCCCGGCACCCAGCCCGGTCGGGGCACCAGGAGGAACGCCCCATGGCGCGTCTGTCCGTCCATCTGTCCATCCGTCTGTCCGTGCCGGTGCCTACCAGGAGCACAGCACCACCTCCCGCAGCGTCCGCCGGAGCTCCCGGCTCCGGAAGGCGTAGATGAGGGGGTCGACCACCGAGTTGCAGATGATGAGGATGAGGAAGAGGTTGAAGTAGCCGAAGAAGCAGGTGCAGAAGGGGTTGGTGGGGCAGGTGACGATGAGGATGAGGTGGAAGAAGAAGGGCCCCCAGCAGACGAAGAAGACGCCCAGCAGGATGGTGAGCGTCACGGCTCCCTTCAGGCTGCTGGTGTGGTAGACGGTCAGGTGCTTCTGCTGGCTGGAGATGCTGCGCAGGTGGTGGCGGGCCAGGGCGAACATGTGGATGTAGAGCACCAGCATGAGGATCAGCATGAAGAGGAAGAAGCTGATGAGGCAGAGGAGGATGGCGTTGTTGCGGTAGTAGGTGATGAAGATGGTGCTGGAGACGGTGCTGGCCAGCCAGACGCTGGCCATAGTCACCACGGCCCGCTGCAGCGTCATGATGCTGTGGTAGCGCAGGGCGTAGAAGATGGTGATGTAGCGGTCCACGGCGATCACCCCTAGGAAGGAGAGGGAGGACACGACGGAGCTGCAGATGAGCATGTCGATGATGTTGTCCATGTGGCGGATGATGCTGGCGCGGATCACCAGCACGCCATGCTCCATCAGCAGCATGAAGAGCGTCTCCGCCAGGTTGCTGACGCTCACCAGCATGTCGGAGACGGCCAGGCAACAAATGAAGTAGTACATGGGCGAGTGCAGGTTCCTGTTCTTGAGGATGGCGGCCACCACCAGCAGGTTCTCCACCAGGCTCACCAGCCCCAGCATGAGGAAGAGTTCGTTGGGCACATTGAACCCCTGGCACCAGGCGCCGCCAGCCCCGGCCGTGGCGTTGCTCTGGTTGCCCTCGCTGGCGTTCCAGGGCTCACGGAGCAGGCGCAGGGGGGCCAATGTTGACATGGCCCCGACCTCAGCCCCGGGGGCTCCCTGGATGGTGGCCGTGGCTCCAGGGCCCCCCACAGCACCTGCAGGCCCCCTGAGTGCCCGGCTGGCCCCGCCAGCAGTCCTGCAGCACCCAGCTGTGAGGTCAAGAGGACATGGGCACCGCGGCGCCCTGAGCGCGGGGGAGATGGGGAAGGGCCCCCCCACCCCACCAGCGTCCCACTGGTGTCGCAGCCGCCCTCCTTGCCAGCCCTTCCTGGCGTCCTCAGAGCTCAGCAAGGGCTCGGCGGCAGTTATGGGGAAGAAAGGGCCCTTTCTCTGCACCACTTTAAAGCCGTCTCCCTCAGCTCCTCCTCCCGAGGAGGGTGGGCACACACATGACAGCCTGTGCCCCAGCAGATGGGGCAGCCGCCACCGAGGCTGGGGCTGCCGGACCCCGGCACTGCCCTGGGGCACTGCGCACCCTGGGGTCCCTGCGCACCCTGGGGGCCATACACCACGGCCTCCACGTGCCATAGGGGTGTTCTGCTCCCTGCGGGTGCCAAGTGTGCTGGGGGACCATGCACACTGGGGTTCCCATGCTCCCTGGGGTCCTGCATGCCCCGGAGCTTCCACATGCCTTGGGGACCCCAGCGGGACCGTCCCCACAGCCGGGGCAGTGCGAGGGACGGAACTCACCCACGGCCATGGACGTGTCCCCCTGCTGCACCCAGGTGCTGCGTTGCAGAGCAGTGACATGTCCCCTGGGGACTGTCAAAGGCACAATTGAGCACAGTCCCACACTGTGGCCAGCTTGCGGCCTCTCTCACAGCCCGGTGCCACAGCAAGCCCAGGCGGGCTGGGGGACGCGGGACCCATCTGACCATCACGTGCCTTTGGCTGGCTGTTGATGCCCAGAGCTGCTCAGCCACCAAAGAGCCATTCAGGGCTCCATGAACAGGCCGTTCACACCCAATGCTTCCGCTCCTTCCTGCGGGGCGCCGGGGCCTGCCCGGGGCTCAGAGCTGCCCCCGGTCCCATGTGCGTGGAAGCAGCTGCGTGCAGGGCTGGTGCCCGTGCTCAGTAGGGAGCAGAAGACATTTTAACACCCTAGCTAATGAGAACCGCCTGCTGAGCTGAGGTCAGTACGCACACATCCCCGGTGCTGGGCTGGGAGCAGCGAGGCTGCGGCAGGAGCCTGCTCCCACGATCGAGGCCACGGCCTGGGGACACCCATGGATGGGCACGGACCAGCCCACGAGCCCCAGCCCTGATCCCTGGCACGGGCTGGGGTCAAGCACCCGCAGCAGTACCCAGCTGGAGCAGCCTCGCTCGGCGCCAGCCACCTGGGCAGACGGCGTCCCCGGCACCTCCCACGCCTCGCGGGCAGGATCAGCCCAGGCCGCGGGGAAACGTGAGCGGGAGGAATCCGGACCAGCAGACACCGGCTTCCCCGCCCGGTACGCGTGGTGAATTCTGGCTTTGTCAACACAGGCTTTGGGAGCAGAGCTGCAAAATGCCGAGTCTGCAGCTCCGAGCACCGCGAGCGCGGGGCGCAGCCGGGGCTCAGCTCCTGCAGGGATGTGCCAGGGGCAGGATGGGGCCAGGGCCAGCCCCAGGCGGGAAGCTCAGCCTGCAGGGAGCCCGGCTGCAGCATGGCCACAGTGGGAGGAGGGGGATTTGTTCCGGGCAGCGCAGCCTGGCTCAGCACTGGAGCCACGCACACCGTTACACAGCAGAAATGAAAGAGCTTTGTGGGCAGCAGCGATGAGCTAAGGCTTTTATGGTGCCGCTGACCTCATTCCTGCCTCTGCACTGTTTTGTGCCCCACTTGAAGGTAGGGAAACAAGGGAAGCTGGTGGGGAAAAGAAAAAAAAAAGAGGGGAGGGGGATCCTCTCCGCTCCCAGCAGCATCAATGGCTGCAGCGCAAGAGGAGCCGCTCCCCACCCACCCCCAGCAGACACCGGGAGAGCTCCAGCTCCAGGGCAGATCACAGGGAACTGCGAGGAGCAAGGACACAGCCCAGTCCCTCCCAGCCCCGAGGGAGCTTGCAGGGCAGCCGCCCCCACCCCGCCGCAGGGAAGGCGCCTTCAGCCTGGAGGAAGCACAAAGGACAAGGAGACAGCAGGAAGAAAAGGCTACGACCATTAAGCACAGGGCTTGAGAAGAGAGAGCCCAGGGAATTGGGCATTAACTGTGTTTGCAGGGGCCCAGAAGGGGCCTAAACTGCTGCAGATTATTAGCCCTGCCCTTTTAAGACAGCGCTCAGCCTCACGCAGCAGCGGCAGCCTCCCCTCGCAGCAGCCCTTTCCGCACAACGACAGCCAGCACGTCTGGTTTCTATGATTTTATTGGAGTGGGACAGGGTTGGGGCACAATTAACACAGGGTCAGGGTGGGAGACACGTGCTCTCAGCTCAGTCCCAGTCCCCGTCGCCTTCAGGATTGTCGTCTCGGGGGGGTTCCTGAAACTGGATGTTCGCCAGCATGTCCCGCATGGCTGCCATGAGCCTGTTCACCCCCTGGTTGAGGTCCTGCCCTGCTCCCGCCTCGTCATCTCCATCGTGCCTGATGTCCCCCTGCAAGAGAGCAGAGCTGGAGGACCCCGGCAGAGAGCTCGCTGCCTGGCTGCAGCAGGCAGGGACACAGACAATGCCGCCTGCCAAAAAGCATCAGGCTGTTCTGCAACCTGACGTTTACACACTGCATATGCCAAGAGCCACTCCCTTTGCAGAAAGGCTGTGCAGTAGAAACTTGTGTACTGAAAGCAAAAGTGCGCTCCGATTCGCCGGCAGCAGCTGACTGCACATACCTGCAAGTTAAAATTTGGCAACAGTGATCGGAAGAAGAGAGATAAAGTGCTTTCGTTGGATGGATGATTCGTTCTGAAAGACACAAGTTGCACACCACGGTTAAGGGGGTAGCTTGTGCTTGACCTGCCAGTGCTCACCCGGGCTGAGACAGGGCAGAGCAGCTGGTAACCACACAAACCAGGGCCCCTCCCTGAGCCAGTCAGACTCTCCCAAAGCGACGTACTGGGGAATTCATGAGCATTTCTTACCCCAGGCAGCCAGCAGCTAGCCAGCCCCTGGGCAAAACAACCATTAAAAGCATTGCCCTGTGTCCTCTGACCTGGGCCAGCGTGTGAGACACGTATGAGCCTCACCTGAACAGTCTTTGCAACCACAGACAGCTGCGATCGTATCCGTGTTTACCCCAACCCACCTCAGTTAAGAAACAAAGTTTTTTTGTTTGTTTTTTTTCCCCAAACAGGCTTTGCCTCCACACCTGTGACTAGCTGCTGTCTGCGATGGCCACCACCAGCCCCACCAAGAGGCAGCAGGACCAGCCCTGCCTGTTTGCTGAGCCTGCTGGCAAGCTCCCAAGCCAGGCTGCTCTCCCTCGGAGGGAGGAGGATGCCAGTGCTGAGCACCCTGCACCCCGGCTGAGGCAGCCAGGTGTCGATGCTGGGAGGAGGCGAGCTGTGCCGGCACAGGGGCAGAGAAGGTACCTTTCTGGTCTAGTGTAGGAGATGATGGAGTCCAGAGGAGGAAGGGGGTCAAACCCCATCACAGGCTGCGATGTCACCTCCTGCAGAGGGGAAGAAGAGAGAGGTGAAGGCTGCGCACCACCAGCAACAAACACCAAGGCATGGAGATGGCTGGACCTGCTGGGCAGGCCTTGGTCTTGGGAAAAGCAGCAGCGACAGCCCAGCCTGCCCGCACACGCCGCTGCGCGCCTTATCCTGAGGACACTCAGGAAGCTGTACGCAGAGGGAGGATGCTTCGAGGTCATGCAGATGTTTCCTTTCTGGTGGCTGTGGTTTGAGACATGCCCAACATCTGCATGCGTAGTAAGGACACAAGTGCAACCACTCTGCAGACAGCAGCACCATCCGCACCCCCAGGGGGCCCTCACCAGAGGCAGAGCTGCCGTGGCCTCCTTCATCTCTGAGAGGATGACATGCCGGTAGATATTCCTGGGGGCACTCTGGTATCTCATCTTCCTCCTAAAGCAGGGAGCGGGAACAGCTGATGGCACAGAGCACACCTCAGCACAGCCAGCGTTTCATCTCCACTTGTCTAGGTGCAATGTCAGCTTCATCCCTGGCTCTGCCGGGACCCACCAGGTCAGACTGAGCTGGCCAAAGGTGAAGCCAAGCTCACTTGTCAGCTGCTAACCTCCAGACGGAAGAGCAGAGCAGCTCAGGGACACTGCACAGCTCACTCACCAGCCTCTTACCTCTGCAAGTCAGCAGAGCAAACTAACACCAGTTTAAGAGAAGAACTAACGCCTCCCTCTCCCACTTCTCAGAGATGGAAAGTGTTTCTAAGCACTTTGAACAAGCCCCAGCGTCACTGCTGCCCAGGACAGAGCTGCTCTCTCATCTGCTGAGCCCCCCAGCCTGACCTGTCCCCGTGTTTCAGCACCCAGGTCCCTTATGAGAGCCCGTCACCTCTGCCTGTTGCACTCACTTGAGCTCAGACTCCTCCACCAGCGGGTCTCTGGTGTCTACCATGCGTAACACCTCGTGGACGTTTGTCTCCAGCCAAGCCATGACAGCTGGGTCCTTCCACAGGGAGTGAGTCCTTCCCACGTAGAGAGACGTCAGCTGGTTCAAGGCGGGAGGCTGGCTAAAGGACACAGTTGTTATTCAGGGCACTCTCCTCCTGCCTGCAGGTCCCCATGCTGTCTGGAAAGAGCTCGTCCCTGCATCGTGCTTCCGCGTGAGAACACAGAGAGGGATCACAGGCTCCCAGCTCCGCTGTTTACATCTACCTTCACCAGTCTTTCTGCCTCCTTCTATTTTTGGGATAAGCAGAGCCATGAGATGAAAGTTGCTCTGCCTTTACCCGAGGGGGAGACCATTCACGTGCTCAGGAGGACCACGTGTCAGGGAAATCCAGACTGGCAGGAGACAGCCTGCCCTGAAAGCATCGCTCTGACTACATGTACCGACAAGCTGCAGTATGAACTTCTGACCCATCCGCATTAAGGTGAGGCAGGCCTATTAGAGTTATCTGGTAGCCTTTATGGGAATCCATTATCAATGCATCTAACAGCCTCTCAGCATGAAAAGCAAATATTGTCCTCTACAGCTTTTTAACTCCATTAACTGCCTGAGCAAGCAAAATCGCCAATACCAGGACAATCGATTCCTTCTCTTACTGAGAACATCTCCAGGTCTTACCTTATCTGAGCATTCAGCCCAAAAAAGGAATGGGAGGCGACCCTGGCATCAGGCTGCACACTGCAGTGATCCAACAGCGGCATAAGAACTGCAGGAGAAAGTCACACAGCTCGCTTTCAGCCTGCTGAGAAGCGCCATGGGAGCGGTCAGTCACCACCGCCAGGGCTGCGGGGAGACAGCCCCATCCCAGGGGCCGAGCACCCCACCAGGCTGGGGCGCTGAACAAGAACCGACGCAAGGAGGATGCAAGGATGCTGCCAGCTTCACGGCTGGAGGTTATGCAGTGTTTTGATCTCTGGATGGATGATGGAAACAGATCCACAGTAAATAAAAAAGAACATTTCTTTTCCCCCCTCAGTAACATAAGGTACAATTTCATGCACTTAATGCTGTTGGCCTTTGAACTTGAACAAAGGTTTTATTTCAGTCACCGTGACAAGCAGCAAAAAACATGGTTTCAACCAACACAAACTAAACCTCTGTTCGAAAGCTGGTTATTCCTGGCTTTAAAAGACACACCCTCCTTGGCATTCTGTGTCCCCTCTGGGCCTGGAGGGGCTGTGTATCTCCTTTCAGGAACATGAGCACCAAATGGATAAAAGCAAGAGTGATGGGCACCCGTAGAAAGGACATCTGAAGCAGAGCAGTGCCTTGGAGAGAAAGCTAAGAGAGACTAGTTGTCTGTTCTGGGCAACCCCAGGGTAAAACATGTTCCCGCTCCAAGAACCTAGTTCTCACCCTCCCCCAGCCTGCATGCCCGTGACTCTCTTCAGCGAAGGGCCAAAGAGGAGGACGAGCAGCACAGAGCACAGTTGCTGATCTCCTCCCAACACGCGGAGGACTCATGGCTCTCCGTACCCACCCTGGTTCCCACCCTGGTCCCATCGCTCTCTCCCTGGCCCTGCCACGGTGCAGGGCAGGCTGAGCCCTGGCGGTGGGTTCAGCGCGGGCTCCAGCAGCCGACCTGCTGCGGGCCGGCCGAGCTGTGTCACCCCTCTGAGTCAGTGTTCCTGTCCCACATGGACGGAGGCCAACGCCATTCGCAGCCCGTAGGCAAACTGCTGCTTCTGCATTTGACTACTTGGAATCCAGCGTTGGCTCTCACAGATGAAGAGAGCGACAAAGCCTGCGGGGACGGACTTACCGGTGGGGACAGACTTACCGCTTGGGAACATGATCAGCGCAAGCTGGATGAGCCGGGCAGCTCTCTCCCGGGCTTGGCTTAACTCCAGCTCCGAGCGCTCCTCCTGCTGGCTCAGGAAGAAATAGGCCAACGGCACTGAGAAGGCAAAATTGGGGAGCTGGGACAAATTCCGGTGACTCTGCAGGATCAGAGAGAGAGATTTATCGAGAAGTGATGCTATGCGGTGATCTCAACGTGGCTGGGCTGCACACAGGGAGGGGTTTATTGCTTGGTAGATTCTGTTACTTTCCAGCTGCTGGCTTGGTGCCCCTACAACTGAGTAAGCAACTTTGAGTTTACATAATTGTTTGTAGGTACCAGGACTGCAACAGGACCTAATGCTGAACACCTCAGCCTCCATGGGTTGTTCTGACAATCTCCAGATGCCAGCCTGCCCATGAGACAGTCCCCAAAGGGCTGAGCCAGTTACAGAAGCCCCATGATCTGTGGCACAGCTGCCACCCTCCAGCCCAGCTGGGTGGGGAGAGCCCCAGGAGCAAGGTGTCCCTGAGCTCTGCCTCACCCCTCGCTGGTGTGGCCTGCTAGCAACTCACCTCCCACTCCTGGAACATGCGTGTCAGGAAGGTGTACTCTCTAGCTCGGAGGGACAGAAAATCAATCATCAGCAGCACGCACAGCGGGTCGTTCTCTGGATCAAGGCTGCAGAGGGAAGCAAGCACAACAAGAGGAACCAAAATAAGCGTCACAAAAGCTGAAGTGGCTGCCCCAATTTCTAAGTCAAACAAGACTTTCCCACTAGCACTCAGAGTCATGCCATGACTCAGCAAGCGGAGATAATGGGGACACAAATAGCCCCACACAGCTGGGAGAGGGGTGTGACACCTCACCCATTCCACTCCCTGCAGAGGGGTGACGGGCCTGCCACGAGGCCACACGGGAGGAAGATCAATGGCCACACAAACCAAGCAGGCTGAAGCCACTGTTGTGCATCTGCTCCACAGAGACTCCAGGCTCTGCTGTAGTTATCAGCCAGGCCCACAGCTAGGTAGCCAAAAGCAAAGGACAATCAGGTTCCAGCTGATTAAGCCTCCTCCTAAACAACCACCTCTCTCTTCAAAGCAGGATACAGATAAGAGCACATGCCCAAAACTAACCTGTGGGACTGCATCCTTAAGGAGTGGCAACAAGCCCTTCCTGAGGCTGGGAACAGTATCATACCTCCTCCAATATTTTCTGTCCAGCCTGGGCATACGAGGGTTACATGTGTTGCTCAAAGCATATTCCCTGTGGGCACCATGACTCCCAGCTGTAGGAGAGGGGGCGCAGCCCTCCATGGGGCACCTACCTCAGAATCAGCTTGCAGAACTCCAGAGCTGTCCGGGGACAGCCCCTCTTCTCCAGGAAGATCAGGTGTTTGAAGAGAGCCAGGTAGAAAGCCCTGTGTGGAGAGCAGAAACGGGTTTTAGAAGCCAGACTGGGAGAACAGCATGTTTCATTCAAGAGCGGGGACTCCAAATCAGCCCAAATCTTCATTGTGTCTTGTTTATTATTATTATTATTTTTTTTTACTCTTGCTACCTTTGTGCAAGCATAGGGACAGCAAACCCACGGCCCATTCCACCTCCGCTCCCCTTGTGCACACACAACCCAGGACTAACGACTCAGGACAACAACAACAAGGAAATCCCTGAGGTCTGCATCCTGCAGGCTTAGCACAGCTGTGCCTCTGCCACTGCCCCAGCACTGCATGAGGACGGTGACGCAGCGCGTGTGACATGTTTGGGGTGGGACTAACATCCAAATTGGGTGAGATACAGATCACAGCGCTCAGGTCACGGACAGCACAAAGTCTGTCAGCGAGTGGGTGCTGGAAACCTGAGCAATCTCCAGGTAGAGCAATTTGGGAGAGATTACTTAGGTCAGCTGACTGGAAAATTCCCAGAATAAAGTCACCTTTCCCTGCAGCTGCAGAGCTGTCAATATTACATAAGCAGCCAGGCCTCTAAGAGCACAAGTGCTGGGAAGAGCAGCTGAGCAGACAGTACACAAGTGACCAAGCACAGACTTAAACACACCATCAAGATTTTTATGACAAAAATGAGCGCTGCTTTGGGCTAATGGATACTAATTGTACAAGAGGGATGTGACAGGGAGAAACAGGTAATGCTCCAATAACAAATCCCTTGGGAAAGAAGATACTTTGCAAAAAAAAAAACCACCTTAGTCTATTTCAGTACAAGAGACCTGGCAGAACAAGGGCTGCTGGTACCCCAGTGCCCCCTCACAAGCACTGCCTGCTCTCGCCTCGTTAAGGGCCTTTGCCGTTGATTGCAGAGCAGCAAAGCTTGTTCTGACAGAAGGGGACGTTCAAGGTCCCCAGCCACCACCATCTGCAGGACTGGCTGGTGCAGCAGAGGTGGTGAATCTGGGTCTCCATGCCCAAAGTAGGCCAGGGGATGCTGCAGGTGCCCTCGGGCTGGTGTGCGGGAGGCAGGCGGCCACCTACCTGTTCTCCGGCCGCCGGTAGTCCAGCCTGCAGCTCCCGCTGGTGAGGCTGAAGACGGGGTGGAAGGCGCACTCCAGGCTGTACAGCACCCGCTCTGCAAACAGCACGGACACCATCAGGGCACATCATCATCCCCACACCACAGGCTTCCCCAGCGTTCACAAAATGGGGGGCAATTTGGCCAAGAAAACACTGATAAGTGAGAGCTCTGGCACCCACAGGCCATGAAAAAAGCTTATTCACACCCTAGACAGGTGCAAAGCTACTTCCGAGTACGTGGTCCCAGCAGATACCCAGGCAACCGAGCCCTGCCCCCATTTGCAGGCATTAGATCAAGCTGTGGTTGCAAAAAGCAACTCTTCTGGAAGAAGCCTGGGACTGAGGCTGGTACAGCTGCCTCTGCCACAACTGTCCTCACGTGTGCAAGCCAAAGATCCTGTCCTCACTTAGCCTCTGGCCCCTCCTACCATGCTGAGCAGCACATGTCCCTGTTACCAAACAGCTCATCTCAGACATCTCAGACTCCCGGCAGTCTGAGGGACGGATATCTCCCAGGATGCCTCCTACCCATCACGCCAGCCTGCAGTGCTTGAAGAGCCTGACATGCAGCATGCTGGTCACAGGAAGGCAAAGCCAGCTGGCCTGGAGAGCCACACACGCTCCCTGCGGATGGGGTGGGCTTCCTGGAGCGTCCCCTTGCACTGCAGTACGGGGTAGCTGCTAAATCAGACCCTCCTCCTGCAAGGGACGTCCTACAGATGACACCCATCGTGTCCAGACAATCCTTTCATTCTTTTTAAAGGTGAAAGCTAATGTGCTTTGCCGCAGACAAGCATGTCCAGCTCTGCTCAAAAGCCTCCAGCAAAAGCTGCAAGCCTGAAGGGTAACACGAGGCCGAGTGCTCGTGGCCGCAAAGTCACAAACATGGAGCCAAACAAACCCTTCTGGTTTGCTGCTCCTTTGCTGAAAGGAAAACAAAACCAAACCAGAAGCCTTTGATTGCTAATTCACAGCAACTGCTCAGCTGTGATTTTCAGCAGCGACTTGCTCAGCACTGGGTATGTGTGCACGTCTGCAAACTGGTGCCACAGCAGCGCCTCTTCCTTCCTTTCCCCTCCAGCACCTGGGCAAAGCCTTGCCCTGCGGTGCGATGCCACGCTGCTCCGCAGCCCCTGCTGGGTGTTCAGGCCGGTGTTTTCCATGCGCACCCTTCGCAAGCTCTCACCAGCTCTGGCCAGCCAAGAGGGGCCGATGCTGGCAGGGCATCGCGGCAGCCTCCCAGCACGTCCGCTCCCTACCTCAGCGCTTACCTATCAGGTCACGGGCCATCTCCTGATCCTCCTGCATCCGGCAGACATCGCTGAGCTGCAGAAGGGAGTCCACGTGGTACGGGTTCATCTGAAGCAGCAGCTACAGAAGAGCATGAGCTTGATTACACGATGGCACGAATCACTGGTTTCTTGTGCACTTTGCCTACGAGGCAAGCTCTGTAAGCACGGCAGGAAGGCAAATGTCCTGACACAGCACATAAGAGAAAGGGGCTGTTCTTGCCCCTGGGTCTGAATGTGAAGCAATCCTGTCCCACACCATCAGAAACAATGCTAAGACTGTAATGCAAGGCTGAGATGCACCTCATGTGAAAGGCTAAAACCAGGGATTAAAAGAACATAAGGACATTCATACACTTCAGAGGTCCAACTTGCCATACCTCCAAAAGCAGATGTCTAGGAAAGGCGGCAAGTGTTGACTCCCAGCATTCTCTGAACTTCCATCCTACAGGGATTCAGGGACCCCCACTGTCAAAGACACCACCTTATATTAATAGCCCTTAATTAACTGGGAATTTGTTCTCTCGCTGACCAGGTAACTTTCCAGCACCCAGCTCTGTGACACAGACAGCCACAGCATAAAGCCACAACACAACCAACCTCCTTTAGCCTGAACCTGCCGGCTTCACCCCGTGTTGGAAGGGACAGGGAGCAGCTCTCTCCCCCTCCCAGACCTCAGTCACGGCTCCCCCAGGTGCCTCTCCCAGCGCTGTCCCAGCCAAGCTGGCAGTTCCAGCACAGAGGCTGTGCCAGGCCTTTGCTCATCTCTGCCGTCCTCCTCTGAGTTGCTCCCAGCTCCACCGCATCCTTTTGGAGGCGGAGGGCACAGCACTGCGCACACTATCCAAGGTGCAGACAAAAGGCCTAAGTGACATTTTTGTTTCCTTCTCCAGCCCTTTTAAAAAAGGGTCTGAACATTCGATCAGGCTTTTGCTTTCTCTGGGCACCGCGAGGATAATTTCACACACCTATTACAATCCCAGGACCCAGCTCCTGAATTGGAACGGACAGAAAAAAAAACAAACAAAAAGATTTCCAAGCTTCTGAGTACAAGTGTAACCATACCGCAAAGAGCTCAGCATTCAGTAATTATAAACAGACTACTTTCTCTAAGTACATCTCAACTTCAGTATGAAAATACTGAAGCTGCTTCAAATCTCCTCAAGTTTCTCCCAGAATTAAAAATAAGGTACAGCTTCAAAGGCTCCAGAAGTGGTACACCTGCAGGGTGGTGGCCAACGTTCCCACCTACAGGGTAAAGCCTTCGCACCCATGGCTGTCCCAGCCCAGTGCCTGTGCCTTGGTGCCTTTTGTCTGACATTTTTCCCTCTCCTTGGCTTCTGTACGTTCCTTTCTAGTCCTTCATTTTGGAAAATATGGAGCACCTGGGGTCATAGTGAGAGGGGAAAAATGCTCTTAATCCACTAAAACTTGACCAGCAACTACTTTGCATCTTTTACTGTGAATCCCTTAGCAAGCAAAACTGATGAGCTGCAGAGAGCAGTGGCTACGAGCAGAGGGTGGGAAAGCAGAAGGAACTAAACACTGGCCTCTTTAAGGGCCTTTGTCTTCAAGAGACAGTGGCCTCTCAGAAACTTTGCCAGGGCATGTATTTGCCCTCACGTGGCCACTTTTCAGAGCAAAAATACCTCGGCTACGGTCCAGTAGGGTGCAGAGAAATTTTTCTGTTGCTTATCATTACAAACTCTAAGCGTTACCATAGACTTTAATGAGCTTGAACATGCGTGAAGAACTTCAGCACAAAGACTTGTTTTACTGCAATACCAGGAAAACACACTTTTTTCACCCATGCAAGGGTTTATAAATAGAAAAACTGTTGGTTTAGAGTCCCATTTAAAAATGGGCTTATACAATATTTTCCCTTTCCCAGCTGAAGAGAGGAGACAAGGGAGGCTTTATTCCTACTCCTTCAGCCAACGGCCAGTTCCTGCAGGCTCCTCTGCCAGCTACCTGGCATGCTCCAAGCAGCACAATCCAGGCTCGGCCACCAGGGACTGGACCTCATTCTCACCGAGCTGGTCACTTTCTTATTTATGAGGAGAAAGCAGAGCTCAGCAAGCAACGCTGCCTCACCCCGCTCAGACGGGGCTGACAGAAGATAAGCACTAGAGCACATCACCCTGCTCCCCGGTTGCAGGAAAGCAGCAGGAGATAACAGCACGGACAGCCCAATTTCACAACATACCACAATGTTGTTGGGGTCCATGGACTCCACGGCATCCAGGAACTTGAACTGCACTTGCTGGTACTCACGGTGGTGCTCGAATGTGAAGTATTGCACCCCCCTCCTGGTCTCTACCAGCTGCATGGCAATACCTGGAGAGCACATGGGAGACATGGGTCCGTGAGCCTGTGAGCGTGAGCAGCTGAAACTTTTCTGATTCCTTGCAGCACAGAAAGACTGCACGCATTGTTGGCTCCAAAGCCAGATGTGTGTTCAGAAACTCCCACGGAATTTCACCCCTTCCCCTCCTCCCATGAATCAATGTCCGAAACCCACTCGAGAAGCACAGGCAACTTGCTCTCCCCGTGGATATCTTCTCACAGTCCAGCAAGGCTATTGTAAGAAGGGAAGCACACATCACCTGCTACCTCCAATAAGGGGAGAAAAGAACTCAAATACTAAGACACAACAAAAAGGGTCCTCCTTGTTGAGAAAGGAGGCCTTTTCCATCACCAGCTGACGAGCAGTTCCCTTTCTACCTCAGCCCGTGCGAAGCCTTGGCCTGGCAGCTGATGAAAGCTGCTCCAGCTCCTGGGCACTGAGGTTCCAGGAGAGGCAGGCTGGCAGGAGCAGCCACACAGGCACGAGACCGACGGTCTTGGTCGGCCAGCAGCAGCGCAGTGTTTTGGGAAGCAGCGCGGAAAGCCTCACCTGTTTTGCTGTAACGTGGCCAGGTGTTCTTGGGAACCGTCAGCCACGTGCTGCGGACGTACTGGCGCTGCCTTTGCCTTGGCCTGAGGGAAAAAAACACAACAGGTCACAGCTTTCCTGCACTAGCAGAATAAGGAGGGCTAAAAACTGCCAGAAAAAAAAAAGATGATTTGGGGAAAAAAAGAGATCCAGCTTCTTCCCCAGCTGCAGCCCTGCCACAGAGCTTTTGCCCAGAGCTTTAACCTGCTTGCCTTCGAGACACAACATACCTTCACTCTGGCTCTTCCTCACTTTAACCATTCCTCTTTGGGCCAGCCAGTGCCTCCAGCATTTCCACTTCAATAGCTTCTTTCCCTGTTTTCATTCCTGCCAAGTTCTCAGCTGCCTGTTTGCTTCAAACACGTTCCCAGGCCCAATTAAGAGAGCCCCACATCCCTCTGACTCATCTCTCTCTTCCCAGCAGGGCCTTTAAGCATTGACTCAGTTTAAGCTGTACTCCTAAGTGCAACCAATGTATTGGTTCAGGGCAAGAGGAATTCGGAAGTCACAGCTACTCTAACGAAGTTCCTGAGTAAGGAGATGTGACTGTTTCTTTTCCTCAAGCACTAAACACCACCTTTTGTTTTAACCTCTCCTTGATGGAGTGTAATTCTTTCACAGACTCTCTCAGGGGTTCCCCCTTCCACCATCACTGCCCTGAGCTTATACCCTTCTTATGTGCACATTTTCCAACCAGCTCCTGAAAGCAAGGATTTTCTGGATAGCTGATGACAGTGCAGTGGGTAACTGCACAGATTTACACCTAAGCAGCAGCTGGTTCCCTGAGCCCCTGTAAGCAAATACATGAGACTGCCTGGAAAATATTCAGGGTCCATTCTGTAAGACAGAGACTTCAGAATAGTAACAACCATAAATGTTGGAGGAAAAAAAAGAGTCAATAGCCAAAGAATTTGAGCAAAAGGACTTCAGAAGGGCATTTGGCAGGGAAGAGGGGGTGGGAAATCAACAGGAGAAAAAGGAAGTAGTAGGTATAATCTGAAGAAATAAGATGCCCTGATCACGTTGGGGTGCCCTGGGTTCCCGGCACAGGCATAGCATTGGGGGCTCAGTAAGCAGTGCCAGGGGAAGGATGGACACCCCAACTCAGACTTTCAAAGGGTTTACTATTACATTTTGGACTAACCTCTGATCACCAAGAACAGCACGAGCCCCGAAGTATCTCTTCAACTCATTCTCTGGATTCAAGTTTCTGAGAAGGTTGAAACAAGACAAAAATTTAAAAAAGGTTAAACAAAGTCTTGCACTCTTGTCCTTTTCATCAATGCCAAGCATTCTGTACCATGAACTGTCCCTGCTCAAACCCCTGAACTGTCACACACACACCACCAGTCCGACACAACACACCAGGAGGAACCTGGTCACTGGCCAGAAACGGAGGCATCCAAGCGCCTCTTCAATCAGACGCGCACTTCTTTTGTGCTCGGCTCCAAGGACCATGAGCTGGGGAATACTGCTGCTGCCCTCTCCAGGGCAGCCTGGGCCCTCGCCTGGATACTCCCAGGGACTGCCTCTGCTTGCTCAGGGTATTTTGTGCCTGGAAAACATGAGGTGCCCTCTGCTGAATCTAGCAGTGGCAGTCCACAATTCAGGGCAAGCACCCTAACCACTGCAGGGAGGCTGGCAAGGCTTAAAATACATTGTTTTAATACAAACATCTTATATCAAAGCACGACAACACCTACAGTTTTCTTGATCTAACATTTGGCCCAGAGAAGGGAGGCGTATTTAGGAGGGGTTTCTCTCTGCCATCCAGTGAGCAGGAATTGAAGAGAGGGAGTGGGAAGCTGACATCCAGCACCGCCAACCCTCATCCACTTGGAGGTTATCCAGCTCTCAAAGGTGTCTGAATAACGCTCACCTGACCAGAGAAGTCACTGAAGCCTGAAAACATCTGTAGGTAAGCAAACATTTCTCCCTTTACTGCAGTGTCCCTGAACAAGCTAAACTAGTAAAGGGCGCCCACTCTGTTTGATGCAGTGTTTTCAGGTTTCAAAACCTGAGTGGTAAATTGTTCCACCCTACAGGTTAAAATGCTTTCTTTTTCCTACAGAAGCAGAATCTGCCAGTATCTGCACCAGCCCGGGGCTCTGAATCACGAGGGACACAGCAGCTGGCCCATCCGTGACAAGTTTCACAGCGTGACACAGGCTTAGATGTTACAGACATCCAGTGTGAGGCCAATTCATCCCCCAGCTCTTAGATGTGCTTAGCACTTAGTCCACTTTGTTGATGGTCACAAGGGGGAAAGGTTAGATGAGTCTAATTAGCTTTCCTGGTGAAATTAGCTGCTGGTAGTGTTTAGCCTTCCTTGGAAGCACAGCACTTACTGTACTGGAGCTGGCTGCTTGCAGCACCCAACCTGAACGCAGCCAGTCAAGTGGCCAAGCTAGGCTGGTTTCAAAGCTTTATGTGCTGTGGCTCTCAGCAGGTCTGCGGAGATTTTTTGACAGTTACCAAACATTTTAGTCTGGAAGGCACCTCTGGAGGTCGGCCTGGTCCAGACGTCCACTCAAACCAGGTGGGACAGTAGAGAATACGAGTTCCAAGTTCTAAAGAATACTGAAAAACTGAACACAGCTTTAAGAGCTATGGTTAGAAATGAAGCTGTGTACAACATAGCCCCTTTCGAGTAAGATCCTGGAGTTACAGACAGATTACACAGGCTCCCCTTTCCGTTCCTCAGAGCACGAATACCTCTGTCACACCCAAAGTCAGGAAGGAAAACAAGCACTACCTGTGCTCTACGTAGAGCAGAGGCCTGCTCTCAGCAATTACTCCACTCTGGGTCTCTTGCAGTACCCCATTGGTATCCTCAATCTTCTCCAGTAAGCTGTCGATGTCTTCCAGGTCATTGTCTTCCTTAAGACAGGCACATGCGGAGATAAGGCAGTAATTACAGGACGCGTCACGGAGGCACAGGGTCGCCCAGCTGCCTCCAGGCCCTCTGGCTCACCCCAAACTCCACGCTGTGTGTGACTGGTGCGGCCCCACTATTCCCCCTGCTGCTACCCCACCTCGGGAGCACACGTACTCTCATACTGAAAATATCTGGCACTACAAAGAGCAGGCAGGCTTGCTGCTGGCCTCGTGCTGAGCCCAAACGAGCCAGCCACAGCGGTCTTTTCTAGTACAGGGCTCACAAGTTTGCGTGTCTGGTCTCTGGTCTGCCCCCTGCTACAAAGCATTTGCTGTGCTTTGTCTGGTTTACTTCCTGCACCCTAACTTCCTAAAATATCATGAAAAGCTGGGGTGCGGATTTTAATGGTAAAGACTTAAATAATCAGCCTTTGCTGTCTGCTTTCCATGAAAACACTAATTTACTGCTGTGATCCTTGTGATACGGCAGCAAACGTACACGTTTGTAACCCAGCTCTGACGTACTGCAGTCACCTTCCAGTCTTCTAACAACCAGAAGAATATACACAATTGTTGAATGTGTGCTGCTGGATAACACTTTTACCCTGATTTCCCTCAATTTTCCCCACAAATAGCAAGTGATACATTTCTAAGTGGCCATTTCGCATCCTCCTCACGATGCATGTGGGTGGAAGGCGGAATCCCATTCACAACGCCCAAACAACATCCCAAGGTTGCCTTTTTAACTAGATATAGCTACGCTGTGTGGAGCGGACTCATGAAAAGTTTATAATGCTCTGCGTTTTTAGCAATCAAACAAAGGTAGCATTACCACCAGTTGGTGAATCAAACTGCCTGGTTTGATCGAGGAATTAAGTCTCCCTAGAGCTTAGGGCTGGCAGATGTCACCCTCTCGCTCATTATCCTTGGGCTGGGGAGGAAGCAGGCTCTCTGGTGGGGTTCTCTGCCTTAGTGACCCACCCCTACGTCCCCAGCTGAACTCCTGGGGAGGCAGCAGCCAGCCCGCACCTCCCTGGGAGGCACGCTCACAACAGCCTGTCCAGCACCACAGCACACCATGGCCTGCTGTGTTTAGCCACGGATCTCCCCCGAGTTAAGACTTTAAAAGCTTTAGCAAAAAAAAAAAAAACAAAAGTTCCTCACTTGAACTTCATTTTTATTAAATGAAGTCTAAATTATTATTTAGATATATTTCATAAATTATTATTATTATTAAGTCTTTATTAAATGTCTTCCTAGCCTATCTGAAGTAGTGAAAGTATCCAAGCGTAACAGACTGATACAGATAAAAGATTCAAGTTTGGCCATTTATCTCCAAGCTTTATCCACAACACACAGATGCTGGATAAAGTTCTCCCTCCTCTTGAGGCACGCTTACTTAGGAGTAGACAACCTAGTCAGAGAGAATCACTGTCCCCTCGTTCCCTTCACCCCTGAGAAGACAGGAGCACATCCCCCTGGAAGGGCACTTGGCCACGCGTTTGCTGATAACGCTCTCGGCACTAGCGGGTGCTCTTGTCAGCATTTAGCCGTACGATGGCAAGCTACAGAGAAGGCGCACGGAGAAGCAGGCAAAGGTAACGTGAATCACTGCCGGCAGCAGGAGCTTCGTACAGCTCTGCAGAGCTCCTCCCTAAGTAGGGCAAAGGAAATATCATGAAAATGCAGAAACCCTCACAGGTCCTGCAGTACCCCCTCCTGCGCAGGGCCTCAAAGCAGAGATGAAAGGAGACGCTGCTGTGAGGATTTCAGCTCTAGCCGTCTGCAGCAGAGCTGCGCTAGTCCCGGTCGCTTAAGGGACCGCAGTCTAAAGCTGTTGTTGCCCTTTGATGACTTTAAATGAGTACAGCACAAGATGGAGCATTTTTGCCTCAAGATCTTTTCTGCCACTACCAGTGTCACCGCTTTGTCAGCCCCAAGGCAGGAATCAGCACGGCCACCATCTCTCGGAGAAAAGCAGACATACCAGAGTCTCGCCTGCTGCAGCTTTCTTCGTTTTCCTCTTCTTTTTTTTCTTCCGTGGCTTGTTACTTAACACGGGCTGCAAAGATAAATGAAACGGCCGTCAGAGCATACCCAACGACTGCAGGGAGGAAGGCTCCACGGGGAAGAACAGTATTTCCAACAGGGACCAGCATGTCAGTAGGTTCCCCAAATGAAACCAATATTCATCCTTCCAAGCCTGTCAGAAAGTGGAAATTAAAACACAAGCATAAAATAGAAGCAAGCACCAAAGGTTTAAAAACGCGAGGGTTAAATCTCATCTCACTTTCATTTTAACGTCTGAGATCACAAACTCGAGCAAGAAAATTTAGATACACCAGGTTTGGAAGAAATGTTTCAGCCTTCCTTTACTCCCTAGAAAATAAAACGTATTCCTGTCTTTCAAGTAAGCAAAATGGTTTCACCAGCCACTCCGATTACCACAGAAACCAACAGCTGCCCGAAAGCACCGTGTGATGCAGGCTCCTCTCAGTTAAGATGCAGCTGCTGAGGCTCAGGCTGCTGCACAGCATTCCCCAACCCAAGATGCGCACTGCTACCCATGCTGGCTCTTTCTCAAGGCACGCAGAGCTAAGATGCACTTTCCCAGGGTCGCCAGCCCTCCACAGGTAACACTCCCAAGTTTCAGCACTACAGGACTGCTCCACAACTCCCCAGCCCCTCTCAGAGCCAGGGGCACACGCAGCCCCAGTCCAGCTCCACACGTGCCGAGGGCTCCCACGTTTCCACTCAGGAAGATCTGAAGGCAGCACCAGGTGTGCTCCAAGTGTTTACGCAGCAAATTCCCTGGGTCAGGGTCACGCTGGAGCCGCTGCTCACGTGGGGACGGGCTGAGCAAAGCTCACACAGCACGTCCAGCACGCTCCCAAGCCACCAGACTGGCTGCGGGCACCCAGACAGCAGCCCCCGCTGCTCCAGCCACGCTGCCAGGCACCCGGCACGCAGGCACCACAAGCAAGGTCCTAACGGATGAGACCAAGGGGCTGATTCCCTCTTACTTCCCCTACCCTCACCTCCAGTAAGATACGGACTGGACTTGCAGTGCCAAATTGTTACTTAAAATGTCCCTTTCCTTATGTATTTCTGCACCCCTCATACGAGGAGATGATTAAGAGCCAACACGGACTAGAGGAGGAACTCCTAACAGAAAATGACAACAAAATACTACAGGAAAGAAAGAAGTTCAACGATTAGTTTATTGTTTGGAAGCGTTTACATCATTTGCCCAAAACCAAATGCTCACTGAGCATTCACCCAAGAGCCTAGCACCACTCACAGCGTAGCACTATGTTAATTGCGCAACAAAGAGCGTGGAGAAGCAACCTCTGCTCCTGAATCCTAGCAGTGCGTTCCTTCCCACGTGCTCTACGTAACCTCAGCGCCCACAACAACATCGCACAAGGTCTTCCTCGAGAAAACATTACAGGAGCCTCCCCTCTGAAGCCGTGAAATATCCCCCAGGCCCCACGCAGAGATGCTGCGCACCCTGCAGGCTCCTAGACACGGCCCTCAGCACCATGCTGCTCACCCTCCTCCAGAGCCGGTGGTCACGCAGGGACTGGGACAAGCGGGAGCCGCAGGCAGGCAGGCACCTTGCTCTCGCTCTCTGAAGGAGCTCTAGGGTGCAGGCTCACTACCTCCCCAGCTAAAAACCTGGCACGTGAGCTCAGCAAGTTACCAGCTAGTGAACAGGGTGAATACAGACAGCCTGCACTTCCAACCAGACGTTAACTTGCACCTACTTACAATTTGGTTTTAGGCTCCCCATGAGCATACCTGCCCCGACACCTGTGTTCTCAGCCTCTGACAAAGCCCACGCACAAGAAACACATTTGTCTATCACCAACAAAGCCGCTCAGCTCGAGCGGAGGCAGGAATATGCAACACCTTCTCTCTGCTCCTTGTGGGGCAACAACTGTCACTGCAAGGTACCTGCAGCTGCGTTACCGTTTGGTCCGGCCGGTCTGCCTCTTCCCCATTCCTCTGCCCATCGCCTTCTGCCTCCTCAGGTACGGACTCTTCATCGTTCCTCTCTGACACATCGTGCTCTTTGAGCCTGGTATCTGCTCGCTCCTCTTTGGATGGGAGGTCATCCTCCGGTTCTTCACTGGTAATCTGTGCAAACAGAAGAACGAGCTGCAGCAGCAGGCGGCACGGAGCCGTGCTCTGCCCTCTCCAACACCCACAAGGACAAGATTGCACAGGCATCTGTTCTACTCACACCTGCAAACGACAGAGGAAAGCACTGCAGAGCAGGGCTCAGCTTCCCAGCTGCCTTCTGCAGCACACAGAGTGGGCACAGACGCTCATTTAAAGCGCAGCACCCAGCTGGGGCAGCCCAGCACCTGCCAACCAGCCAGAGGGGAGCACAGGGCCACGACCACCTGCCTGCTACACAGCGCAACGGGCAGCACACGCACAGCCCATCTGGCCTCTTGGAAGAGGCTCCAAAGCCAGCCTTGTGCATGCTCTCACAACCAAGCCTCAGGGAAGCGCTGGGGCTGGCCAAGGTGCCCGGAGAGGAAACACTGGACTCTGTCACCCCGGGGAGCCACCGGTACCATCAGGTCACCAGCAGTGGGACACCACGGGGCTGGCAGGGTGGGGGCAGCAATGCTCCAACTAGAACTGTCACCGCTGTCTGAGCACCCCAGCGCTGAGCCCAGCTCCCTCAGCACAACCCAGCCCTGCCCCGTGCCCCCACCACCCCCCGGTGCCGCACAGCCCCGAGCCCACCCCTGTGCTCCCCCATCTCCCCCCCCACCTCCATCCCAGGCCTCCCGGACCCCCCTCACCCCCCCCAGCACCCCCAGCTCCTTCCCCGCAGCCCCCCCAGCACCCTCCCCAGAGCTCCGTCCCCTGGGCCACCCCCCGGCCTCTCCCCCCTCGAGCCCCCTCAGCGCCCCCCCGGTCCCCCCCGGTCCCTCCAGGCCCCCGCCCGCCCCCCCATGTCCCCCCGGTCCCCCCTCAGCCCCTCACCAGCTCGAAGCGGTTGCTGACGCCGCTCCGGCCCCGGACGACCCCCTCCGGCCGCTGCTGCCCGCTCTCGGAGCCGGCGGCCGGGCCCAGCTCGCCCAGGCCCGGCTCCTGCTGGCCCCGCTGCTCGCCCCGCAGCCGCCTCAGGGCCCGCCGCGACATGGAGCCCCCGGCCGGGCCGCACCGCGCCTGCGCCGCCCGCAATGCGCATGCGCGCGCCTCCCAGCCTGTCCCCGATCCCGCGCAGGCGCGCTGCGCGCCCCCGGGACTTGTTTCGCGCCCCCCGCGTAGCCCCAGCGTGAAATATGTCCCGGGTGGAGGGGGGGGCGCTGCTTTTCCGTGGTGTCTGCGGGGGGGGGCGGCAATGGGGAGCTCCGGGACGTGGGGGGGGGCACGGGGCTGGGACACACATACACACATGGGGGGGTGTCTGGGGACATGGGGGTGTCTGGGGACATAGGGGTGTCTGGGGACGGGGGTGTCTGGGGACGGGGGTGTCTCGGGACGTGGGGGTGTCTGGGGACATAGAGGTGTCTGGGGAGGGGGGTGCCTGGGGACGTGGGGGTATCTGGGGATGGGGGTGTTTGGGGATGGGGGTGTCTAGGGACAGGGGTGTCTGGGGATGTGGGGGTGTCTGGGGATGTGGGATTAGGCTGTGGGAAGGGGCAGGGGGACTTCCCCACGGTGCCCCCGGGGTCCACAGCCCATCCCGGGGGGTGCTGAGCATGGCGGGGGGGTGGCCGCCCCCAGCCAGGGCTGCCCCGGGACCCACGGGGCCGTGGCGGTGTGGAGTGGGGCTGTGGGACGGCCAGCTTTGAGGTCACAGGACACGGGGACAGCCGCACATCCCCCCCAGCACCCCCCTTCCCGACCCACCCCCCCCGAGTCCCCCAGCACAGGAGCCGCCGCTGTGGCCCCGAGGGGCAGCCCGGGATGGTTTATTAGCCAGGGGCCGCTATGTACAGAGAGCCGCGGGGCCGTAAGGCGTCCCAGCCCCACCAGGCCTTGGCACCGGAGCGGGGCTGGGGGGGCTGAGGGTGCCCCGGGGGGGGCCCCATCCCCGAGGGTCCCCGTCCCCAAAGGGCCGTGCCAGCGTCCCCTCAGCGGCGGGGACAGGAGGCTCCCCTGGGCACATGGGCTGGGAGACACGGAGCCGGCCTGCCGCCAGCCCCGCGCCCCCCTGGTCCGTCAGGTATATAAATATAGAGGCTGTGTGTATCCGTCTATGTATATATGTACATCCCGGCAGGGCTGGCGCCGGGCCCTCACTTGTACCAGGACTCGCAGCGGGCGGCGCGGCGCGGCGCGGCGTTGAGGACGGCCACGCTGCGGCGGCTGGAGCAGATGACGTCGGTGACGAAGCCGGTGCAGTCGCTGCAGACGTCGCGCAGGACGGAGCCCTGGGCGTAGATGTGGGGGAATTCCTCTTCCACGCGGCGCCAGCCCGGGCCCGGCAGCGAGCTGTGGGCACAGAGCGCGCCATCAGCCCCAGCCGGGGAGGAGGAGGAGGCCGGGAGGAAGGCAGCGGAGGGCGCGGGGCCCTCGTGGGGTACGGGACTCACTGGAAGGTTTCCCTCCTGCGCAGCGGCAGGGCTTTGGCCAGCAGTGATCCTGGGAGGCTCTCGAAGCCCAGTGCGTAGACGGGGATGTGAGCCAGCTTCTTGGAAGGCATCTTCATCTGCCGGGGCGTGCAGGTGTCAGGGACAGCACCCATGGGTGCCCCCTCTGCCATAGTGCCCAGCTGTGCAGGCTCAGCCCAGCCAGCCATGCCCGGTGCCTCTGTCCTGGCATCACCCCTACCGACAGGACAGGGATGGGGACAGGGGCTGGTGGCACTGACCCGGGCAGGTCCCTTACCTTCAGGCTGCAGGAGGTGCAGACAGACCTGGGGACATGGAGAGAGGCTGCTGAGCAAGGCCAGCACCGCGGCACCCTCCCGCCACCCTCCCAGCACTGTGGTGCGGCACGGCACAGCACAGCACGGCATGGCACGGCGCTCACCGCTTGCAGAAGAGGCAGGCTGAGGGCCAGGAGAAGAGGGGGAACTTGGTGCGGCAGCAGCAGCAGACCTGCGGGCACAGGCAGGGTGAGCACCAGGGGGGCAGTGATGGGGCAGCCCGGCCCCTCCAGCCCCAGCTCCCACCTTCCCCTTCTTCAGGCTGTTGTAGAGCTCCTTGCTCTGCTGGAACTTCTCCATCTCGGCCTTGACCAGCACCCTGCGCACGTTGATCATCTCCTCCACCGTGAGGGCCAGGCTCTCCACGGGGTGGCTGAACTCCTGCGGGCAGAGAGGGGCCGTCACCCCGGCACGGGCACAGGGCGCCCAGCGTGGCGTGCCCCATGGGGTCCCCACGCAGTGTGCACCCCGTGCCGGGCTGTGCTCGCAGCCCCAGCCTCGCTGTCCCTGCCGTGGGCACCCACCAGCCAGAGGTGCTTGGAGCTGCTGCTGGGGGCAGCGCTGGAGCCGTCCTCCGGCCTCTCCTCCACGGAGCCCAGGGCAGCACGGGGTGGCGCAGAGCCGTACGGCACCGGGTGGTAGCTGGCGGGGACCGAGCCTGCACGGGCAGGCACGGGAAGGATGCAGTGAGGACACGGGAGGGACACTAAGGACACGCTGCCGCATGCGACCCCTCCAGCAGGCGCCTGCTGGAGGGCATGGCAAAGCCACCCTTGGTGACATGGGGACAGGGGTGCCACAGGGCACGCGGCGTATGGAGTGGGCTGTGGTGGGGCTGGGGGCACTGACCGCCCCGATGGGCAGCACACGGGCACCGTGGGATGGAGGCCCCTGTGCAGGGCTGGGCTCTTGGGGTGGATGCGGGGTGCAGGTACCTGAGCGGGGCCGGGGCTCGGGCTCCAGCGGCCCCAGCACCTCGGGCACAGCCTGGCCACCGGTGAGCTCGCTCTGGAACTGGGCCAGGTCCTGCTCCGAGAAGGAGCGGTCCCGCTTCATGGGCAGCCCCAAGCCGGGCTCTGCACCTGGCGAGTCCTCCTCCTGCAAGGCCACGGGGATGGTGTCACACGGAGAACCCCGTGCCCCCGTCCTCTGCCGTCCTGGCATGTGCCCCACAGCGTCCCCACCACATGCCCTCTCTTGCCTCGGAGATGTTCATCTCCTCCATCTCAGCCAGCGTGGGCGCCTTGAGCAGGACGCGGAGCCGTGGGCGCGGTGGCGCGGTGCCGGCCTCCGGTGCGGAGAGGTCGATGCAGGAGCTGGAGGTGAGGTGGCTGGAGCAGGCGTGGGGGATGCAGGGCAGGGAGCTGTAGCCTGCAGATGGGGCCGGAGCTCAGTGCCTCTGTGCGGGGACCTGATGGGGCACTGGGGACCTGCCACAGCTCCAGAGCATCGCCCACAGCACAAGGGAGGCGCTGCCGGTACCTTTCTGGCCCCGGTACTGCGTCTCTACGGGCCGGAGCTTCCTCTCCTGCTTGATCTCCTCCAAAATCTTCTCGTGCAGTGTCCTCTGCTTCTGGGGCAGGGGCCGCAGCCGCCGCTCTGATGCCTGGGGGACGCAGAGCCGGGGTGCTGCAGCTTGGAGCCGCGGTCCCTCGGGGCTCATGGGGAGCCCAGCCTGGGTGCCGCCGGCCACGGGGGCACTGTGGCACCGTGGGTCTGGCACCCACCTGCTTGAGTGGGGGCCGGGAGCGGATGAAGTCCAGGATGAGCTCGTGGGCGTCCTTCTTCACCCGGGGCGGGATGTCGCCATCCACCTGGGAGAGGGCAGAGGGGCCGCGGGCAGCGTCAGCGCCAGGGCTGGCCCATGGCACAGCACCTGGCAGGGTGTGGGGACATCCCAGCTGCGCTCACCATGACCTTGCGGAGCTTGTAGTTGCGCGCACGGATGTCCTGCATGAGCATCTCGAAGGGGGTGAGCTGGTACTCGGTGGGCAGCGGGTTGAACTGCTTCTCCTGCACCTTCTTCAGCTTCACGCCGTGCCGCAGCTCCCGCATCAGCTGCACCCACAGCCGGGCCTGGCAGGAGTTCGGGGGGTCAGCACCGGACCCACCACGGCCCCGGCCCCCACCGCAGCTCCTGCCACACCACCGTACCCAGTCTGTGTTGCGCAGGCTGCCCAGCTCTGCCGACGGCCTCTCCTCCGCTTCCTCATCCTCATTCAGCTTCTGCAGCATCTGCCACGGCATGGGGACACCGTCACCCCAGCACGGGGATGCCGTCACCCCACCACAGCACCCAGCACAAGGGGTGCCCGGCACGCAGCCCCCAGGTTGGCACAGCCCCGTGCACGGCAGCACCGGCACCTCCCCGGTTCTGTGGGCAGGCAGCAGCAAAGCACCGCGCTCACCCCAGCATTTTGGGGGAGTTCCCTGCCGGCGCTCACCTCCTTGGCGTCGCGGATCTTGGCCAGGAAAGCTTTGAGCTCCACGGTCTCGGCAAAGAGAGCCCGGCACACGGCCTGGTAGTGAGCCTGGGCTTCGGCGGGGTTGGCGAGGCGTGCGGCGCAGCACCGCATGGCCTGCCCGAAGGTGCGCACGGCCCGCGGCGGCCCCTCGCCACCCTCCTCCTCCTCCTCCTGCCCCCCATAGCCCTCATCGGCCGTGCCGCAGCCGCTGTCCTCCGAGTCGCTGTTGGTCATCAGGTCGATGAGCTGCTCCAGCTGCGGGCTCAGCTCCCGCTCCTCGTTCTCGTCCAGCCCCCAGTCCAGCGCCCGGTAGATGGCGAAGCCCAAGGACTGCACCATCTGCAAGGAGATGGCATCGCCTGTGCCATCGCGAGCCGCGGCATCGCCCGTGCCACCGAGCCCCTGCGCATGACACCCCATCTGCCGGGGCTGGGTCTCGCCCCCCCGGTGCACCCCAGACCCCATTACCGCAGGGCAAGGGGAGCGGGTGCCCGCAGGAGGGCACGCGCAGAGGGGAGGCATGGCCGAGCCATGGCACCGACAGGGAGCGGTGGCAGACGGCCAGCTCACCCTGCTGGGGCCAGCGAGGAGATGCAGGGCCTGGCGAGCGCCCCGGGCCCCCACATACCTGTGCTTCAGCAGCGGGTGTCAGGAGCAGGGGCAGCTCTGGGGGAGAGGAAGGCTCGGTCACTGCGGGGCTCCCAGGCTGGGGCTCGCCCCACGTCACCTCATGCTCCCCTCCACACCTGAGCTGGGACCCCCACTCCCATCCCGAGCTGGCCCCATGGCTGGTGCAGCCTCAGGGTGCTGAGCCCCATGCCCTGGCCCCCAGCACCAGCCAATGCCCTGCCTGCCAACAGCTGGAGCCGGGAGGGAGAGGTGGCATGTTGAGTGGCACGTTGGGTGGCAGCATCACCCCATTAGCGCTGGGGCCAGGGGAGCAGAGTGCTCTGCACCCACGGGGCGATGCCCCCTGCATGGCCCAGGGCTGTGGGTGCTGGCTGGCGGGGTGCAGCAGGGACCGGCAGAGCACCCACAGAGTGCGACCCCGCGTGCGGTGCGGTGCGGTGACGGGCTGTGCTCAGCTGACGGCGCTAACGGCGCTCCTTTCACTGCAGAGGCAGCGCGGCTGGAGTGCTGTGCACACACACGGGCACTGTGCACACACACACGGCACTGTGCACACACACGGCACTGTGCACACACACGGCACCACGCATACACGAGCCCTGTGCACACACAAGCTCCATGCACATACACAACAGCCTGGTGCGCACTCACAAGCCCTGTGCACACTCGGGCACTGTGCACACACACCAGCCCTGTGCACACACACACGCGCAAGTCCAGGCCACAGCCTCACGGGCAGCTCAGACCCTCCTGGGGAGCACGGCAGCCACAGGACGTCCAGCAGCAGTGGCTTTTGCACCGACCCCGAGGGAGGTGAGTGCCCAGATACCCCCGGCTCGTCTTTCCCCAGCAGCAGCTGCAGAGCAGAGCCACTTCCCGGGCCCGGGAGAGCGCAGGCCATCCCCCGTGTCCATTACCTCTCCATTTAGCTGATCAATGCAGCAGCCCGGGGGAGAGGTGGCTCAGGCCACGTGCCGGCCGTGGCCAGGCGCCCAGCCCAGCACCCATGGGGCAGGGTGAGGCCAGCTGGGACGGGAGCGTGTCCCACGGGACCCCATGCCCCAGCTGGACCACATCAAATACCGTGGGATTCTGTGTCCGTCCCTAAGCCCCGCCAGCGGCCCTGCAGGGGACGGCATCACATCCCGCATGGTGGCAGAGGAGCCGGCCGAGCCGGCCACGGGAAGGAAACAGAAAATCTTTTCCAGGATGCAAATCAGGGACGAAGCGCCCGCGGCTGTGGTGGGACAGCCACACCTGGAACGGCAGCGCCTGCTGCTGCCATGGCAAACGGGGCCGCTTTGGAGGTGTTTGCGCAGCGCTCACGTGCCGGCTGCTCCCTCGGGCTGCTGGGGCTGGGGCCAGGCATCCCGTGGGACCTGGAGCTGCTCAGGCGGCTGTTGCCGGCTCACCCGGCCCATTCCTGCCCCACACCTGGGAGCAGCTGCCAAGCCACGTGCCGGTGCCCGTGCCCTACCTGCGGCAGTGCTGGGACTCACCCGTAGCCCCTCAAGCACCGGGCCGCAGCAGCGAAGGGCCCGGCTCCATCCCCCTTCATTCCCCGTTCCCCTGGGATTTTCCCTGCCCGGCTGCCGGCAGCAAGGACACGCAGCGACACCGCAGCATCCCTGCCCGCTGCCAGCAGCGGGGACGCCCAGCGGTGCCGCAGCCTCAGCCGGCCGTGAGCAAGGACACGGGGTGACAATGAAGTGTCCCTGTGGGGCCGCGAGGCCCCCAGGAGACCCCACGAATGCCAAGCACCAAAATCCATCTTGAGGCACGCGGGAGCCAGCGGTCGCTGGTCCGGGGCTGTCCCCACGCTGTCCCCACGCGGGGCGAGGCGGGGGCTCAGCCCTGCCCCAGCTCTGTCATTAGGCACACGGTGCTCAGCCCCGCGCCGAGCCACCCAGCGTTGCTGCTGGCACCCGGCGGGGCCTAATTACAGACCATAAACACAGCCGGCCCTGCCCAGCAGCGCCAACCGCCCGCAGGGAGGGCACGGCCCCGAGTCCAAAGGTCAGGGACGGTGCTGCCCCAAAATGCCCCTTCCGGGTGCCCAGGAAGGGGGGAGGAGTGGGGTCCGAGCGTGCATCCCATCCCGTGGGTGTGCTGCGTGTGCGCTGCGTGCCCGTGTGCGTGCAGGTGCGTGTCCCCACGTCTGTCCCTGCCGTGTGTCCTGCCTGCCCTGAAGGGCTCCGTGTCCCGGGCCCTGCACCGTGGGCACCCCGCACCCCACCGCCCCTACCCCCCGTGCCACGCACACCCTGTGCCGCGTCCAGCCTCGCGGGGCACCCAGCAGCCTCCTCCCCGGTGCCGGTGCCGCACCGGGCCTGGGGCCCTGAGCCACCGACCCGCTGCCGGTGCCGGTACCCGCGGTGCCGGTGCTGGAACCGACCCGGTGCCGGGACTGAGGCTTGGGGTGCGCGCCCCCCCTTTCTCCGCCCACCTCACCGGGGTCTGTTGGTCCCGGTTTGCCCGGTGCCAGCCCCCCAACCCCCCGGTGCCTTCCCACCCCCCGCTGCCCACGGAGCCCACCGGCTCCCGCAGCGGTGCCGTCCCCCTCACCGCCCCCCTCCCTGCCTCCCGCTGCCGGTTCCCTCTCCCCTCTCCGCCCCCCCCCCGCTCCTCCTCACCGCTCCCGGTCCCCCCCCCCCCCCTCACCGCTCCCGGTCCCCCCCCCCCCCCCCCCCCGGTTCCAGCGGAGCGCTCCTCTCCCCCCCCGGCCCCGCAGCACCCCCTACCGGTCCCGGGGCTCCCTCCCCCGCGTGCCCCCTCCTCCTCCCCGGCCGCCTCTCACCGGGCGGCGGTGCCGGGAGCGCCACGCTGCCGTCGGCTCGGAGGCGGATGTCGGCGGTGCGGGGCGGCGCGGCGGGGGCGGCGGCGGCGGCGCGGCAGGCCTGGAAGCAGAGCGCCCACGCCTGCTCCTCGTTGAGCGGCTGCTCGTAGCACTTCAGCACCTCCTCCAGGGACAGCTCCCGCGGGGCCCCGCCGCCCGCCCGCGCCATCGCCCCATCCCCGCGCCTCCGCCGCCGCCGCCGCCGCCGCCGCCGACCTCCGCCGCACGGGCGGGGCGGGGGGGGGGGGAGCGGCTCGGCCCGGCCCCGCTCGGCTCGGATCTGCACCGCCCCCGCTCCCGGCTCCGCCCTCGCCGCCGCCGCCGCCGCCGCCGCCGCTCGGGGCGCGCACTGCAGCGGGGGGGGGGGGGCTCGGTACGGCACGGCTCGGCACGGCTCGGCACGGCTCGGTACGGCTCGGCACGGCCCCGCAGGCTGCCGGGGTGCAAGGGCCGGGTGCTGGGGGCGGGGCTGGGCGCAGGGTGCGTGCAAGGTGCAAGGGCGGAGGGTGCGCGGTGCGGAGCGCACGAGCGGGCGCAGGGCGCAGGGTGCGGTGCACGCAGGGTGTTAAGGGCGCGGGGTGCGCAGCATGCGGGGTGCAGGCTGAATGCGGGGTGCAGGGCACCCAGCACAGTGCAGGGCACACCGTTGCATGCAGGGTGCTGGGCGCAGGGTGCACAGCAGGCAGCTCCATGCAGGGTGCGGGGCACAGCCGGGTGCAGGGGGCATGCAGGGTGCAGGGCGCAGGGTGCACAGCACAGTGCAGAGCTCACAGCTGCACGCAGGGTGCGGGGCGCAGGGTGCACAGCATGCAGCTGCATGCAAGGTGCAGGGCACAACTGGGTGCTGGGCGCAGGGTGCATGGCACAGGTGCATACGGGGTGCAGGACACAACGGGGTGTAGGGTGCAGCGTGCATGAGTGCAGGTGGGGTGCATGGTGAAGGGTGCAGGGTGCAGGGCACGTGGCTTTGTGCAGGCTGCGGGCCCACAGCGGGGTGCAGGGTGCAGAGCAGAGCTGTGGGACAGCCCCGCCACGGGGCTGTATGGTATGGTACGGCTCCTGCCGCCTGTAAGGTCTGGTGTGGCCACCTCAGAGGTCAGGCACGGCCACGGCTCGGGGCACAGCCTCAGACCGGAGGCATGGAAGCCACAAGCTCCGCGGGGGCCATCCTGCGTCACGATGCGCAGTGAGCTGGGAAGGTGGCTGCAAGGACACAAGGAGCCCCCCGGGAGCCCCTGGGAGCACTCAGAGCCAGGAGATCTCCTGGGGAAGTGTCCCCGTGGGCTCTGCGCAGCCCTAGCATCGCCTGCGGAGGAGGAGCAGAGACCTCGCCAGCGTACGGGGCTGGGGCTGAAAACCAGCGACCCGAGCACCGGGGTGGGGAGGACCAGAGGCAGCGTTTCTGGGGTGTCTGCGGGCTGCATCCTCTGGAAGAGGCCCGGGGGCAAAGGCAGGCAGCGCGCCAGCAGCCGGCAGCGTGGTGCAGTGCTGTTTTGGCATGGCCAGGAGCAGCAGAAGCCAGGTGAAGGCACCGAGGTGGGGCCTTGGGGTATCTCGCTGAGCCGATGTCCCGTGGGAGCATGGCAGGGGGGGCACCCACAGAGGCTGGCGTGGCTCAGTGCCCACAGCAGAGCAGGGAGCGGACGGCCTGCTGTGAAAGGTCAGGCAGCAAAATGAAGCTCATCATTATGAGCTCCCCGTTTGCATGATGCATAAAACCCACCTCAGCTCCATTAAGCCATGAGCAGAAACTGGGGCCACTGGGGCCTCCTGTCTGTCCCTCGTGGCCAAAGGGCTGCCCCGGGACACCACGGCTGGGACTGTGCTCGAAGTGCCATGGCTTGGCTGAGTGAGAGGCTTCCAGCTAGGGGAGAATTCCCTCCTGGAGACCCCGAGCAGCATCAGCTCCATCTTTTGGGGAAGGAAATGGTAGAACTGAGCTGTTGAGGAAGGCACGGCTGGGAGGTGCAGCCCTGCCTGCTGCAGTGCCCTGGGGCCGGGGAGGCAGGAGGATGGATGCAGATCATCTGTGCACCGGTGGGATCGCCCAAATGCACCATCAGCTGGGCCAGGGTTTGGGGAGCACAGTGGTGTCTGACCCCCCTGGGGCCACCACACTCACTGCCATCCCGACTGCCCCTGTGGCTCAGCCACAAAGCCCCAGGAGCCACGGGGACGGGGAGCCGAGGCAGGACGGAGCTCCAGCTGCATCGAGAAGGAAAATGCAGCAGATATTGGCCGTGATGCCCATGTCTGCGTCTCGCTTTCTGCTCAAACGAGTGCGATTTGAATGTGACATTCACCCTGTCATCAGCCGGCTTTGTAGCCTGCTTTGGCAGCGACGGCAGAAGGAGGAAACCCAAGCACACTGCCCGACGCGGGGCCGAGCCGGCTGCTGGCTCTCCTGCTCCCCGGGACCTGCTGCTGCCTCCAGACACAGCCAGGGCGGCACCGCCGGGGCCGGGCGCGGGCCTTTGGAGGCAGCGATAACCCAGCCAGCAGGATTCGTGGGAGTGCATTTGAATTATAAGGCGCAAAGCCCTTCGCTTTGGGTAAAACTGTAATTAACGTGAAATCAAGATATAATTAAAAGCTACCGCCTTGGAAAAAATCAAACAAAAGCCAAGCATATATGTGCATAGGGGAAATTTAATTAAAAATGAAAGAAATAGGAAAAAAAAAATGAACAGGTTGGGAAAAGGTTGCAAATCACTGCAGGAGTGTCAGATTTCCCCACTTCCCACCCCCCTGCGCGTCGAAGGGCAACGAGCAGCAGCGTGGCGGGGCCAGGACGTGGGGCAGAGCCGTGCCCTGGCAGCCTGCAGCAGGGCTGTGCACAATGTTTGTTTTCAGGTAATACGCTGCCTGGGTTTCCTTTGTCGTATGCAAAAAAATTTCCTTGAACAGCCCCAGGAAGTCAAGATGACAGTGCACAGCTCCCGTGGGGCTGGATGCACGTATTCAGCTTCCTTAGCTGCTGCACTGAGCTTAGGACCATGAAAGCGGTGAGTGCTTGGTGAGGTGGTGTGCTCTTGGGGTGTGCTGTGTGCTGGCCTTGGATGTGGCTGGACTTGGACATGCCTGAGCTCAAGGGGAGCTCCTTGGCGTTGCCACTTCAAGCACAACCCTTGGCTGCGCCTCCTCTCACCTTTTTGGGGGGGTTTCTTGTCACTTTGGCCCTTTGCAGTGGTGTTTTTGCCCAATTTCCTGATGGTGCAGGATGTAGTGGGCTGCTTACTGCTCTGAGGCATTCTGGCACTCCAAAATTCCCATGCCAGCCCATCACTGAACCCCGATCCTCACTCCTGATCAAAGCAGCCAGGGGCTGTGAGCACTGGTGGCCAGCCCTGTCCCCAGGCACCACCGAGGAGCAGATGGATGAGGCTGTTCCTCTGGGCAAGCGTGGCTCATAAGCGTGATGCTGAACAGATCGGGCTGGATTCAACAAAGCTGCCCACCTTCAGGGTCAGTTTTATCGCAGAGGTCTCTGGTATGACTGGGTTTCACCTTCCCATTGCCGGGGCACAACCAAGGGGTGGGCATGAGGCCCCCAAGCTGCTCACTCTGCAGCTGAGCAAAGGCACAGAGGCAGGTCCCTGGGTCGGATCCTGCTCTCAGAGCAGCTTTACGTGGCCCAGCAGCGCAGCTGGATGTGCCCTGGTGTGGGAGGAGAGCCTGGCCGGAGACACTGCCTCGGCAGGGTCTGGATGGCAGCGCTGCAAAGGCAGCAATGTTGAAATCACGGCGTGCTTGTTAAAGCTCCATTTCCTTTCTAGATTCTTCTTCATTAATATTTTAATTAAAACCAATCCTCTGAGCAGACCGCATTAACTCAGGATACCTCACAGATAGTGCGCTGAAGGATTAAATATAGCAAGAGCTGCTCTTCACAGGCTGGTAAACCAGTGAGGCTGCAGCAACCTGCCAGGGATGTTGGTAAGGGAGAAATTTACTGTTCGATTGTCACACGGAGGGGAACGACCTCCCTGGCCAGGAGCGTGACAGGGGACAGACGTTCTGCCACTTTCCGCAGCCTCCCTGGCACTGTGGCGGTGGGAAGGAGAGGCCGGCGGGCTGGGGTTGGCACAGCGAGCACAGGGCCGCAGCCCCAGCGCTGCCGGGAAGGGATTTCAGCTCTGGTGGTGAGGACTGCGGGGTCAGCCCCTCATGGGGCTGTGCTGCCATGAAAACCTCCCAGGGCCAATTCCAGCACGGGGCTCTGAACGGCTGCAGCCAGCGGGCGAGTCCCCGGGGTGAATCTCCATCTTCCCCGGGCAATGCTATTGTTCCACACACAATGAGCTGCTTTTGTTCCACACACAGCGAGCTGCCACCTCCTGCTCTGTACCCTCGGCAGCCACAGGTACCCTTGGCAGCCACAGGTACCCGGTGGCAGCAGTGACAGTCCCACACACGCGACCCCAAGAGACCCGCCACCTCACGCCACCCCGCCCTCCCCAACATGGCAGCCTCCTGCCGCCGCCACTACCAAGATGGCGGGCAGGAGGGCGGGACCACGCCTCTTCCAGCCAATAGGCGAAGGGAGGCGCCTCGGCGGGCGGCCAATGGCGGCGCGGAGCGGGCGGGTTGGTTTGGCGGGCAGCGGCTGGGCGCCGCCATGATGGCGGGCGCGGGCGGGAGCGATCTGAGGGCGCTGCTGGGTGGGTGCGGGCCGGGGCTGTCCTGGCGCTCGGGGGAGGGCTGGGGGTGTCCTCTGTGACCGACAGCTTGGCCTTCCTCTGGTTTGGGGCTCCCTGGGGCTCCAGGCAGCCCTGTCCTAGCTCCTCGGGTGCCCCCAGCCCCTCAGGTGCTGCCTGCCCCTCTCAGGAGCTGCTCGCAGCGCCCGGCGGCCTCAGAGCCCTGAGGTGGAGGTGTCTGGTGGAGCTGTCTGGTACAATTTGGCTTGGGCAAGGCCAAGGCCGACGGCTGGCAGTGCCTGGCAGCCTTGGCTGCACTGGACGCCTCATGCCAGTATGTGTTGAAGGCCCCAGGATTTATGTGCCTTGCTGCTGTCCTGCTGCTGCCCGCTGAGGGTCTGGGCAGGACCCCCTTGGCTCTCTCAGCCCTGTGTGGTGGGGCAGCGGGGTGAGAGAGGGAGATCGCCTCAGCGAGGCTGTCAGCGGGGGCCAGAGCACGCTTTGGTTTTAAAATAAACCCAGACTTCTCAGCAGGGAGAGCCAGGAAACGAAGAAGCACCTTTGGGAGCGGAGCGGAGCTCCGTGAAGCAGCTCTGCAGCTTCTGGACCGCCATCAGAATCTGAACGACCTCCTCCTGGAGGTAGGAGCGGGACAGGGACCTCGGGAGATGCCTGCTGGAGAGGGATTTCCACCAGGGTCATTCCCAGGGCAGCTGTAAAATGAATGTCCCAGGAACACATTTTTCATGATAAGTGAAAAGGAAAAAACAGCACTGTGGAAGTAAGCTGAAGCTTAGAGGTCTGCTTTGCAGAAATTAGACCTCTTTTTTTTGTTATTGTTATAAACTAAAAATGGTTAAGCATGGGACAAATGGACAAGTGGAAATCCAGCACCTGTCTGAGTGCCAGAATTGCCTTTTTGTGTATATAGGGGAAAAAAAAAGCTGGGGAGGCTATTAGGTTTTCTCTGAATTACCAGCCGTTTCTGACTAACGTGACTGTCTTTATGAAAACCTGTGCAATTTGTCTGCATACATGCTTAAGCCAAGATTCTGTCTTGGCCACGTTCTACCTTCTCCTCCCACACTAGAGAAAGTTTTTGATTTTGATAACTGGAGTTGGCCATTCCAATACTTCCCATAGTTCAGCCACAAGAATGTTTCTTTCTCTAGAGGACGTGTGTCTTTATTTAAAAACAAATAAGGGGAGGGGTGATTTAACTGTAAGAGGATGCAAAGTTTTGCTATGTTCATCAAATATTTATGATACTGTAACTGCACGGACAAGACTTCTTGTGCTGATCTGTTGGGTGACTATGGACAAGGAGCTCTGACCTGCATCTCGCTTTCTCTGAATAAAAGGAACTTACTTATATCTCTTGCAAGGTGCCTTAAAATCCATGGTTTACCATGACTGTGCAGGAGCATGGTGTTAATTTCATTTCAATTGCTCCAGCCCCATGGAATGCCAGAGCTGCTAAATATGCTTTAGAGGGAATATATTTGTAAAAGTGTGTAATAGACATCTGAGACTGTTAATGTTTTTGTTTTGCTTGCAGGTGGAAGATTTAGTCAAGTCAGCTGGAGAGAGTGGCAAAGAGCACCAGGAAGCATTGTCGGAATCATTTATTGGTGAGCAAAAGAACGTTGGTTGGAGACAGACATGGAAAAGATCTTCACTTACGAATTTCTGCCTGTTAAACACAATCCCGATTTTACTTCCTTCTCACTGTTCCTGGTCTCCCATTCAGCTGCTTGTTTCTTACTTGTCCAGGGAATGGCACCCCCGGCAAGGTCTGGTTTTCGAATATTTTGATTATTTTAAAGTGTTCCTGTGAGTCTTGCAAGATTAAAATACAAAATTCTACATAGTAGGGATTTTCCATTTCTACGTTTCTTCTGCCATCATCTTATGTACAGTAAAGGAATGATGCTTGGAAATATAAACGACTTGCCCGGTACAACAAATGATATCAGTGCTGGAAGGAGTTTTAAGACCTGGGATTTCTCTCTTCACAGTCATGTATTCACACATTGATTTTTATTGCGTGCTGTCAGGTTTCTGCATTGTGGGTTTTTGGTTTTAGTCTCTGTTCTGCAGGAACAGGCCTCAAGATTGGGTGTCCCCGCAGCAGTCTTGGCAGCCAAAAATGCTGTTACCAACATCGAGCGGATCTGTCAGCCTTCTGCAAGCCCCTCCCAAGTACCTCTGCTGAACTTGGGCCAGAGAGTAAGCAAAAAGCCTTACATTTAGCTTATCAAGAAACAAGTATTTGTGTGTCTGAAATGCTCGTAGAAATATGGCACTCTTCTGTACAGGAAAGGAGCTACTTTTTGACACCTTGGAAGTGAAATTTCCTGTCTGTTACTAGAGTATCTCTAAGCAGGCCCTGTGCTGTCACCTCTAGTGTGTTCCCTGGTGTGGTTTGGTCTCTCTTATTCATAGTTCCATCTTTATCAATCTTCTCAGTTTGCAGCGTAGCGAGGTGTGGTGATGGTCTTCTGTACAAAACCTGTGCCAGGACTGCTGGCTCACATCGCCTCTGAGTAGCTGTCAGGTGCCTGTGCTGTCAGCTGGGCTGCCTTTGACTCAGCCTTGAGATGAAAGGTGTGGGCCTTCCCCATGAATTCTCTCCACCATTCAAGTCTTTGAAAATCAGGAAGGGGGAAGAAGAAAGTTATTTTTGTAAGAATGCGTTATTTACGAGGGGAATTATTTCTGCTTATTTTTTGGGGTGATTCCAGAAGAGACTGTCTTGCTTGCTTCAAACAGTCAAGGATTTGTTGGTGAACAACGTGTTCAGTCGCTCACACTTCTGTCAAGAAATATGGAAAATGCAGGTAAGAACTCACAAAGAAATCTTGCTGTTACAAGCCATTTAGGTTTCTTCCGTGAAACTGTAACCTGGACTAGTGATGCTGTGATCTGCGGTCCGTTTTCTTCGGTGTTTTTTTGTAATCTACAGTAGTCTTGCTATTGCTTATCCCTGTGTCAGTTGTGGGCGACTGTCGTCTTGAATTTCTCCTAAGAATGACTGTGGTCTTTCTGACCTTTCAAAAGCACGAGTTACAAACAGCAGAGGGCTTGGTTGTTGTTGTCTGTTCAACAGCTCCCAGTTCACTGGGGGCTTAAGTGCCTCTGTGGCAAGATTTGCTTTATTTTTGACGAGGGCTTAATAGAGGTTTGGAAGAGTCATTAAAACTGTGTGACCAATTCTGCTGAGAAACTGCCACAAAAGAGAGTTGACAGCGTCTTGGTGATCGAGCTTTTTGGGGAGCCAGGCAGGCAGGTTGCCTCTCTGAAGGAGATTTTAATCCGTTTCTGTTTGTACTGAGCACCGCTGGTTTTCTGTAGCTTTTGGAAGCAAGGAAGGGCAGGGCAAATGTGGTATCTGGAGTTACAGCATGGGTAGTGGGATTAAACTCGTCCGAGGTGACACTGCAGCTAATACAAGCTTTGGAGGGATCATTTTCTCTCCTAGTTACCTTCACTCCTTACTGTTTTCAATGAAATATGCTGATAACTCTCTGTCAGGTGCTGCATAGGCTTGCTGCCCAGGTCAGTGCAGACTCGCAGCTGGCTGTGGGGTGGCGCAGCCCCAGAAATCCTGCGTGCGCTTCGCTAGCGGTGCTCAGCGGGTCTCTGGCGTTCTGGTTCTCTGCTCCGTTTGTCTGGGAATTGCGATAAGCCTAAGTGAGTTCGTGCAGCGAATGGCCTGGGAGAAATATGAGAGCAGATAACAGGTTGCATTGCTTCACAAATGTGTTGGCTTGATTTCATTTGTGTGGTTTGTTTTGTGAAGATAAATGGTGCTCTAAATAGAGTTAAGGACTTTTTGTGAGCAGGACAATTTTGGTTGCTCGCTGCTCTGGTGGGAAAGAAGGAAGAGACTGATCTCCCTGGATAAAGAGGCATGCTCTAGTCTCAAATATCCGTCTGGGGCTGAAAATAGAATCCTGTGAATTTTATGGGCTGATTAAAATCTCCCTGTTCTCAGGTAGACATGGAGATCAAGTGCTGCTATGTAATTGAGATCGTTACAGTAAAGGATTAGGCCGTTGAAGGCAAAGTATGTGGGCGAGTTGGGGGTCACGCTAAGCTACTAGTCGCTGCAGAAGGCTAGTGGGACTCGTCTTCCGAATGCCTTGCGTGCTCAAAGGCTGCTCAGGTGGTGCTTGGTTTTCCTCCATGCCCATGGGCCCGTCTTCTCATACAGCTGCAGAATCTCTTCCTGCAGTCTCCTCTTGGGAAATGGATTTGAGAGCAGCAAACCTGTTCCACAGAAACTACTGAAGAGTTACAAGAGCGAGTGATAATTCTCCGAGCTGTTTCTGGTTCTGAATTAACAAGACTTGAAATGTAGTACTACCCCCTGTTTTCTAGGATAGCCACTGCTCCTTTGAATATGCAAAGTTAGGATTATTCCAGGGAGACAAAGGTGGATATACTTATGAATGGAACACAGAATAGATAACTTTGAATGAATGAAGTTTAGTTTCATTCTTTCTATATGGTTATCTTATCAAAACATTGTTGTTAAGTGTGAAATGTGCACTGGGGCCTAACTGTGACGTTCTTGCTAGGACCTTCCGGTGCTGGAAGCTGTGTGGCACCTGCACAGAGGCAACATCATTGGACTGGGAGAGCTGCTGGAGAGGTGAGCAGAGGTTTATAGGTTTGCAGATATATTTAATCGCTTAAAGCCTATTGAAATGTAATCGGGGATTAGTCATGAGTATTCTGGACTATGAATATAGTCAGATGCTTGCAGGTGATCAGATTAGCAGGATTTAAGAAGTTACCCGGGGTTTGAGAGGTTACTCTGGGTTAATTAGCACAGTTCAGGGTACGGTGGCTGCTCGTCTGGTGGCTGCTCAATCAGTTGGGGTGTGAAGCAAACGGTTGGGCAAGAACCACCACTGCAGCCCCTGCTGGCTGATGTTTATTTCACCCAGTTTCACTGGCACAGCTGGCTGCACAGCGGGCAGGTACCACGCAGGGTGGGGAAGGACGCAGTAACCCAGCTCTTTCGGTTCACCTGGACATCCCCTGAGAGCTGCTTCGGAAACTCTTGTGTAGCCAGTGAAAATTAGTGTGGGTCTTGGTGAGAAGGCTTGCTTCGCATAAACGGCGTGCTTCTGTCGTCTCAAAGCCAGTGTTGCAATGAAGTGAGGCAGAGTTAATCTCCAGAGAAGTTACTCTAAGAATTTATTTATTTTTCCCAATACAGAGCTAACAAAATCAGTTACTCTTTCAGAACCTCAGGATGTTTTCTTATGGTGTCAGAGGAATATTACAACCATCTTTGATACAGCCTTTGATGCCGATTTACTTATCTGTTAATGAGACAGGAAAAAAAGCCTTCAGTGCTCGCTGTACTTTAAGGAAACCAAAGAGAGAGAGCTTGGTTTTTATTTTTATTTTTTGAAAGCATTTTTATCCAAATATCTTAGAAATCAGAACTAAAATCTTCTAAAATAAGTTTTAAAATTGAAATACCTTAATGTCAGATATGATTAATACTCAAATACTTGAACACTCAATTTCACGTGTATTTTTTCTTATCTTATTATGAAGCAAATAAAGCTCTCGTTGGCTTTTACAATGAAAAGAAATGAACTGCCTCATATAGCGCGGAGTCCTACACAGATGTCTCTTTCCTAAGTCCAAGGGGATGGTGGGGCAAAAAGAACCAAGCATCACAAAGCATAGAAAGGATTGAACTGAACGTGCTTTTGTTTGTTCTCAGCAACCCTGATGCCCCTGCCGTGGTGGAGTGGCTGTACAGCAGCCTTCGTGCTCTGTGTGAGCAGGCGGAGGAGCCCTCGCAGGACGCGGAGCTTGCCGGGCGCGTTCTCTCAGGCAAGGCACTGAGCTGGGCGCTGCGAAGCGGGGTCCGACTGCTGGCCTGCAGCACAGGCTCGCAAGTCAGAAGCTGGGGTTTAAAAAATGGGACCTTGCTTTGCGTTTTCTTACGTTCTTTCAATGAGGGAAATATATTTGGTGAATTTAGCAAATTGTTTCCCGCATAAGATTGCTTGAAGGGCTGTAGCCTGGCCTTTGGGCCAGTGCGGCGGGTCCGGTACAATTCACCTGAGCTCTGCGATGGTAAAAGTGTGTGACACCTCTAAACTGCCTGGTCTTTATAATCCTGTACATTTCTGTGCTTCTTGTCATTGACTGTTCCAGGTCCTTTTTGCCCGAGAGTAATTTTCCTCCAAGAGAAAAACTGAGTGTTGAGCAGTCTTGCTGACTCTGCTGTTCAGGGAGTGATGCTTTTCAGACACCAGTCCCCTTGGGGGACTGAGATGGGAAGGCAGAAGAGCAAGAGGTTTTTATCGTAAGGGGATGCTGAAACACTCATTCCTTCTCGATTTGCAGACTTTGCGATCACATTTCTTCAGAATGGCTTTCAGCAAACTTCAGAGCTGGGAAGGAGGTGTGAATTCAAGAAGGTCCCCAATGTAAGGACAAAATTAAACATTAGAGATAGTTGTTTAAAAAACTAGTTGCATTTGATATGTCTCTGCCTTTGAGTGTAAATAAATCTGAGTTTAGAGCAACAAAGAAAAGGCAATGGCCCATTTACTGCAGCGGGTAAGGAAGAAATGGTGAAACTAGAGACCTCTTTAAAGAGAATTTCTCCTAGGTAACTTGTCAGAGGCTTTTTAGCTTCCTTGGGTTCACCTTGATTGCTCTTTTTTCTGTTTGTAAATGAGGCATGGAAAATGCTTGCCTGTCTGCCTGTTGTATCTGTTCTGCATTAGAGCCTCAGGTAAAAGTTAAGCTTTAATTTAAGAGAGACAAAACCTTCTTGTTTGACTCAGTTTACTTTTCCTGCATATAATTGTAGCTGTTTTAAACACTAAATTCTTAATTTGTCAATTTTGAACAGATCTGTCGTGCTGTTTTACAAAGAATGTTGACATGTAAGTGTTCTCGTGATTTGTAACTGTGCAGTCACTGCTGTTTGCTAGGCTTAAGTTCCTTGCTCGTTACTGAATCACCTAAGGACTCAGAGCAGTCCTCTCTCTGGGATGCTTTGCCTGTGTTGTATTTATGTCACTGATTCTCTGTGCTTCTGTTTTTTTCCTTTGCTCTTGTAAAGCGAGTGTCTTCTAACACCAAAGATAATTTCTTGCTTTTTATGCTAGTTCATTTTTGATCCTCCCAGCTGCAACACCAGGTAAAGATATCGGAGCTGATTTTTAACAAGTTTGATTGGAAGCAATCCAATCCGTTGTAGCACAGAGGTTAAACTAGGATCATTTTTTCTGCATATTAAATTCAACTTTGAATTTACCAAGTTACGTGCAAGCAAGCTATTTTGCTGACTTGCTGTTTGGATTTGCAGACTATTGGTTTGTGAAACCTGATTTATTTTTTTTTCGATGTGGAGCAAAGATTATAATGTGCATGCTTAGTCTTTAAACAGCCAGCGTTCAACTGTCCCATGGACAATGTACCTGTTTTGGCCTGGGCGGTGGTGATGCTGCTGCTGAGAGCTCAAGTGTAGTAGTGCCTGATCTGCGTTACAAATCCTGTTGTGGAAAGACTGAGCACACAAGAAGGTGTGTTTTTTTTTTTTTTTGCCTTGTGTCACAGACGATCTTCACAGTAAGCTGCTGGTTCTGCTGTGCTGTTTTGTCTGCAGAGGAAGCATTCACTTACACCTCCTCACGTGCTCTAGGCCATTGTATTCGTCTAATCTGGCTGCGTGGGTGTTCTTACTTCTCTGTCTCCTTAGTGACAGCGCTTTACCTCTTTTCTTGCTGGCATGTTTCAGCAGCATGCTCAGTGCTATTGCAGAAATCGGTGCTTTTTGTCTGTTGTAAAATGACTGAAGACCAGGACACAACATGGGGACTGTCCTTCTGCACCTCTCCGTGTGGGTATCGCCAGCCTGATCCCTTACCCACGTCTGGCAGAAAGCATTGTCTGGAGACAGAGCTGCCTTACAGACCTTGCTGAGCAGTTCTAAAAAGGGAAAGCTGTAAGAGAAGTGCTTTATTATTTAGTATGTACGACTCCCATCTCAGGTGACCCTTTAATGGTGTTGGCACTTGAAAAATAACCCTCATAAACACGGGACTGGAGGGATTCTGGGGAAGTGAAGCAGGCAGCTGGCAGTCAGGCTGGAGTCGGTGCTAACCTGCTCTTCATCTGACCTTCACGTTCCTGCAGCCTGTGCTGCCACTGCCTGCCTTGCAGTCTGTTCGAAAATGTATAGGAAGTTCTGAATTAAGTGTTCTTGTGAGTGTGTGCTTTTGGGTCACCTTTGAGGGGTTTCACTTAGCTTGTCAGTGGCTTTGAAGAACATTAGGGTGCTTTATATAAAATAATTCACAATTAATGGAGACGTTCACATGAGGAGGACAGGCTGGGAGCACCGTGCTTCGTAGTAATGATCGTGCTAAATTGAACTCCCGTGCCTGAGGCTAAGTAGAGTTTATCTCCTTTTCTCTGTTCTCCCCTGCTTAACCTTAAAGTGTTCCTCAGCAGGGGAGGAGAATGTTCCTCCCATACGCTGTGGGCTGCCTTACAACAGAAATGTGAGGGACGCCTGTTTTGCTGCCTCAGTTTGGTAGTTTCCTTTTCAGAGTGCATCACTGAGATGGTCCTAATGATTAAATCCTAATGAAAACCAAACTTTTTTGTGGTTAAAGAGGAGACTTTTGAAGGTAGCATGGAACAAGAAACAAAACCACTGCTGCTGCAGGCTGTAAAGCAGAGGATCTCTCAGTATGTGGGCTTTGAGTAGTCTGGTCAGGACCATGTGTTGTGCAAGCTGCCCACCTCTTCCACCTCTACGAGCCATTTTGGGGCAGGCCTCGCTTTTGAAGGAGTGCTGCTAAGGCAATGTAACGTGAAGTCCCTCTGCTGTCACAAATAAGTGCCGTTCACAGCAGCGTGCTCTCTTTGTTGAAGGTGGTGAAGACCATTGTTTCAGGAGGTTGTTAACACAGAGCTTGCCTGTGCAAATCCGTCTCCAGACTTTTCTCTAGTGCAGCCTTGCAGTGTTTGCACTCTTAGGTGCACTGCACAGCTAGGATTAGATTTGGAAATTAAATATTACTTGTGCATTTTTGGATGGCTTAATTGTTAGCACATTTTTGGGAATGCTTTTAAAGTGGTTCAGGGTTGATGTTAATAGTTTCTGAGTCTCTGTGTTACTTCTGAGTAGTTTTTGTAAGAATTTAATGCTGCTGAATGGCACGCTTCCCTAATGGGGTCACCTTCTTAGCTGTTTGGGGTCACAGCTCCTTCCATTTCTCTCATTGCATCTTTGTGTCTTTACTTTGGGGTACCAGGGGTGCTTGATGCTGTTGGTAAAGAGAAGCAGGAGGATGTCTCCGCGTTGCAAGCTGTGAGGTTCTGGTAAGAAACACAGTTCCTCTTAATAATGTCAGGAGGAGTTTTTTTTATCCACTGTTATGCTTGTTAGTGGGATTGGATAAATGTCTATTCCCTCCCCCCAGCACTGTTTGTGTTTTGTGTTCTCTCTAATAAAGTATTCACAAGTGAAATTGCAAGTAAAAAGGTAAGTGTGAGATAGGAAAGGGCATTCTGGCAGTCTCAGAACCAATCTTGGAGCACGTCAGCATGTGATGAGTTTCCTCTCAAGTTTGCTCACTCTGCTTCTTAGCAGGAGCTCTGGGAAGGTGCCGTCATCTCCTCAAATTTCCATTTTCAGACCCATTTTGTCTGATTGCTTTGTACTTGTTAGCCTTCAGTCCTGACCTGTGCAGGGGTATACATTTGACTCAAGTTTATAAATCTGATAGCTTAATAATGTTGAGTAACTGACAGATTTTTTAAAATACATTAAAAAAAAGCATATATCTCTGGCATTTTGATGAGGGTAGGTGTAGAAGAAAAATGAATCATTCAGCCTAATCAGCACCTGGTTCATCATATTTCCTGCGCATTGTTTCAGAATATTTCCTTGTCATTTATAGGCTGAATGTGTTCAGCGTGTCAATTTATGGAAGTGCAGTTCATCCGGATTCCTTGCAACAGTTTTTTAGACACACCCTGACTGAGGTTCTTACCTACAACCCCGTGTTGAAAGGTAGGAGTACACGGGGAGCAGTAAGTGCCTCGAGGGTTTGTTATTGTGGTGGGTTTGGAGCTCCATCCCACCCAGACCTCACTGAATGGAGTCCTGCCTGCAAACCAAGCACAGTGAAACTGCCTGACTCCCTGCTTCCTTCCCTACCTGCATGTTGCCAGAAAAGATGGGAAGTTCGTCTGGGTTTTAGAGGGCTGTAGTTCAGGAGAAACGCTTAGGTGGAAAATCAGGGCCTTCGGATAGAGCTTTAGCCAGTGGCTCATGAGCAGATATTTGGAATAACATCTACTAGCAGCCTTTATGGAGCAGACATGGGAGAACTGTGGCCTCTGGGAGTAGTTTTAGCCAAAGGAGCAGCTGTGTGGGAGAGCTGGTACTGCAGAGAAAGCTTGGGGCTAAAATAACGTGGCCCTATGTGTTTCTCTTTAAGTGCAAAACATAGCCTTTCTCTGCTGGTTGGGTGTCCGTTGTTCATTTTGTTTTGGTAGATCAGACATAAATGCAAGAAGGCTTCTAATCCATGATTGTTAATTGTGAAGCTTGATGTTTTTAGGAAGAAATACATTTGGGCTGCGAAATCTCTGGTGAAATACCACACTGAGCTATGATCTAGAGCCGCTCACCTGTAGCGTGGGAGAGCAATGTCACTGTTGCTGGCTTCCAGCTGAAAGAGATCACTGAGGGAAAAGATGATTCCTTGCTGATTTTCTCTGCATTATGTTGGCCAATGAATGTGTGATCTCGAGAACAGCTTAGAGATGACAGTGCTGTGGTGAAATGGCACAGTCGTGTTCACACAGTCTGTGTTCCAAAGATGAATAGGAGAGAAAGGATTTCAGCAGGCAGTTTTTAATGTATGTGGCTGTGAAAGCTAAAGGGAAATCTTGTGTGGTGAAGTTCTGCGTTTTAGGTGTATTTTAAAATCTATTGCTGAAGAGGTAACTATTATATTCTTTTTCTGGATATAGTGTCTGATGCCATCCATATGCAGAGAGAGTGGAGCTTTACAAGGACTTGTTCGCTGCTCACTACCTTGTATCGCAAAGTATGTCTTCTTTGTTTTACAAAGAGCACATTATTATGTTGGTTTTGTATTCATCGAAATATCGAAAATGGAATTATTTAAATATAACGCCTTACAGTCGCAGAATCTGAACTAGCTGCCAGGAGCTGCAGGCAGGACAAAGCCTGAAGTACTAAGGGGACGTTTGTTTGTGCAAAGCTCCTAATGAGAACAAAGATATCTGAAGATGTGAATTTTCACTGTTACAGAATATGACGTTGCTTCTGAAAGAGCTGGAGCATTCCTGTGTATTTTAGCCAGTGCTGATTCCAAGCCAGAACAATGTCTGGCCATGGGAAGCTGATGCAAAAGGTGCACACAAGATAGCTTTTTCATAAGTTATGCAAAAGGCATCTGCGTGTTAATCTTGACAGTGCGTTTCACCCTTACAGGTGGCTGCATGCCATAGCTAAAATGAATTGCTGTCGCTCTCTTCCAGCTGTTTGTGGCGTTCAGTGCAAAGGAGTCGATCTGCCAGCTACAGCAAGTCCTGGAAACACACGAAGTAAATTGGCAGCATGTCCTGTCCTGTGTTTCCACGCTGGTGGTCTGTCAGGCTGAGGCTGAGCAGTTGTTCAAAGGTACGTAGGTATTGGCAAGCCTGCAAGATAACACATGCTTGTTGCTTCTCAGGTACTGAACAGAGAAAACAACCTGAATGGTGCAGTAGCAAGTTCCTAACTGCTCTTTGGAGATTTCTGTAGGGGAAAGAGCAGGAACTCACCCTCTGCATTCAAGTATTCTATGTCAGCCGTGATGTGAATGCCAGGCCTTGTGTCTGACACTTCTATAATTTAGTGTACAGCTAAGAATGATTATTTGATAATTACCTTCATGATTATTTGGAGTAGTGATTACTGAAGCTTAGTTCTTCTATCTCGCTTTTGCTAACAGACCGTGTTTGATAGGGTTTCTTACTGATTGTGTCATTGCTGGACTCCCTGTGATTCTTGCAAGTGGAAGTCCTAAAGTATTCGACCACTGAAAGCACATGAAAAATGTAAGCGAGGCCCAAAGGTTCTCTAAGCTGCAGTGCATGTCCCTTTGGGACAGATGTGTTATCAGATATTTGTCTTCATTTACTATAAAATTGTAGCACAATTGTCAAGAGCAAAGTTTGAGGTTACTGCTTATGTTTCTAGATCTACTGAGCCATCTCCTGATAAAGGCTTTTGAGAATTACGATATGGAAAATATGATCACTGCGTTCCTGATAGCTCGTCAGGCTGCCCTCGAGGGCCCTGCTGTGTTCATGCCGTACTCTGAATGGTTTAAGGTAAGACTAAACGAGGCCTGAGTGATAATCTTTGTTTTAAGTGTGTGAGAAACCTGCACTTAAGGAAGGTTTTGCTGCACAGAAAAAAACAGCTAGTTTCAGACAAGATAACCAGGAATCTAGCAACAAAACAAGGAAAAAAATAAAGTAAGTGATTATATTGGTATTAGGAATAGTATTTATTACTGCCTTTGTGTCTGCAAAGAATATATTTACTTGGCTTTCCCTGGTCTTCCCTTCTTTCATCTTCCAAGTCCATCTTGCCTCCTCTAGTTATTTGTCAGGAACGCAGACACGTAATTCCTATTCTAATCATATTCTTGGATGTCTTTCAGTATCTTGATAACCAGCAGTGTTGTGATTGCGTAAGTTGTGGGTTATTGCACATGAAGCATTCCTATTTCCTGGATGTTTGCGTGCAGCTGTAATTGATGTTTGACCTTATAGATAATTGCTAATTAGCTTTTAGTTGTAAACATGTAGGTATTTAAGGTATGCAAATCTCCGCATAATTTAAACCTTTAAATTCCTTTATATGAGTTTGCAAATCTAAGCTCAGCCTTTGCTGATAAAGTGTTTAGGATGTATCAAAGGTAAACTGGTTCTATTTTTTGTAGTGTCTGGCTTATTTTTCTTAGAGTGCCCAGATACACTTCCAGAACTGTGGTGCCCTGATGAACCTCGATCCTTTGGTGCATTTTGGTTTTGCCTTGTTTAACTCCCCTGACTGTACCCATGGTAGTGCATCAGAAGGAATTTTGAATGTGACCTGGCAGGCTGTCTGGAAACTGGAAAAAGAAACTGAAAGAAACTCCTGTGGAGACTTCTAAAAACTTTCTCTGGAGACTTTTCTCCAGGAGGATGCTCTTGACACAAAGCAGATGTCTGCAACAGATGCCTGGGATTTGTGTGCTGAGTTTAGTGCAGTGCTGGGATGCTGATTCCTTCCATGCTGAAAGGCTGAGCTGTGATGTTTTCTGTTTCAGGCTTCCTTTGGGAGTGCTGGTGGTCAACACGGGAGCAGTAAGAAAGCTCTGGTCTTCCTCTTCGAGTTCTTGTCAGAGCTAGTGCCCTTTGAAGTAGCCCCGTACTTGAAGGTGGGAAGCTGCTGGTAGAGATGGTTTTTTAGACTGCTCCAGAACTGCTCCAAAATAAACATATTTGTGCCATGTGCCTTTGAGCATACTATTAGTGTTGTTACAGTAGTTGCATTACTTCCGACACACTGTTCAAAACCTTTTCTCCCTGAAATAAACAAGAACAAGATTCTTTTATTTCCTTGACAAGAAGGAGAATTCCTTCCGTGGAGTTATATTGAAGCAATTCAGTGATTTAGTCTGTTTGTTGTTGTTGGGGAAAATTAGCATGTCAGTTGCCATGAAACTGGCTTTTCTTAAAACGAGCAATAATGTCTTGGGGGAGTACTTGAGGTAATTGAGTGTAAAAGTAAACCAGAATTTTACAGTCGTCTCCTGTAAAAATGGCAAATCGTGTTTTGAATTTTACATTTCAGGTCCATATTATGTACCCGCCTTTTGTGCCATCAAAACATCGATCTATTCTCTTGGAGTATATCACTCTGGCTAAAACGAGACTGGCTGACCTCAAGGTTAGTAAAAATTGTCCCTTTAGAAAAGACATCTTTCTGGATCTGTCAAAATATTAACTATGTTGTGACGATGTCCATCTTTACGTAACACCACACAGGTTGCTATAGAAGATATGGGGCTCTATGAAGACTTGTCTTCCACGGATGAAGCCATGCAGGTACTGGACATCCATCCAACAGTTCTCTCACCAATTTATGCTCTTTTTCCTGTGGAGGCTTAGGTTAGCCCTGTCTGCTATTCCTACCAAGTTTGAGCATGCTGCCAAATCTAATTCCTCTGTCTTAAAGTTGGACATTCATAAACATGGAAACTTTCCCCAGATTTCACGAAAATTAGACCTGCACAGAGGACAAACGGACCCTAATAAGTATTTCTGGAGACAGGCTGCAGAGGAGCTCAATGATTAGCCAGCCAGCTACTGGCCAAGCAGCGTCTATGTTAGCCACCCAGGTAGCAACGTGCTGTTTGAAGCCAGTAAAGTGCCAGCTCCCTCTTGCCCATCCTGTGCTGTGGGATGTAGAAAATAATGGACGATTCCGTTGGTGGGGATTTAAGGGACAAAGGACAACCTAATGGTGTTGTATGGTGGGGGGGAAATGAGGTTATTGAGATGGGGAGAGGCAGAAGACAGGTTTGCAGGAAGTGGCTCTGCATTAGCTCTGCTGATAGACTGACTTGTCTGTTTGGTAGGTAAGAAGTTGGCACAGGTTGTTGCAGTCTTAAGATGTCTCACGGCTCAAACACGAGAAACCTGTGGCAGCATTCCTTCTGCCTGGAGTGTAGTTCTAGTAGCATGGGCTGGAAGTGAAGATTATGAGTCTTAATTCCAAGTGTATGAAGTAATACGGAATAACAATAAAACAAATTCAGAACAGAAAAGATATTGTCCCCATGAGGGACTACTAAATAAACAATGATGTTGAACAGGAATATCTGCTGCAATCAGTGTAGGAGTTGGGTACAGAACTACACAGACCTTTGGGCTGACCCAGAAGAGCTGTTACGCATAACAGCCTTCCCAGGGCAGGCTGATGCTTCAGGTCTGGGTTTCTGTATCCTGCAGTTTTACTCTGCTTATCAGGTAGTTCTCGTTATTCAATTGCAATTGTTCAGTCGCTTCGCAGCACAGACAGCTATTACTAACCCTGAAAGACCAAGCAGGGAAGTTTGCTGTCATCTTTGATTTCTCACAATATCTTTCTCTCATTGTTGCTTGTGAGCCAGCCCCAGGGCCAGGCGCTTCGTGACGTTGAAAAAGCCCTTCAGATATTTGAAAATACAAGGAAGATCCCAACATCTGTGATAGAAGCCAGGTACTGTGTGCTTCTCAATTCTTCTTGCTTTTAACTTTAATAATAATGGGAAAAAAAAAAGCCAAGTCCAAATCAAAATAACAAAACAAGAAAAATTGAGGAAGTCAGCAAAGGAGGATTTAGGAAATTCTTCCCATGTTACTCACTTCCTCCGTAGTCATCTAAATTGAGGCTATTTCTGGAGAGAATAAATAGGCTTATGCACACCTGCAAGAGAAGTCCACAATTACTATAATACTATAATTAAATAAATAAATGAATAATTATTAGCTAATCTGAACTTGATTTGATTGTGGTTATTCATGCCACCATGAATATTTTTTTATTTGCAGGAACCAGGTTAATTTTTGAGGTAATGAAATGGCACGTTACAGCTCTGGCGTTGTTAATATTTTGCTATCTTTTATTTTCTTTCTCAGTATTTTCAGGCGACCATATTACATTTCTTGGTTCCTTCCTGCTTTGCTCAGGCCACGTGTGGTTAGTACTTTTTTTTTTTTTTTTTTTGGACCCTTCCACTTAGAAGTGTGTTTGTAGAGAGGTGATTTGCACCTAACCTGCCTGCTTTTCTCTTGCAGCTCCCTAAAACCCCGGATGTGTGCATGGCTTTTATAGATTCTTTAAAAAGGTATTGAGGCTCCCCAGTGTTGTTTTCTGGACTTTGTCTTCAGAACGTTTGGCTTTCCATTAGATTACCGGAAGCTTTGACACCTTGTTTACGGAATGCTGCCTCTTGGCTAACCCTTTTGGCAGGGCTTCGTGGCCAGACTCGTTTGTGGCTTGCAGGTTGGGGATGCAGTAGCTTATCTGTATGGGTGAATGTCTCCAGTTCTGTAATTAGTCCAATATCCATGGATAAAACTATTATCTAGAAGGAGTACCACGTAGCCCTCTGACTGCCGGCCAGGTAAATTTTCATGCAAACTTTGGAGGATGCTGCTGAATACAAAATTTCAATAGGAAGATGAGCCCCACTGTGTAAAGCTCCCCCCTCTGTGGGTGAGGATATGGGAGGAGGGGAAGATGGAAATTAAATGCGTGATAATGCTTCTTGAGCTGTTCTTAAGGGACAACAGGGTAATGTTTCAGGAGCTTGCAGCCCCTCTCAGAACTCAGGCTTGTCCTGTATGCATTTTTAAAAGCTCTTCTCTGCCTTGCAGAGAGAGCTTTGGTTTACATCCAGTAATTCCTCTGTAACCCATCATGGAGAAAAAATGCTCAACGCTGCCTTTTACAAATGAGACATTCAATCCTGCCCTGTAATTCCAGTCTGACAAAAAAAAAATCTTTTTAAAAAAATACTTAAAAGTTTTAAGAGAAGCTGCTAAATTATTCTTTCTTACCAGCAAGCATTGGAGGTCAAACTTTGATCTCCTCCACATTAGCATTTTAGAAGTGTAAATACTCATGATCACATAGGAATGTAAGTTATGTGACTTAGATATATTATATATGAAATAGGTATTAATGCATGTGTATACCGTGCGTAGTGTGTGTTATACTTCTATAATGCTTGCTATGAAAGCCTTGGATATAAATTTCTGGCCCTTATGCCAAGTGATGATTTAAAAAATAATAATAATAATTCAGATGCTCTGTATTTTTTGGAGCCTCTGTAATTATTTTTCATAGCATAGCTGTTCTTTCTACTTATTCAAACTTCATCTTTATTAAATATATGCTTATATGGTATATTAAGTGTCTCTTTTTTTATTATAGAGCTGATAAAATACCCTCAAACTTGTACTTGACGTATATACAGGCCTGTTGTGCTATGAAAGAGAAAATGTTACAAGGTAAAACAATTTTACTTACAGATGAGCTTGAAGAAATGTTAATGTTTCCATTGATGCTCTCATAAATTGAAAAACTCTCAAAAAGTTACAGCTGATTAGGTCTTTAATCTATATGGAAATGGTATGTATATGTATGTGTATGTTCTTTATGTCTTCTTGAGGTATTAAATAGTTACTGCCGTAATTATTTTCTCCGCCTTTCCTGCCTGAGTGGGATTTCTGCAGTCCGTGTGGAGCTGTGCAGTGCTGAGGCTGCAGATGAGGCCTGAGCTAGCTGATTTAAATCTAGCTCCAGGACATCGGCATGAATCAGCGTTTGCAGTGAGTGCCTGTCAGCTCCAGCTAGCCTGGGGTGTGAACCTGTGTCCATCCCTCGTGTAGTGGCACTGGAGCTGTCTGAACTCACCCTCGTGCCTTTTTAAGAACGGATCACTGTGCGTGGCTGAGAGCTGGGGAGACAGGAGGGGCTAGGAATGAAGCCAGCAACAAAGGGATCGTGGTTCATAGCTTACATGTCTGTGGGCGGGAGGGCCCCCACAATTTCAGATTCCATCCCTGCAGCCCTATTAGCAGTGCAACATGTGTGAAATAGTTATTCAATGAACAATCCGATCTCGTTCAGCAAGTGGGTTTTTTCATACCCTTGCAGCTTAAAATGGGCAACGTCCTCAGCGCAGGTTTGTACAAAATGAAAGGTCAGGCTGGTGAATAGGGGTTGTTCCCACAGCACGGTGGCAGTAAATACACCCCTGTACGGGGATGTGTCTGCAATGGACTCCTGCTCAAGGCACTCCGGACGTTTGAAGCTTTCTGAGGATGCTGTGGCTCGGAAGAGCCGTGACAGAAGCGCGGAATGCAGCAGCCTGGCTGCGAGGTTGTCCTGGCAACCGGCAGCAGTGAAGAATCCCTTCATGGGATCAGCAGGATCCTGCTGGGCAGCCAGAGCTCTGCAGGAGTCTCTGAATTGCCAGTGACCTCTAGTGGCACAGCCTGATCCGTGTCCCCTGCATCCTGACCAGCCTCTTCTATGTCCCCTGCTGTCCCCTGCGTCCTGATCCATCCCTGGGGCTTTGGCACGGGATTTAGGGCAGGATTGAGTACTGGTCAGCTCTAAACCTGCCCTGTTCGTTAGTGCTCATTCTCGCACATAAAAGTGACTCAGCATTCGTTGTTGCTTTACAATGCGTTTATAACAATTATAAATTTTAACCTTGTCATTTACTTCTCTTGTTCATGGTTGAGCTATTTCTGGCCCATGTACGAGACGCTCTTCCTGTCTAACAAACTGCACTGGGTGGTTTTTGGGGCTGTGCTGTGGCGGCTTCTTGGTGGTGGCACTCCTTTTCTAGTGGTAAATGGAATTGCCTTTCATTTCTTCTTTCAAACAAAATAAAGCAACATGTAACATCTGAAGATGGTGTCGGGCTGGAGGAGCAGCTGATGACATAGTATGTTTGCATTGCAGTATTTCTGTATTTTGAAATTCTGCTTCCAGTCTTTGGAAGACAACAAATGTTTCTGTGTGGGGCAGAGAGCTGAAGCAAGTAGGAAGGAAACTCGGAAAGGAGACTTTCTTTTTCTGTATTTGTCTCTAGAAACTGAATTCTGTTCTGAAACGAGGCATAAACTGGTAAATGATTAATCAAGTAGTACATCTGGAATGTAAAAATAAAGCTGCGTGTGTGAAGGATTGATGGTTTGGGGTCTGTGACAGTTTATAGAAAAGTATATAAATTCTGCTTTTGCAGCAAGTGTATGCAAAGGCTGTTGAATACATTTCATAAACTGATGTAATGCACAGAAGTAAGAATAACGTATTGCATTGCTCTCTTATATGTCTAGATGAATCAAAAGTGGAGACCAGCCATTCCAAAGAGCCTGTTGAGCAGCTGAAGGCCGAACTGGCTGAACTAAGGATGCTGATTGTGGACCAGGCTAAATATGAAGGTATGGAGGAAGGCAAGTTATAATTACCCATAACTGACTGCTACAAAAGCTACATTAATAAAATGTGGCTAATGGTAGCCAAAGCAATGGCAGTAGTTACTTGCCACTGGTACCTGAAGACTGCAGCCTTCTCAGATCTGTATCCTTCCAGCTATGAATACATATATTTTTTTCATGTCTAACAATTCCTGTGCTTGAGTTGGGAACTTCAGGTCTGCAGCTTTGTGATGATTGCTTGCTACCACACGCATCTTTGCCAAGTTTGGCAGCTTTGTTCCTGGACTTGCCTGGTGACCTGAACCCCTGCCTTTTGAAGGCTTTTCCTTTTTGGTGTGAAAAATGGTTCTTGATGTGTGTTCATAATAGTACTGCGAGGAAAAATTAATGTTGTCTTCTAAAATGAGGGTGATGATCACTATGTTCCAGCTGACATTTTTTGCTCATTAAAGGTTTTCATTGCATAATTTGGGTTCTGATCAATTAGAGTATGTATTTCACTTGTTCTTCCTGTTATGTGGAGTTGTAAATCTTTCATGCCTTCTGTCCTGACTCTCGTCTTCTCCTGTTGCTTTCTTGCAGATGTGCCAGCAAAGATTGCCTTGATTTCTGACAGACTCTCAAGTGTCTTGGGTCACAGCGGTGATGAGAACGACACTGCTACTTTGAATTCTCGAATCCAAGTTAATGTTTTTGACCCCAAGCTGGAACCCTGCCATCAGAGTGTGAGTGCCATCTGTCTTGGGATGAGAAATAGGTAGGGCTGGGTAGGTAAAAAGGCATCTGGATAGTACATGAGAAAGGTTGCTTTATCTGTGGCTACCAGGAAATACACTTCTCCTTTTGTCTGCTTTGTAGTGCCCTGCACAGACTCTTACCTGTGTTTTAACCTCCTTGAAGTTGTTGGATGTCTGGTGGAGAGATCTAGAGATAGAATCTATTAGAGCAATCCTGTGATGAGCTTGGCTTTCCTCACCAGACTTGCCTAGATATTCATTGTATATTGAGATTATTCCTGGGCTGTTATGGGCTTAACTTTCCATCTCTTATTAGTGCCAGTGGATCTGTAAAACTTATGGTGGTGAAATACCATTTACAGATTTGTCTCCTTTGTTTTAATTTTGGAAAACATAAAGTATACAGAGCACAAAACTAGATCTAGATATCCAGCCCAACAAGGAGGAAATAACAGTGTCTCTTGTTCCAGGTTGTTGATCTTCTGCTGACATCCTTCTGCCAAAACCTAATTGCTGCTTCCTACTTTAACCCTCCTGACAGGTAAGATGCAAGTAAAAGAGCAGGGAAATGAAAACTAGTTAATACACTATAATTCCAACATTTGTCTAGGGGCCAGGAGGGACTTTTGGTTGTTCATACCTACTGTGCCAGACTGGGAGTAGCAGGCTGCTTTATTCTGAGTTTAGTAATCTAAGAACTAATGCACTTTGATGTGCAAGTGTAAATAAAACATGCTTCTCCTCTTTTGTTACTGATTTCTTCAGAAAAAAGGTGGCGCTTGGCTCTGCTTTGTTCTCTGTGACAGTGCATTAAAACTTTCTGCAAATACTACGTGCTTAGGTTGGTGCTTTCAGCTCAGCGGTGAGGGATGGGGAATGAAGCAAACTTTTTTCCTTTTGTCTGGTAATTACTTGCTGGCTGACACTAAAGATCAGAGGAATGTTTGTCTTCTGACAGGGTGCACAGGGGTCTTTTTGGCACGTTCAGTGATTTTTGCAGATTCAGGCACCTCACTCTTCATCCCTGATGCCGTATCTAATACAAAATGAGTGAGACATAAATGCTATGGGCACAGGAAGAGCAGCCTGATACACTTTCTCTCCATATTCCTTCTCCTCTTCCCCCTGCAAGTGATTCGGTTTGACTCTGGCCTAAATGAGCTATAGGAGGAGGGAAAGGTAGCACTCATCCTTCACTGTGAGCCTTCTTTGGAAGGACTCTATTAATGCCGTCTCCTTCATGATGTGACAGAAGTCTGTCAATCTTAACAGTCAACATGTCAGTGGAAATTGCTTTGTTGGAAAACACCAGTGTACTGACAAACTGCCTGGGATCCCAGCTGCTGACGGTGTAGAGCTGGGTAGCTGCCTCTCTGGAGTGCAGCACGCTTCGGCAACCAGTGCATCTTTACCTCTCTTCTCTAGTAGTGTGCCCTGGTGACACAGGAGTGTAGGTGAATCTGCTTTGAAAACCCACACGAAAAGGAACAATGATGAACAAGAGCATTCCAGGAAATTATTTCTAAACCCAACCCCCCATCCAATATCCTCTGAAGATGGTTTGTTTTCTGTCAGCTAAGCGGGAATGCTCCATAGGAAAGCCCTTCCCTTCTTTCCCTTCCTTTACTTTTTAACAGGGACCTTGTCATATTGCTTCTTTTCTATGCTTGCTTTGTTTTATGTTCCTGTTTATTGCTCTGCCTCTGCTCACATTGTGCTCTCTGTCTGAAAAAGCTGTCTTTGCCCCAGGCGCGATTTCCTCCTCCCCTTGATGTCATTTCAGAACTCTTCTTTGACTATAGAGTCAGTTATTTGATGCAGGGCTCTGGTGGAGTTTGTGCCTTTATAGAGGTCCTTAGCTCAGATGCTCTAAAAATGATACTTTCTTTGAGCCTATAAATGGAATTATAATTATCTTGTATTTATGGACAAGTATGGCTCAGGCTCATTGTGTCTAACCATGAAAAAAAAAAAAAGAAAACTCTTACTGTATTAGTGATAAAAGAAAAACAGTAAAATCAGCATGTGGTTTTTACCTTTCTACAGGCAGGGCCCATGTCTCTCCTTGTTTGTGAAGATGATATGTGGACACAGAAGTCTCATACCTGCCCTTCTGGGCAGGCTCTGTCAGCTTATTTATCACCAGGTTAGTTTTCCAAGCAAGAATCCTATGGTTATAGTGTGCTAAAGGCTAGCCTGGCTCCATTTCCTGAGCTGTGAGGCATGTACCTGTCTGGACTGCATCGTGGAGGGACTTCACTAGTTTTCAGGCTTCCAAAATTTCTCATTTCAGAAAAATAGTCTGGACTTGATCTTAGGAACGTGAGCTAAATGTTTTCCTGCAGAAGTGCTGCTGTAGCAGGTTAATTCATTGAGATGTATTTTAATGGAAGCTAAAATAAACCAGGCTATGAATGGATCCAAAAGAAAAATAGTAGGATGCTTATTTCCCAAACTTCCATATTGAATATTTCACTAGAAACCCCTTTTAAAAATAAAAGTAAGACCCCAAATCTGAGTTGCAGCAGTGCGAGGCTTTCTTTTAAAGAACTGTTGATTTTATTTTCCTTTACTCAGTGATACTGAAAGTGAGAAATTAAAAGTCTGATAGACCAGATTAGCTGTCATGGAAGCTAAAAAGTCTTGAGAGTTTCGAATTCTGCTGGGTTGAAATTACAGCTAGTTGCTCCAAGTTACTCTGTTACAGAAATGTACAAATTTAGCTGCAGGTTGATAAAAGGAAGGGAGGAAGAACATGCTTAATTTACCTGGTGCCTCTCATCTGCTGAATTGGTATCAATTGGTATCATTGCACGGAATTGCTCGATGGGCAGATGCAGTGTTTTGCTACTTGATTAATTCTGAGATTTTTCTGCAAATGGCTGTTTTGTTACCAGTGAGATTCATCTATTTCTCCGATTCTTTTGTTTGTCTTGCAGGGTCCTTCCCTGAACGATGCTCATATTTTAGGACTCGCTGCTTTTGTGATCCATTTAAGTGAATCCAGGTCTTTAATTCCTGAAATGGAAGCTGATTTGGGGATTTCTCAGCCTGTTGCTGAAAGGGTCCTTTCCATTTCTGAGTACTGGAGCTGCTTGCTGGTGTGCAGGACGAAAGAGTCGTTCTCCTTCTGCATGAGGTGAGGTCGCACATCCCCCACATGCTTGCTTCCCTGGGCAATGGCTTAGGTTTGGCACAGGAGGGGTGCTGGGAAAGCTCCCGTGTTCTTGCGGAGGATTTCCAGAGCGTGTTTAGGTGTAGGTGCTGCATAGAGGCGCTACACAGAGAAACAGGCTGATGGCGAACCCACGTGAAATAGCGTCCCGATGACTGTTGCTTGCTGGAGAAAGGACTGACTGGGTGATCTCAAAGGTCTGGTTTAGTCGCTGGTGATTCATGCCATTAATGTGCTTGGTTTTGGGGGCACATAAATAGAAATGACCCCAAAAGCGAACGGGTTTTGAACATGGTGGTTAAAACTACTTTTAAAACTTCATCTTTGCTTTGACTTTGAACTTTTGTGAATGGGAAGAGGGATGACTGAACCAGCCAGATAACTGAATTCTCTCTCTTTCTTGATCAGGTTTTGCACTACAGCAGTATCTTATCTGATGTGCAAGTTTCCATCCTTTTCTCATGATGATCTATGTGCCTTGGTTCCTCCTAGCCTTGTTAAAAAGGTAAAAGGAATAAATGTTTTGCTATTGCTCATGAGAAAAATCAGTCTCAGTTCAACTTCCCGCTGCAGACTCCCGTGGAACTATAACCTGTACAAAGAAAGCTACATAAAAATGCATCTTGGCACCCTACTACTTTACCATTTTGTGTATTTGCTTGTTTGGCAGTTTCAGACAAACAGATGTTGCAGTGTTTTCTTTGTTGTTGTTGTTGTTGTTGTTTTTTGTGGAAAAGTGCAGAATTTTTCTGCCTTTATATTTCAGTTGCAGTACATTGTACCACGGCTGAGCTTGGAAGCCCGGGGAATCACGTGTGAGGACGGTAAAGCTGACCTAAATTGGAGTTCCCTGTCGTGCCCCTCTCTAAACTACAGAAGAGCCAGCCTCTGTTTATGGAAGCAAGCACGGTTTCAAGAGCTCTTGAAGGAAAAAGCATTCCAGGTAAAAATATTTCCCGTGCCTTAAGTTCATGCTGGGACTCTCATTTTTCAGATCTCCCCTTTACAATTTCCTTTTTGCTGATACAAGCTTTGTGTAAAAAATCTGATATCTGAAAAGTTGGTATGACAATGGGGAGACGTGATGTGTGCTACGTCATGTACTCAGTGTTATTTGTAGATTTCGATGGTGATGATGAAAAGGCAGAAATAGATAACCTGAGGTGAAGCTTCTCTGTCCTGTTTATGGCAAAACTTGAAGCCTTGGCGTGATACAGTATACAACAAGAAAATTATCAGGAGCTGTAGAGAAAAGGCCTGTCCCTCACCTCAGCTTCCCACTGTGTGCAGTGTACAAAGTGATGATGACTCAAGTCACTGAAAATACTTTCTAGTGGTTTTGATGCTTTGTCTAAATGTCGGTGTTCTCCGGAACCACTGGGGTGTCTTGGATTGTTTGGCTCTGCCTTGCTATGAAGCAGGTTAGCATATCAGATATTCTCTTTATACCATCCTTGCATTATATCTGATTTGACAGGATTGCTTTTTTTTTAACCCAGTTCATGTAAAAACCAGTTTGTGCAGAGGAGTTTGTCATATTATTAGAATGATTCCATGCGCTTTGCTAGTTTAAAGTACGGGACTAAAATACCTTTGCATTCTAACCTTTCTCTGATGCTTATACCAGCCTGCCTATGCTGCTGCTTTGTTCATTTTCAAGTATGTTTCTAATAACCTGTGTTCGTTCTAGTATCTACACTTCAAGAATGTGGGCATTTTTGGGAATGCCAAAGGGGTGTGTTTGTGAACGAGATTCTCAATGGACTTGCTTTCAGTAAATTTCTAGATTCCTGTAGGTTTTTATCTTAGATTTCTTGCAAGGGAAATGGTACTGTAACGTCCTTGGCTTGATGCCTCCAGTTTAATATCTTAGTCTGCACTGGGTTGTGTCTGGATACAGGTGAAGGTGGGATTTATTTTATTTTGGAAAGAAGGCAGCTGTTCTGCACAAGTTACTTGCCTTGCTGATCTGCTCTCTTATATAAATTGTTTTTTTTGTTTTTTTTTCTCCTCCCAGTTATCTTTCAGAGAGTGGCTGCTCTTGGAACTAGAAGTGCACCCTGAAAAGGATGTTCTTTCTGCTTCAGAAAGGTAAGTGCAGAGATGTTTTAATCCCAGGTTATAGTGGGACTAGTTCAAGAGTCTTTCCCACTCAGATTAGGAAAAAGCCTTGAAGACCAGGAGGTTAACAACAAAAGTAAATAAGAAAGCTGCAGTGTGGCACACATGCCTGTTGTCCGCTACAGGCTAAAGCAATGAATTGCAAAGTTCACACAATGCTGGAGTGAGCTGTGTGTTTTACCTTGAGGAAGTTCACCAAGATGACCTCTGGCCTGCATATGCAGTCCTTCCACGTGACTTTTTATAAAACCTCCCTGTTTCCAGAAGCAAGAGGGCTGTCATCTGGACATGTGGCGTCTGGTGGATGGCTTTACTTATATTGGCACTTGCATGCTTGTGTCTGTCACTCCATGTGACTTGGTGCTTGAACTTCCTTTTATAGTAAGGTAAAGGAAATCTATCACAGCAATTTAATGGTTCCCTATTTTCTCTTTCAATATTGCAGACAGGATTTCCATTACTGGGCTATCTATCAGTGGTATCTTCCAGCACCTTCTGCTTCTGGTGGCTGTGATGGAGACCTGGAAAAGGCATGCGGCATTATTATCAACACCATTCTGGATTTCTCACAGAGGTATTCTGTTTCACGACTTGCAGTTCTGCAGAAGCAATAGTTCTGCTAATGACCTTGCAAGCTAGGAGCTGTGAACTTGTCTTAGGTGGGGCTATGTTTTCCTGAGTGGAAGTGATTCCCTTCTCACAGGTCTGGCTGCATGTGAAAGCTGGGAGGTTTCTCTGCATGATTCACTGGTCTTTGCGTCTTGCTTTAGGTGACAGGTTTGGGGCTGAAGTTACAGATAGCTCCTACTTTGTCTGGCTTTACGTCGAATTATATTCAGATTTGTTTGGCCAGACAAGCATCAATGCCCTTGAGGAAGTGGCTGAAGCTGGAAAATAAGGAGGGGAAGGGCTAAAGGAGAGTTACATCTACAGCTTATTTAAGGAATGTTGATATTAGACGTTTATGCTCATGTGAAGCCATTTGATTATTTTTTTTCTTTGAATTATGTTCCCTTTCTGGCCTAAAAGGGATAGTTACCTGGTAATGTCTCTTCATTTCAGGTTGGACCTGGGTAGCTACGGCCAGTTGAAGATGTCAGTGAATCCTGATATTCTTTGCAAGTTGCAGGTGATTTCAGATTTTAATGCCTATCTGTGCGTTCAATCCTTGAATCTGTTCAGGCAAAGATTTTTCCTAAAATGTCCGTGTAAGAAAGGCCGATACTCAGTTCTCAGATGTGGGCAGCGGTGTGGAAATAGACAGATATTGAGCTCTTTGAATTACTTTGGAGAATCATAGGGGGTTTGAGTGCAAACTAATGTGTAGCCCTGATAAACACTGTTTTTTCCTGCCCTACCTCGTTTAGGAGATGGTACTTGAGCTGGGCTGTAGGCGAAAGCTGCTTTCTGGCTGTTTGGATGCCAAGAGACAGTTCCTGTTTAAGATTCTTCAGGAAAGATTGAAAGACAGAAAGCACGACTCTGCTTTGGGTGAGCAGTTGTGGAGGCAGCAGGAGCTGCTGTTGCACAGAAGGTAAATGCAGATGTGAACGGCTGGGAATACCTTGACCAGATCTGCTGTTCAGAGGAATTATGTTGTGTGCTCGTGCAGTCAGGTAGCCTCCCCTCAGATCCCACTGCAAGTGGAAATGACGGAGTCCTGGTAGCAGCTGTGCAAGGGATGTTTATTCCGTAGCACCCACGTAGTTTAAATGGGTTTGTGTGCCATCGTGGGTTAAAAGTTGCCCCTGTCACTAGACTGGATTTCAAAGACCACACATCTTCCTGGACTCTGTTTACAGCCAGCAGCACCGTTAATGCCGTCACTTGCATTAACCATCATTAAATTACTTGCTGCTGTAACTTAAGAGTGCGTTTCCATTTTCGATCCATAGATAATATCTTTGAAAGTGATCAGTATATCTCGTTGAAATGCAAGTTCCTTCCTGGTCAACAGGAAAAATTCCTGGTACAGTTTCTGTCAACATGTTTGAGCTCTGTCATGTCTGACATACTCACAAACTCTCCTGAATATCAAAGTCTCGTGTCCTGAGAGTGTGGAGCCAGATTCTCTTCTTGATGGCAGCTTTGATTTTGTTTTTCTCTCCTGCCTAAGGATTCTGGTAGGGCTCCCTGCATCCACTCTGATCATGACTTGTCGGAAGGGAAAGAAAACAACGTTGGACTGTGAAGACTTTTTTCATTTTGTAAACTCTGAGCTGGTATGTGTGGCTAGCCAAACAACTTCTTGTTGGCAAATGCTCTAGCTTAAACATGGGTTTATGACAGAATTTAAGAGGCATTCAAACTTTTTCTCTCCTCATCTTGCCACAGAAGAACGTCTGTTCCAGAGGGTACGCGCTTCCCTACGACATCACCGCCCACTTCTTCAGGGTAACTCCTGCTTTCGTTGTTCTGCTCTGTTGTTCCTGCTAGCCAGAGCAGACGTTCCTTTACAAGATACCTGGCTATGTACGCTATTCTTAGCAGTGAGATGTGCTCCTTTCACAGCTGTTTTGAGAATTGTTGGTGTAAATTACCAAAAGACGAGCAGTAGTCCAGGGAAGTGAAAAGAATTAACAGGAGGAAGTAATGGTAGAGACTAATTTTAATACAGTGCAGCAAAGTGTGTGTGTGGGAGGGGGGGAAGAGAAGCTGTTGAACACATTCCTTTTGCTGGGCCATGCTGACCCCTACAGTTACTTTTGATTAGTTTACATTTGGGTTTGGGAGGTACTTCAGAGCAGCAAAGACATAGGTGTGTAGTCATCTTGTATTATATCCTCTTCCAGGGCCTGCTGAATGCCAGCTTGGACTGTGAAGAATCAGCAGAAGCGGTCAATGATGTTCTAACAACGAGTCAAGCCAAATGTCCCATTGTGCTTTTCTCTGCAGTGGTATCTGCTCATATTTTTTTCATATATAACTCAGTTTGCATTTCCAGGATGTGAAACTTCTCATGTTAGTTATGTGTGTATGTACATCTTGGGCTTTTCTATTAAGGGGGCAAAAAAAAAATTGTTTCTCGGTAGCTGGCTGCGATAGCTTGCACACCTTATTACAAACAGCTACCAAGTATGCCGCCACTAATGCTGCTGGTTTCTGGCTTTCTCCCTAGCTCTGGTGGCCACGGTTGGAGCCAATACTTTGCTGTCAGTGGAAGAGACTCTTCGGGGCTCCGCTTGCAGAAGAGTTGGAAAGACTGAGGGAATGCCAGTCCTCAGCTACGGGGTGTGTATGAGGAACCTGAATGTGGAGCTGCAGGCAGGAGAACCTGCTGCGAGGTAGCTTGGCTGTGATGGATCAGCACGCAGGAAGCCTGTTCTCTGAGACAGGCTGGGGTTCAGCAGGCAGTGTGAAATGCTAGTGCGGTCTGAGGCTTGTAGGACAGCTACATACAGATTCCTTTGTAGAGTTTAAACTCAGAACGGGTCATTATAATCATTTAGTCTGGCCTTTTGTGTAATGTGGGTCAGAGTGTTTCACCATAAAGAGAAGAGAATCTTTTTAGAGGAGATTGGAAGGCAGACTCCCTGTTAGACAAACACTGGAAATAGCCTTTAGCACAGTGTTGAGTCATTCCCTGAAGCTGCCGCACCCTTCACACCCTGGATTTGGTTTCACACCCTGGATTTGGTCAATCTCTGGTCTCCTGAAACTACTGACTGCTTCTCTGCTGTATCCTTCCCTCTGTGTCATTTCCCATGTGGTAAATCTGCTGTCTGTTCAGTGTCCTGCAGCTTTTCACTGAAAGCTGGGAATTCAGTGTAAGAATCTCCTTGCAGATGATTGCAGGCAGTAACCATATGATTCTGTAGTAGTGTATACAGCTACCTACCTGCCCAGCCTGTGATAAAAGAGATTTGGGAAGGCTGCTGTCTGTTGCTAGACTTCCCTTTATTTCTGCAAACTCTCCAAGTAGCATTCAACAATAGGGAAAAACTTGGGGAGAAAAATTACTTTTTTTTGTCCCGGTCACAAATTTATGCCCTTTGCCAAAGCCCGTAAATCTCCTCATTTACAGCTATGCTTCTTTATCTAAAACTATGTCATGCTGGTTTTGTTTCTTAGCTTCCTTTCTTCAGGAGGGGTTTTTCCTCTCTCTGGCCCTCCTTGGATTTCTGCTGCCTTCCTCCACTGCACCGTTCAACAGCAGTCACCACGTGGAAGAGAGAGAAACGTACTGAAGAGGTTGGGGACTGACACGGAGCAGGCAAGACTGGACACATTTTAAATGTCTGCTGTTCTCTACACTTAAAACTAGAAGTAGAATATCTTGAACTGAGAAATTGTAAACCTTGTTGTGAAATCTTGCTGGTGGCTAGTTGATAGAATGTAGCTGTAGATTACCAGATACTAAATATTTATCCTAGAGGCAAAGTTTTTTCAAATTTAAAATTTGACTCAGATATTGGTTTCTCTGTGAAGTTAAGGAGGATTATTAAATTGCTGCTTTAAAAAATAAACGAAGATGGAGAGAGTGCTGCAGAGATTGAGAGCTCAATCCATGGCACACTAGAATCACTTCTCCTTTTGACAAAGGAGCTGTCCTCGTTAATTTTAGTTGAGGCATCTTGGTTGGAAGGCGAAGGAGATGCAGAAAGTGGCTGTGAAACAGGAGTGCAGGCATCTGAAGGGCTCTGGGCAGGTGTTCTGGGAATCCTAGGGAAAAGACTCCCGGGGGATTCCCAGGTATGCTCCAGGAACACATCTGCTGTTTCACCATGGCTCAGGCCGTCTGTGCACAGGAATTCTCTGAAGCCTTCTGCTGAGAAGGAAGTTGTGCTGCTGCTCTGCCAGGGGTGTGTTGATCTTCAGGGGATAGCAGGGACCAGAGCTCAGTATGGGGAGTGTCTCTGTATTGAGAAATTCACAGGTAAATCTTGTTCATGCTGAACCCGTGCCTTACTATTTACTCCTAAGTTTTAATCCTCAGGGCAGCAGTTGCGGTAGCTGCTCTTCTTGCCGTGGGATTGACTCCACCGTTGTTTATACTGGTCTAGAGCCAAAAGCTGTTAGTCAGAAACCGATCTCACCGAGGTGATAGGTGCATTTAGTACAGGTGAAATAATGACAGCTTTCACCTCAAAAATCTTCCTTAAGATAGGAGGAGGGCACCAGTAGAATGAGAGCAGCGGGAGGGCTGAGTGTAACGGGTCCCAGCAGATCACACTGGCTGCCTGGTGCTCAGCCTTCGGGTCAGACCCTCAGCTACTGCTCCGGTTTTGGTGGAATTCCCCAGATCTGTCTGTGGTGGGGACTTGGCCTCACAAACAGGACGAGTGTGAGGTCAGATGCCAAATCAAATCCCTCCAGGTGATAGGCAGTGTTAAAATGCTAATCTTGCTAAGTCAGAAGGGGCAGTGTCGTGGGATCAGCCACCTTGGGGAATGAGGCACTGCGGTTAAATCCAAAGAGCTCAGTCGTTCTGCATGTGCCACTCCCTTTTGTTTGATTCACCCACATGCAGCAGTCTGTGCCTCTGGAAGATTTTCGCCTGAAGTGTAAGGTCTCTTGCTGCTCTTTTCTCTGCCTTGGCCTGACTTTTGTGCATGTGCACACGGTCCTGTGCCATGCACGTAGCTTGCTGTCTGGCTCTGCCCTCTCTTTTCTCAGAAAGAGACACGAAAAGAAAGGAGGTTGAGCTTTACAGCTTGGTTAGCAGCACAAATAAAAGTGTTACGTTAAATTCCCAGGGTCACAGAACTGCATCCTTTGATTTCAGTTGTAAGGATCCGGAAAAGCAGTAACATGTGGCAGGACAGGATTGCAATGCACTTGCTGAGGTAGGAGGCTGCACAGCATCTGCTGGTAGCATGCATGGACCAAGATTAGCTCGCCTCCAGGTTTACATCTCTGGTAGCTTACTTAGTTTTCCCTGTATTTGGTAGAATTTGCCATTTGTTGTCTGAACTGCTGACTGCAGCGAGCCTTGCTTTGAAAAACTGTGAATTTAGTGTGGAATTTACCCTTAGAAGCAATGAACCAAGTCAGGCCCCAGTCTCTCTTCTTCAAATGCACTTCCTTCACCCGGAAGGAGCAGCAGTGCTTGTAGTTCGTCCAGGTCTATCCTGGACGTACTTGGTGAAATGTTATTTCCTGATTGGAAAGTGTGAGTTCTGAGTCATCGCCGCGGATACAACTAACAGGTACTCTCTTTCCCTTGCAGCTTCTTGTTTCGCTGCTGTTCTTCTCACTCATGGATCTCATCTCAGCAAAAATAGCACCAAAGGTAAATTCAGCCCTCAGGGAATTCTCATGGCACTAAATACATCTGATCGGCTCGGTGTGCTGCCTAAAAATGCTTTGTACCAGTACTGAGAAGGCTGGTAGCTTGTTCTGCCAGAAGGAAGGGATCTGCAGCGTCCCAGACAGAGCCTGCTGAAAGCCCTTCTGTTCATATCAGATGGAAAGTGTATTTCCTTCTATCTGATGTTATCTTCCCTGTCACTACAGGAGCTTTTATTTCTGAATGACTTACTATTCTCAGTTTCCTGCTCAGACTTTACACCTCCAGGTAGTGCCGGAACCTCGTATCTATCTCTTGGCGTTTGTGTAGCATTGCACGTTTGTTGTAAGACGCTTTTCCTCAGGCCAGAAACACGCACGGAATTTCACAACAGAAGAGTCCCTAACAAGGAGGAACACGGGTTTCCAAATGATTTAGTGCTACAAAATGGAAGAGCAAAGACCACAAGTTTCTTTCAGCAGCTCCATGCCCTAAGCACCCTCCTGCCTATGAATGCGTTTGTCTTTTTCCCTTTGCTGCCTTCTCAGCTTTGAAGTGCAACCGTTGGTGTAGTCAGCTAGCAGATTGGATCGGGGAGCAGATTCATGCTAAAAATAATCATTTGATCTCGTCGTCTTTCATTGGGGGAGTCTGGAGGAAGAGTCATTGAGGAAAGAAATATCTTGAGCAAACAGATAGGGGAGGTTGTTCCAAGTAAAATGAGCAATGCAAAAAACCCTCCCAAGGCTTGCTGTCACTGGAGAGGTTAGAGGGGAAAAGTCTGCTACAGGCGACAGGGTGGGGTAGGTGCAGGACTTGCAGGGACTTTGCGGAGCACAGTTAGGAAGTGAGCAACCAGTTTGTCACCAGCACACCCATACTGCTTCCCCTGCCCCTGTTGTGATGAAGCGCCTGCATTGCACAAGTGCCTGATAGCCCAGGGAGGAACCCAGGCCCCCAGGCGAGGGGAAAGGCTTGGGCTAAATTCCTGAAGGTCCTTTAATAGAGCATGTCATGTGTGTGATCTCTTACTGGGACTTCTGCTCTGCTTTGATGCAACTAAAACCTAAGGTGACCTATCCTTTCTGACACCCAGGAGGGTGTGGATTTTCAGACCTCTCTGGAATGGTCCCTGGAGATTTTGCAATGCCTGGAAGAGAGGGGCGCGTCCTGGCCACTTCTCTTCCAGTCAGCAGAAAAAGGTGAGCGAGTCCTGCCTCCAAGGGATGGAAAGTTGAGGTTTAGTGCTGGACAGTAATGCTCTCTTTGATTAATGAATGTGCTTTGTAAGGAGGAACTGTTGGGCCTTTGTGAGCTGCATGGGGAAAAAAAAGTTGCTTCAGTAAAGGCTGAGAACATCCTGCTTCTACCCGACGGTACGGTGACCCGGCTGACAATTAGAGCTGCCTGAAACTCGGTATTGTTTCATCTGGTAGAGAAAGCCTAAGAGGGAACAGCTGTCTTCTAGCTGTCTTCCCTCAGGATCACCGCACCCAAGTGTCAGGGTTTAGTGTGGGCTGGGAGGAAGCTGTGCAGCCCCTGCGCTGCTGTAGCAGTACACGAGGTAGCATGAGGACCACTGCAGATGCTTAGTGCTTCTCTCTGGCTGTTACAGGCTCCAGAAAATACTTTGTCCTGCACAGTGCAGCCTCCGACTGCCACAGCCGGCTCTTGCCTCTTGCGTTCTACAGGTAACGAATGTCCTGCTGGTTTCAGAAGGAACGTGCTTGTGAGGGAGGATGGGGTTGGTGGCTGACATGGGCAGCAGCTGGCCTGTTGGTGAGCTGAGCTCCTATGTTAGCTGTGCAGGAGAGAACACTGGATCATGGCAGGGCTACTATTTTAGAAACCCCCCGTCTCTTTTGCTAGAAGTTTCCCTTCACCTTTGAGCTTCAAATGGAAGTGTCCTAGGCTGTGTTATTGCTCCTGGCAGGGGGTGGCCCTGCACACAATGGGACTTGTGAAATAGATGGCAGCGGGAGCACTACCTGAATTTACCTCGTGTCTTGCTGTTAGAAACTAAGGTGGAATTGGCACTGACTGGATACGTGTGTGACTTCCCATAGCCTCACCCCTGGCTTTGACCAGGAGCTGCTTGCTAGAGAGCAGCTCTTCCTCTACGTGGCGCTCGACCTCTACATCCAGCTGCTTCAGCTCTTTGTGGAAGGGAAGGAGCTGCCCCAGGCTGAGCAGGTGGGACAAGGCCCAGACCCTGCGGAACACGTGAGTGAAGCTCAGTCTCTTTTTCCTCTCCTAACTGAATCCTATCCATTTTCCCTTCGCCCTGCTGCTTGCAGCATCCCCCTTGTTCTCGCTCTCCTGTACAAAGCGGTGGGATCGCGTGGAGATGCCTTTGCAGGCAGGCAGCTTGTTCCCAGCCTGGGGTGAGGGGCTGCAGGCGCTGCTGGTGCCTGAACCCTCAGCTGCCCCGCTGCCGTCCTACTTGTACGGGGCCTTAGAATGGATGGAGCCATTGAGCGAAGGCACAAGGCTCAGCTTGTGCCTAGGCCACGGGTAGAGCCTGGTGGTCCCTGTGCCCCTGCTGGAGGCAGGGGCTGAGCGCTGAGTGACACCGCTGGTGGCTCGGCTATGCCTCATCTCGTCTGTTCCTCAGGGGGATCCCGTGGAGGTGATCTCGAAGGCCCGTCGGTTCCTGCTTGCTGCAATTCCTCGCTGCCCTACCAGAAGCTTTGGAAACATAGGACCGGTGCGTTGAGCATTTTCTCTCCTCCCAGTCTGAGAGCCCAGTGTCTGAGCAGCACCAGCTTGCGTAGCCTTTCTTACCACACTTCACTCGCTTAACCGGCGGCAGGCAGCGTGCTGCTGTACCACGCGTTGGAGCAGCAGCCACCTGCTGTTCGCCCAGTGCTATAGCCACTGCCATCCCGCTCCCCTGCTGCAGGCTCCGTCTCAGCTCCGTTAAACATTACCCTCATGCACTCTTGCTTAACGCTTGGTCTTACGGAAAGTGCCAGGCCCGGTTACGGGGCAGGTGGTGCAATCCCCACGCGCACGGCGCTGGCTGCCTGCAGCCCCTGATTGCCGCAGCGGTCAGCAGCAGCTGCCTGCACAACTCACTGGCATTGCTGTAACTTGCTCTGAGGAAGCAAGAGCAGGCCTAACACCCGACACGTGCCCTCTCTCCAGTTACTAGGTGCGTGTGACCAACTTGACCCCGAGCTGGGAGCCATCCTCCTGCATCGCTTGAGGCCGGCCGCAGCTCTGGACCTGGACGAGGAGCTGGTTCTGTTCTGAGGGCCAGGCAGTGCCACCCCGCTGACTGGGGACAAGGGACAGACCCCGTGCTACCTTTCTTTCTCACCAGTGCTGTTTCTTTCCAATTACTTTGTAAATAATTTATTACAAGCATAACCATGAAGCTCTTGTTACAATAAAAAAGTAGGTTACAAATTTCAATTTAGACTTGCTTTGGGAATCTTTTTCTTTTTTTTTTTTTACCAAAACGTCTGCTTAAAGTTGCTCCACTGTCCTAGGTACTCTTACAGCCACCTGCGGGCAATACTGTACAGGCAGCAGCTTGTACAGGTCGGTAACAGTTGTGGGCCAACTCTGTTTCTACAACTGTGTGCGTGGGGAGAAGGGGAACAACAAAGGGGTGCTGCCAAATATCCACTCCCCTTGGATTAGACAGACTCTTAGTACAACACTGCTGAATCAGACGTGAGCATGGAGAATCACAGCATGATAACAAGCTTTTTCTGAGCAAGCTGAAGCTAATTCCACTGAGTTCTTTGGAGACTAAAATGTAGATTAAAAATCTCCACTCTGCTGTACGGTTTCTACAGGGCTGGACTGGGAAAGCTGCCCCGTCCCCCTCAGGTGGGCTCCTGCTGTGCAGTCACTTCTGGCTTTACTGCCTGGCTCTCTGAAGTCCCTGAAGTATTTAGGAGGAGAATAGGCTCTGGCTCCAGTGGCTTGGTTTTGTCCTGAGTCTGGGTCAGAGGGTGCACCATGGACATGTGGACGTTAAGGTTATGGGCCTTCTCAAAACGCTTCCCACACTGGTCGCAGGCAAACTCCAGCTCCGTCTCGGCTTTGTGTTTGGTCATGTGGTACTTGAGCGATGCGCGCTGCCGGCACTGGAACCCGCAGATTTCACACCTGCAAGGCAAGGCACAGGCTTAGCTCCCCGCCCAAGCTGTCTGGCACAGCGACCAGCTCACCTTAGGCTGTGCTGACCAGGAGCTGGGGCTGCACGAGAAGAACAAACACCACAGCCTCAGGGGCTGGCTCATAGCATCTCCTAAAGCTGCCCTGGTCAAGCAACACCCTTACCCTCAGGGCTGGAGCTGAGCAGTCGCCTCAACAGGAACAGAGGGGGTGAGACCTGCTCAGCAAAGGGACGTGCTGGAGCTGGGGCACGCACTGCAGAAGCGGATGAACACAAAGTGCTACAGGCAGGGCTGGGGGCAGGGAATTACCCTGTGCTAAGGACACCAGAACTTCCTGACGCCTTCTGTCCCTTTTTTAGCTATGAACAGATGATGATGTGCACTTACTGGAGGGGCTTTGCTCCTGAGTGCCGCATCTGATGGACCGAGAGGTGTTTGCGTTGCTTAAAGGTCTGCCCGCATTCATCACAGATATAATTCCGTACCTCTGCAATGGAAACGAGGAAAGAATGGCCGCTACTGCTGATTTCTTAGTGCATGAAACACACACGAACAGCTGCCCACAGTTACTGGGGGAAGCTGAATTCCTCCCCCTGCCTCAAATCCCCCACACGATGGCTTCTTACAAGCGTGTGTGTCAGGATGACAGTTCTGCAGCCCCCACAGCGCCTTGCTACAGCACCCATCAGCCTTGTACAATGAATCAGTTGGCATTGCTCACACCCATCCCCAGTGTGATCAGAACTGCGCAGACCCACCTGTATGAATGAGTTTCACGTGCCGCTGCAGGTACCGGTCAATCATGAACACCTTGTTGCAGCCTGGATGAGGACAGGGCCTCTCCCGAACTTCTTCGTGATGCTCTTTGATGTGTTTCTGAAAAGAAAGGACAGCGCTTCTAAATGCTGATCTTAAAGCGGAGATCAAGGCTGCGTTTTCTCCAGAGGAAAAAAACAATCCCCCAGGATATGAGACCCCCATCCTGGCAGCCTTGCGCACCGTCACTGTTTTGCTGTGAAAAAAACAGACTTGCATCCAAAGCCATCCCTGGCAGCAGGGACTTAACAGGACACAGCGCAGCTCGTTCCAAGGGCTGCTGCCGAGCCAGTGGCAGGCTTCCAGAACAGGAGGAGCGCGCTGAGCCAGAGCAGCTCCTTTTCCTTTTGGAAGCACAGAAAAAGGCCAGGGACACTGGACGGACTGCTCCCTTCGGTGACTCACCCGGGCACTCACCCCCCGCAAAGCTAGACGGTGAACGAGAAATCACGGACCTTCCCCTCGCACGAACGCTGCTCTACAACACTCAAAGCTGCAGGTTTGAAGTAGGAACAAGCCCTGACCCTACCTTCATGCCGTCTGCCCCTCTGTAGACAGCTGTGCAGCCCTGGTAAGGACACTTGTAAATGGTGGGCAGCTCCTCCCTGCAAAGCAGAGGCTTGCTGTCAGCCGGCGTGCTGGGAGCCAGCGCTGCCGCCCGTTCACACCCTGCTCTTTATTACCTTTCACATTTGATTTTTTTTTTCCAGCCTGGCTTAGGCCCTGGCTTCTTCCTTACTTTGGGCTCTTCTGCCTTCTTTGCTTCTTTGCTGTCACTCTTCTTGCTAGAAACCCTCCAGGAAGGAAGAAGGACATGTGTTTAACACTTAGGACATCTGTTTAATACTTGATGTTGATTTAAGTCCTCCCACCTAACTGTCCCTGCGTGTTACACCTGGCCTGAAGGCTTAGCCTGATGCCTGACCTGGCAAAGCCCAGGCTAAACAGGAGCACACGTGCCATCACATAAATACATGTGAGCCGAGCTGCTGTATTTACTGCAGGGCCTGGGGAAGAGGAACTCGGCCGCGCTTTAACCTGATGGGCAGCTTGGGGAACGCGTGTTCTGGGCATTACAGTTACCTCAGGGGCAGGAAGGCAGGGGTGTGGGAGAACTGAGGCCAGGCAGGAAAACAGAGCTCATCTGCCCAGCTGAGTCCTGCCCCGTGGCCAGCAGAGCAGAGGTGGGCACCAGCCCTGCTGCTCAGCCACAGCCCCCTGCCAACCACACTGCGCTTCCAGGGGGGAAAGCCCCTTACTTCTTCTCGGGGTAAGGCTCGAAGGAGTCATCTGAAGATTGCACGTTTCTCTTCTCATTCTCATCATCACTCAAGAAGTCTCTGAGAAAGAGAGAGAAGATGACCTTTACCGACATAGGACACGCCTGACGCGCCAGCACCAGCAGCAACACGCGTTCTCTGCTCCCAGCACGTTCATCACCCCCACAGAACCGCGCAGGAACCGAAGCTCCACGTGTTCTCCTCCCCCGCAATCTCCCAAAGCAAATAAAGCCTCGGTGAACACAGCAAATAGCAAAATCGGCTCCTTTTAGGGTTAGATCTCTGTAAGATTAACTGAACCACTGTCAGGAGAACAAAAATTGTCCATTACTGAAAAGATCCGATGTTGTAACCAGTTCCCATACTAGGAAAAGTAATTTTATAGAGCAAGAATGCGATATGATCGTCTGGCACAGGTTAATTAAGCTGCAGGTCATTCAGTGTTTCCTCATACGTAGCAGCCGCATTTTTGTTGGGATGTTTTGTTTGGTTTTTAAACCCTACGCTATACAAGAGGCAATTCATTCTGTAGCCAGGAAGCCAGCAGTAAGTTTTTGGGGTGCTTTCAGTGTGACAGATTTACCTGCCACGCTGCACTAAGTTTGCACTTGGCCGTTCAGCACCTACACTCAGTCACCAGCCGCGTACCAGCCTCATTTCACTCCTGGGTTTGGAGAACTCGGCCAAACCTTTGATCGGAAAACCCGCTAGGCTGCCAGTGTCCCACTCCCACTCAGACTTCTGCGCAAACGCTCCCGCATGGGATGATTTCTCGGGGTCCCACCTACTGCCCACGAGCTCAGGGCTGCGCACCCGCACTCCGCTGCCCTGAGCTGCAGAGGGGAACAGCGTGGGAGCGGGATGGAGCCGCCAGCAGCCTGCTGCCCCACGCAGAACCGTGCGGCTGCTTTCCCAGGGCGCAGGGCCTGGCGCAGAGCACGGCCAGGTCTGCTGGAAGCGACCAAACAGAGAACACACACGCACACGCTGATGTGCAAACACCCTGCTGCGGCAGAGGCAGCCGAGGGAGGGAGCTGAGCGCTGCCACCGCAGAGAAACCGCTCTGCGCCTCGGGTGCCAGCTCCCAGGGCCTCCGGGGACCGGGTCTCTCGTGGAGAAAGAGCTCTCCGAGGCCTCTCATTTCATACTCGCAAAGAAGACATTAAGGCTATTTTAAACCCACTCTTCTCTCACCCCTCAGAAAGGTCACTGAACTCGTCTTTTACCCGCTCATCCGACGTTGTAGACAGAACCTGCTTCCCACTCAACTGTCCTAGGAAATGAAGGAGAACAAGGTGCGTTACTAGGAAAAGCAGTGAGAACAAGCCAGCAGAGACAGCTGCCGGGAAGGCACTCTGACTTCACTCATGGTGGCTCATACTGGAGGGGAAAAAAAAAAAAAAGCGCTCCACGACAAGTTAATGATTATTTAAGCCAAACTCCATGCCTCGTGTGCTCCAGGAGCAGCATTCTGCCTGCGCCCCAGGGACTGGGAGAGCCCTCACCCTGCAGCTGCCACCAGCATCTTTTGGTTTCCCCAGTGACAACTGCTCTGTAACTGGCAGGCTCATTCCCCACTGAGTCACAACTGCCTTTCCTCCTCCCAGCAGCAGACATCTCACGTGGCTGTTAGAGATAAACACACCTCGACTTCTGGAACTCGGGATTAGCCTAAGTCCCCAAGTTTTAGGAGAGAGGGGAGCGCAGCAGCAAGAGCAAGACCCAAGTGTCTCCGGGGGCTCCTGCTGCTCGCCATCGCCCTGCAGCTGCAGCTGGGGGAGGGTCACACCCAATCGCCGACACGTGGACGGGGTTAGGACTGATCAGAAACCAACACCTGGCAGACGGTCAGAACTAGAGACTGCTCTGCACCGCTCATGTCCCTGGGCGAGGGCAGGGCCAGCTGAGGAACGGCCAAGTCTCACCCCTCCACCAGAGGGGAACAAGAGGCACAGAGGCGAGGGGATGGCTCTGGCTGCAGGACAACGCGGCCAGCCGAAGCCCCGCGCTCCCCCTTCCCTCTGTGAGGTTTGGTGTCTGAGACCAGAGGCAGTTTTCTGGGCAACCTGTGCTTCCCGGTGGGATCCGAATCCCCCTGAGGAGCGGCGGTCCCCGAGGAGGGCACCCCAGCCCCGGCACCGCTCCCTGGGCCAGCTCTTCAGATCTCGGCCTTCCCCAGAAGCCTGGGAGAAGATCAGAAGGCAAATCCCTTACCTGTGGCGCTGCTCAGCGGTGACACGGGCTGGGGCAGGGCTTTCTCCTGTAACGAGGCCGTGCTGTCCAGTTGCGAGTGAGATGAATCCCTGTTCTGCGGCGGCTCATTCTCCACGTTCAGTGGCACTGATGTGGTCCCTTTGTTTGCGGGCTGCTGGCAAGGAGTTGTCCTTACTGGAGCATGCTGGGGTTTGGGAGCAGAAACAGCCTCGGCATTGTCTGCCCCTGCCCCGTTGTCAGTCAAACGCTGCGCCGTGCCCTTGCTCCACTCCCGTTTGACAGACAAGGCATTGTCAACGAGCACCGTGCTACAGTCAGAATCCGTGTCCATGACGTAGTCGTGCCCGTCCCCGCAGCCCCAGACGGCGCGGATGATCCCGCAGTACTCGGAGGACAGCACGCTCTGCAGGCTCGGCACCGACTGGCAGCCCCCGGCGTGCGCGTGCGCCCACGTCACCAGGCTGTGCAGGCACTGCGGGCTGGAGGTGATCAGGTCGACTGTTGGGAGGGGAGAAGCAGCGGGCGCAGGGTCAGTGGCTGCGGACCCACTCCCGATGGCTCCCGAGCCACTGACAGCGGCTGGTGCTGCCCCCAAACCCGCTCTTCGCATTCCCCACGTAAGCCAGCGCCTTTCCAGCGTGGCGCTGGGAGGCTGGTGCCAGTGAGGATCCTCCTGGGGATGCGAGGGGAGAGCTCGTGGTGGAGGGAGGATGGGGCAGCGTGACCGCCCAACCCGGCGTGGGCCGGGACAGCCCTGCCGAAGGACACAGGCACCGCCCTGCCCCAAACACCCCAGAAAACCACCCCCCTGTGCCAGAACTGCAGAAAGAGAAGGGAGGCAGCTCCATGAGCAGCTACTCACCCAGACAGGAGGCACCTCCCTCCACGCCAGGCTGGGCTGGGGCAGCGCTGCTCCTGCAAGAGCCAGAACAGCAGCGGCAGCGTTACAGCGGGACCGCACCGACGCGTGGTGGTTTACTACTCCCGGTAACTACTGGGGGCAAAGAAACGCAACGTACTTTCCTTTCGACTTGACGTGGCCCGTGGGAGACGCGTTCACCCTCTGAATGAACGTCCTGAGGACGCTGCGGCATTTGTAGAACTGGGCATGGCATTTCTTGCAGACGAACTGGGGGAGCGCGGGGTCCTGGCGCACCGCCACCCCGACCAGCCGCTGGAAGTCCGTGAAGAAGACCTGATCCACGCGGCGCTGCTTCTCCGAGTTCTCCCCCATCACGGGGACCTTCCCAAAAGCGTTGCGCAGGCTCCTGGAGGAGAACTTCCCATGGCAGAGGCGACAGTATCCAGTACTCAGGGCTCTGCCAATTCCTGCGAGAGAAGGATCGGGTACAGCTGCTTGTGCCTGCTCCAAGAGCACGCAGCCAGCTGTGGCCCGAGGGCACCGGCACGCAGGAAGACATTCCCCATCCCTCGACCCAAGTCAGCAGGCTGCCTTCAAAGTCCTGGCCTCAGTGCAAGCACAGGAAGGCCAGGCAGGATGAGACCTTCTCCAGGACTCAGGGCAGCCCCTGACAGAGCAGGGGCTCCGCAGCATCACTGCTGTGCTGCACCCCAAACCCCCTGATGTCCCTGCCCTGCGCCCTGGGGAGGCTGCCCCAGACCCAGCTCCTCCCGGCCGTGGTGCTCGCAGGGCTCTCGCGCACCCACACTTCCTCCAGCACCATCCTCTAGCTAAGTCACTCTTCTCCCTGCCCGGCGTTTATCTCCAGAGTATTTATAGACAGCAGCTCTGGCCCTCTGTGAGCCTGCACCGCCCCAGCTCTCCCCCCTCTTCCAGGCCCACCGTTCCTCTGCCACCCCAACGGTTCTGCCTCATCACAGCCTCATCAGGGCCATGGCCGGGCTCCAGCCCCCTCCAAAAGGACAGCACACGGCAAGTGATGGTGGTCCTGCCCCTCACCTGGGGGGTTACAGCTCCTGCCCACTGCCCCCATGAGCTGCCTCTGGCCACGCCAGCAGCAGCCATCGAGCTCCAGAGCCTCAGGTTCCCATTGCACCCAGCAAGGGGCTCCTTCGCTCAATGGGAGACGTGGGGCTGGGGGGCACAGCACTACAGGGAGCTCTGGGGAGGCGACGGCGGTACGGAAGGGCAGCGCGTGCCAGCAGAGTGCTCACAAGCGCTTCGGAGGGCTGAAAACCACCCCTCGTTCCCAGGCCAGCCGCAGGCACGAGGGCTGGCGCCTGCTCTCCTCCACGCACCCCCCCACGGGCCGAGAGCCCCTCGGGCACCCCTCGCCCTGACCCACACCGGGGCACCCACGTCTCCCCCGTACCAGCTGCGTTTGCCGGGCCGCCCAACCCAGCCCCGCGCAGCTCAGGGACCAGACTCGCCTCCTGCCCCTGCAGCGACACGTGGGCGCCGTGCCCACCCGGGGACAGACGAGGACGAAGGGGGCTCCCTGCCGCCCGGGCCTTTCCCCATCACGTTCCCAGCCCCTTCCTCACCACCCCAGCCCTCCGGTGGCGCGGGGCAGCCCGGTGCCCGCGGAGGGGACGGCTCCGTCCCTCGTGCCCAGGAGGTCGCAGCGAGGCTCGGCCTCACCGTCCGAGGCCCCGAGCGCCGCCCTCGCACCTCCGAGCCCCGCGTGCCGTGCACGGGGCGGGACGGGACGGGGCGGGACGGGACGAGGCCCCCACCGGCCCCCGTGAACCCAAACCCCCCCCCCCCGCACCGGGGCACCCCGCGGGGCCTCACCTTCCTCCGCCGCCCCCCCGGGCCGTGCCCAAGCGGAGGCCGCCGCCGCCACCGGGGCCCACCCCGCGGCCGGTTCGGGCCTCGCCGCTCCCTCCGCAGGCCCCCGGGCCGCCGCCGCCGCCGCCGCCCCGGGCCGCCTCCGGGGCTCGGTTGAGGCCGCAGCGGGGCCGCCCGCGGCCGCCAGGAACCGCCCGCGCCGATCGCGCTTCATCGCCGCCGCCGCCGCCGCCGCCGCCGCGGGCCCGGCGCGCCCCGCCCGGCCCCTCCGCCCCGACCCCGGCAGCGCCTCCAGCGGCGGGGAGGCCCCGGCCCGGTCCGTCCCGGTTTAGGTTCCCTCCGCCCCCCCCCACACACACAGGGCCGGTACCGGGGCTCCCGGGCGTTCCGGCCGCCATGGCGGCGGCGGGTGGCGGAGGCGGCGGGGCCGGGCCGGGCCGGGCTTTGCAGGCCGCTATGAGGGCGGCGAGCGGGGCTCTGGAGATGGACAGCGGGGGGAGGCCGAGGGTGAGCACCGGAGACCGTAAGAGGGGGGGGGACACGGGGGTCCGGGGACCCCCGTGTCCCCCCCCCAAGGGCTTTTTAGCACCCCTATTTCACCCCCGTTTCTTTTTATGGCAGGAGGCGTACGTGGAGTACCTGAAGAGCATCGCCCTCATCTCGCAGGCCCTGCAGGACGAAGCGGCGCTGACAGGTAGCCCACCCCCCAGCCCCTGTTGTCCCCCCCCCGTGAAGGGGACACGGGGGGGGAGATGACGGCCCTACAACCCCCCCTCCCCCCTTGTGCAGATGGGGGCGAGGGGCTCGGCCCCGACACCCCGAAGATGCTGAAGTTGGCAGAGCAGTGCCTGGAGAGGGTCAAGTCCCTGGCGGCTGTGCTGGGTGAGCACGGTGGTCCTCAGGGGACGTGGAGGGGGAGAAGGGGTGGTGGCAGGGGTGGCTGGACCCGTCCTGCCCTCCCCAGGCAAAGCCAAGGTGATACCAGCCCCGCAGGAGCGCGGCGGGGGGCCCGCTCCCATCACCAGGCACCGCAGGGTCTTCTCGGATGAAGGGGGCAAGCTCTCGCCTTTCCTGCCGCCGGAGATCTTCCAGAAGCTGCAGATCGCCGAGGCGCAGGGAGCCCGCAAGTGCGTGGGGATGGGGACGTGGTGGGCTGGGAGCAGGGGCTGTGGGGTCAGCGTTCGCCCAGCCCCACTGCTGGGTCCCGTACAGGGCAGCCCTGAGCTGGCTGTGGTGCCTGGCTCGTGTGCGGGGTCACCCCTACACCCCTGGTTCCCCGCAGGGAGCTGACGCCGCTGGAGGAGGCGTCGCTGCAGAACCAGAAGCTGAAGGCTGCCTACGAGGCGCGGGTGGCGCGGCTGAACCCCAGCCAGGCCGTGCAGAAAACCTCGCTGGTAAGCGGGGAGCAAGGGGGTGGTGGCTGCAGGCAGCTGGGTGCGGTGGGTCCCGCACCCGGGCTTTTGTCGGGCGTCACCGACGCAGCATCCCTTTGCAGACGCTGTCCCTGCAGCGGCAGATGATGGAGAACCTGGTGATCGCCAAGGCACGGGAGGAGACCGTATCCTTGCTGCTGGGAGAGAACTCAGAGCAGGGGCCGGAGGCTGTGCCAGGCTTTGGGGTCTGAGTCCTGTCCCGTTCCTGGCTGGTTTGGGGGGCTGAGGTGGGAGAGGTGCAGGCTGTGCCTGTCCAAGCTGCCTCCCTGGCACCGCACAGCCACCACGGGGGTCCCGGGAGGCTCCCGCTGTGCCACCCCATGCACCCGGCCTGTGCTTGTGGTTGCTGTTTCGTCAGCCACACGAGGGCTGTGCTGGGTGAGTGAGGCTGGCGCGGGGCTGCTGCAGTTCCAGAGCCTTGACTCTGCCCTGGCCCAGCTGCAGCGGAAAATGGAGGAGCGGCGGCTGCGGCTGCAGGAGGCGGCCAACAGGTGAGGGCACCGGGTGTCGCAGGGGGGACATGGAGGCCTCCCTGCATGCACCCTCACCTGGGCCCACGGCACCCCCAGGAGGTTCTCCAGCAGCGTGGCCCTCACCCCCGAGGAGCAGGAGCAGAGAGCGCTCTATGCTGCCATCCTCGAGTATGAGCAGGACCACGTGAGTATGCGCCGGAGGCTGCTGCCGCAGGCGCCGTGGGGGCAGAATGACGTGCTGTGGGGCAGGGCAAGGTGCTGTCCCCCCGTTCCTCCTGATGGACCACGGACGCTCCCTCAGGACTGGCCGCGGCAGTGGAAGGCCAGGCTGAAGAGGAGCCCGGCAGACCTGTCCCTGGTGACGGGGCTCTTTTCCTGCCTCCTCAGGTACTGCGGGGCTGGCAGGGGGCTCTGCTTGGAGCCGGGGGGGTGCGCAGCCGCCTGCCAGTACCCCCCTCACCCCTGTCCCTCTGCTTCCAGCTTCCCCGAGCACCCCATTGCCCAGCTCCTGCGCAAGCTGCAGTGCGCGGTGTACACCCGGCTGTACCCGGCTGTCAGCCAGAGCAGCCCCGAGGCCGCCCCCGCGGCCCCCGCCGGCCTCGCCTTCCTCTCGCTGGATGCTGGGGGGCCGCTGCCTGCGGAGCCGGGGGGCCGGCGGCTCCGAGCCTCCCGCAGCCTGCACTGCATGTTCTCCGTGCCCGAGCACGGCCCGGCCGAGCTGCGGCACAGCCTCTCCAGCACGCCCCTCGCCGACAGCAGCACCGACGCCCCCGGGACAGAGGGGGACCCCCAGGCCCCCCGGGAGAGCTCCTTCGAGGACCTGGAGCGGTTTCTGGCGTCACCCGAGGACTGGCCCCTGGGGGAGCCCCCCGCTGGCCCCGGGCAAGCGTCGTCGCTGCAGGAGCAGCTGAAGGGCGTCGTGCGGGACATCCACAACGCCATCGGTGAGGGGGGGGACGGGGCACGCGGGAGGGGGACGGGGTCTTGCTGTGCCCAGCCGAGCGAGCTGCGTAACTCCTTCCTTCCCAGACAGGCTGCTGTCCCTGACCCTGCTGGCCTTCGAGGGGCTGAACACCGCCGCCGGCAAGGACCAGTGCCTGGCCTGCATCGAGGAGGCCTTCTTCCCCCCGATCTGGGCCCCGCTGCTGGCCCTCTACAGGTACCACAGCACCGGGGCTTGGCTGGGGGCTTCTGTCCCGGCACTTTACCCCAGCAACTCCCCTCTTGTCTGCCCGCAGGAGCGTGCACCGGCCCCGCGAGGCGGCCCTGGCCCACAGCATGGAGCGGCACCGCAACGCCAGCCCCGCCGAGATGGGGCTGCCCTCCCGGCTCTTCCCCGCGGCACCCGGCTCTTCCCCCGCCTACGGCGCCGCCGTCGAGGACCTGCGCCTCATCCCGCTGGAGACGTGTCCCCGCAGGAAGCTGGACTGCATCGGTGCGGGGCCGGGCCGGGGGTGTGCTGGGGTGCGCGGGGGGCAGCGGAGGCGCCTGTCAGCACCCTGCTCTGTGCCGCAGTGCGAGCCCTGCGCAGCATCTGCGAGTGCGCCGAGGAGTACTGCAGCGCCCGCGACAGCCGGGCCCCCGCCTCCGGCACCATGTGAGTACGGCGCTGCGAGAGGGGCGCCCAGCCTGGGGGGGCAGCGGGGCTGGCACCCCCTGGTGCCGCAGGGCCGCTGGTTCCTGATGTGGGTACTGGTAGCCATGGGTGCTGGTGGCCATGGGCGCTGGTGTCCTCGGGTGCTGGAGGCCATGGGTAGCGGTGGTCACCGGTACTGGTGAGCATGGGTACTGGTGTCCTTGGGTGTCATCGGCCATGGGTGCCCAGTGGCCATGGTTGTCAGTGGCCATGGGTGCTTGGTGACCATAGGTGCTGGTGACCATGGGTGCTGTTGTCCTTGGGTGCTGGTACCCAAGGGTACTGCCGTCCTTGGGTGCTGGTGGCCATGGGTAATGGTGGCCGTTGGTGCCAGTGACTATGGGTGCCGGTGTCCTTGAGTGCCAGTGGCCATGGTTGTCAGTGGCCATGGGTGCCGGTGTCCTTGGGTGCTGGTGCCCCCGGGTGCCGGTGGTGCCGGTGCCCGGCGGCCCACCTGAGGTCGCGTGTCGCCGGCAGCGGTGCGGACGACCTGCTGCCCCTCGTCTCCTTCGCGGCGCTGCGCAGCGGGCTGCCCCAGCTGCTCCCCGAGTGCGCGGCGCTGGAGGAGTTCATCCACGAGGGGTAGGGGGCTCCGGGGGGGCCCGGGGGTGGGGGTGGGGGGGACACACCGTGACACCGGGCGGTGACGCCGCGTGCCGCAGGTGCCTGCTCGGCGAGGAGGGGTACTGCCTGACGTCCCTGCGGAGCGCCCTGGCCTACCTGGAGACCCTGCCCTGAGCCGCCCCCGGGACCCCCCCCCGTCCCGGCAAGTGGCGGGGCCGGGCCCGCGGGGGGGCCCTGCGGAGCTCCCCCCCCACCCCCGGGAGGGCCCCGCCCCCTCGCGTGACGTCACGGTGGGCGGGGCGCGGGAAAGCGGAAGGGGCGCGGGGCCGGGCCGGGCAGGTGGGAGCGGGAACCGGGACCGGGACCGGGACCGGGGGGAGGGGGGGGACCGGGGGCAGTGCAGGGGGGAGGAAGCCGGGGCCGGTTCGGGGCCACGGGGCGGGGAGCGGGCGGTGCGGCGGGGGGATCGGGGAGGACCGGGCCCGGGGGCGGTGCTGGGGCGGGGAACCGGGGGGGGGCACCGGGAGGAACCGGGGCCGGTACGGGGCCACGGGGCGGGACCCGGGGCCGGGGCGGCGCCGCGGCGGGGAACCGGAGGAGTACCGGGGGAGACCGGGGCCGGCAGGGGGCCACGGGGCGGGATCCGAGTTGGTGCTGCGGCGGGGAACCGGGGGTACCGGGACCGGTAGGGGCCACGGGGCGGTGCTGGGGCGGGGAACCGGAGGATTACCGGGGGGAACCGGGGGCACCGGTGCCGGTAGGGGCCCGGGGGCGCTGATCCGAGGGCTCCCGCAGGATGTGCGCGGGCCCGGCGGTGCGGCAGGAGTACCGGCGGAGCCTGGAGCGGGGCCGCGCGGGCGCCTGCCCCGACCCCTCGTTCACCGAGAGGCTGCGGCAGCGGCTGCGGGCCGAGCCGGGGCTGCTGCGGGCCCTGCAGGACGACGCCGGCGCCCTCCTGGCCCGGGGGCTGCGGGGCCGCCGCGAGCTGGGGCCGGCGCTGCGGGGCCTGGCGGCCGCCTTCGAGCTGCTGGAGCGGGCGGCCCTCAACCTCTACCTCTTCCCCTGGCGCAAGGAGTTCGGCACCGTGCAGGTGGGCAGGCGGCGGGGACGGGGGGTCCCGGGGAGGGGAAGCGGGACCCCCGGCGTCACGCCGCTCTCCTTGCAGACCTTCTCGGGGGGCTACGTGCACTCGCTGCGGGCGGCGCTGCCCGAAGCCGACCTGCTGCGGAGCTTCGGCCGCCTGGGCTACGTGCGGCGGGACGAGCACCGCCTGGCCGTGTGCCGCCGGCCCCCGGGCGCCGAGCTGGCCGCCGCCGCCTGCGGCTTCTTGGCCTGCCGGCTGGAGTGCGAGATCCTGGCCGAGGTGCTGCAGCGGCTGCGGCCCCGCCGGCTGCGCGCCGAGGAGCTGCTGGAGGCCCGCTGCCTCGCCCGCGACGCGGAGGCCTGCGTGGAGATGCTGCGGGAGGTCGTGCCGGGAGGCGGCGAGGCGGCGGCCGCCTGCGACGACGACGTGGATCTGTACCGGGAGATGCCGGAGAGCCCCGGGGACGGCGGGGAGCAGGACCTCAGCCCCCCAGCGCCGAGCTCCAGGCTGCGGAGGGACCCTGCGGGGCCGCAGGAGGCCCAGGACGCGCTCGGGAGGAGCTGGGACCTCTGTGAACACGGCGAGCTCGGGCGGGAGCTGCTCCCCGCCATCCCCAAGCCGGACGCTTCCTCCTCCTTCTCCTCCTCCCCTCGCTTTTTCCTGGAGCAGGAGCTCAGGGGGGCCGGCGGCGGCCCCCAGGTGCTCCCCCCCGCCTGGCTGCCCCCCGGGGAGCCCCCACCTGGCAGCCAGGCCGAGGCCGCGCCCCCCGGCGCCCCGCAGGAAGCGCCCGAGCTGCCCTGCTACCAGCTGCACTCCTGCCTGCGCCAGGGCGCGCTGCCCGCCTACTGCTGCACCACCTGCCAGCAGCTGCACGCCGGCACCTGCGCGGCCGGGCGGGCCTGCCGCAGCCAGCACCGCGGGCAGGAGCTGCGCGGCGAGCGGCAGCAGCGCCTCTGGCTGCAGCGGACAGAGGTGGACATGCTGCTGGCCGACAGCTCCAGCACCCGGCCCTAGCAGGGGCCCGGGCGGCGCAGCGCCAGGGGTGCTGCCTGCTGCTGCTCGGCGCGGGGGCACCCGACTCTCCCCCCCCCCCCCCCCCCCCAGCCCGCGCTGCCGCCGAGCTTCTGGATGTAGCGGGGCGGTGCGAGGGCTGGCAGGGCCCCCGCTCCAGCTGCTGCTGTAAACGGCTCCGTGCATCCCAGTAAAACGTGGCTGCCTCGCGGCACGCTGGTCTTGTCTGCCAGGGAGGGAGCGGGGAGGAACGGCCCGAGGACCCCCCCCTCCCGTCCCGACCCTCACGGGAAGGGACTGGGCACCCAGCGCTGTCCCCAGGGTGGTTTCGTCCCTGGGGGGGCTTCAGCTCCATGCTGGCGTCACGCCACAGGAGCAGCTCTCGCCTCACAGCACGGCTGGGCCAGGCCTTGCCTCGGGCTGGGCGCGGGAGGCCGAGCTGGGTGCCCTCGGCCTTGCGCAGGGCAGGGGAGGGCCAGGGCCGCATCCTGCCTGGGTACTGCCCCAGGGACCTCGCTCACACCACGGACGTTTGTTTGCAGCTGCTTTTATTGACAGCACAGTCGGGGTTACACCGCGCAGCCCAGGGCTGGCCCCGCCAGCCCCCCCCCCCGCGTCTCTGTACCAAACCCCGTTCCCCCCATCCTCCCCCCCTGCAGGCTGTGCCCCCACTCCACCCCCAGGGAGGAGGCGGCACAGGGCTGAACCCCACCCAGGGGCTGCGCTCCCAGCCCCAGCCCCAGCGCAGGAGGGGACCGGTGCTGTGATGGGGTCACAGCGCGGGCTCTGGCAGCCCGTGGATGTCTTGGCGCGGGCAGCTCCCCGCGGGGCTGAGCGCAGGACCTCCAGGCGGCCCCCCCCCGGCACCACACCCCCTCAGGGCTGACGGGGCCGTCCCAGGAGGGCGCCGAGGGGCCGCGTGCCCGGCCAGCAGCAGGGCGGGAGCCAGCGTCCAGCCCCACGCGGGGCAGCGGCCGCCCCCGCTGCGAGCTCCCGTTACCTCCCGCTGCGGGCCGGGGGCTCAGGGCTTGCCCCGCTTCGCCTGGGTCTCAGTCCCCGTGCTGGTGGAGGCTGCCCGCTTGTTGCGGTGGTGCGGGAAGGTGGGCATGAGCTCTGGCTCGCAGGCTGGGGGGCAGAGAGGCGGGTCAGCGGGGCCCGAGCTCCGCAGCCCTTGGTCGGTGGGGGATTTACTTACGGAGGGGCTTCTCCTTGAAGTAGGAGCTCTCCAGGCAGTCTTTCGCCGTCGCCCTGTGGGTACGAGGGCAGGTGGCAAGCTCTGCTCCCGGCCCGAACACGCTGCTGCCGCCCCTCACCCTCACAGGTGGCCGACTCTCCCGGCCCCCAACCTGCCCGCGCTCTTCCCCGGTCTCGTTTCCACCCCAGCACCCGCCCGCGGGGCTGAGCTGCCCCCAGCCCGAGGGACAGTCCCCACCACGCGGGCACAGCGACACCAGCGGCCCCAAGCCCTGCCCACGCAGTTGGCTCTTACCGCTTCTTGGGATCGTACATGAAGAGGAAGTTGAGCAGACGCAGCCCAGCCTCCGAGAGCCAGGGGAACTTGTGCTTGAGGTTGTTGTAAGGCTGCTTCCGCAGGGTGTACTGACTCACCAGGGGCAGCTTGGAGAAACCCTGAGGGCAGGGGTGCAGAGCGTCAGGCGCAGGCAGGGAGGGCAGGCAGGGCGGGCAGCGCCCGCGGAACAGCTCTCACCGGCCAGATGTTTTCGCTGGGCGTCCCCAGGAGCTGCACGATGAGGTCGATCTGGTGGATCTCGGAGGTGCCCGGCAGCAGCGGCTTGTGAGCCAGCAGCTCGGCGAGGATGCAGCCCACGGCCCTGCGGCGCAGAGGGCGTGCAGGAGTCAGCGGTGGCAGGAGAACCCCCGCCATCCCCACGTGTGCTTGCAGTCCTGGCTCCCGTCAACCCCCCCGGCACCGCCCCAGCCAGCCTCGGCCCCTGCTGGCCTTTGTCCCCGCCCTCACCACATGTCAATGCTGGTGGTCTGCGTCGTCATCCCCAGCAGCAGCTCAGGCGCTCGGTACCTGCGCAGGGAAGGGGCAGTTCTGCAGGAAGCCCCCGCTGCCCCCTGCAGGGCTCGCCCTGTGTCAGCCCGAGGCAGCACAGCTCGGGGCCCCGCACCCAGCGCTCACCACAGCGTGACGACTTTGGGGGTCATGGGCTTCGGCGGCATCCCGTACGTACGCGCCAGACCGAAATCCGCTGCAAGAGAGGAGCAGGCCCGAGGTGAGGGGAGAGGCGAGCTCCGTGCTCCGGCTGCTCGCGGAGCAGAGGGAGAGCTGCAGGCACATCCGCAGCAGGAACCGACGGGGGAACCGCAGGGGCTCACCTATCTTCACGCAGCCTTTGTCAGTCATGAGCAGGTTGGACACCTTCAGATCCCTGCCAGGAACACCGAGGGGCCGGTCAGCACCGCCCTGCACACGCGGTTCCCCCCACGCCTGCCCTTCCCCAGGGAGCCTGGGGAGACGCCGAGCCCCCGAGCTGGCTGGTCACTGAGAGAAGCGCATCTCGCCATCCCCGCCCTGCCACGGCTCCCACGCTGCCCGTCAAAGTTCGCCCCACGCCCCCACCCAGCTTCTCCACACGGCGCTCCCTGCTCCCGTGGCGGGGGCACAGGAGCTGAGGAACCGCCCCACAGTTCGAGGGCTCTGCAGGCTGCCTCCCAGCGGTCCCCCCTCCCCACCACGCCTCTCCCCCGGCTCCCACCTGTGGATGATGTACTTCTCGTGCAGGTACTGCAGGCCCCTGAGCACTTGCAAGATGATGCACTTCACCTGGAGGCAGAGGACAGCGGCGTCACCCGCTGTGTGACCAGCACCAGGCGGAGCGCAGGGGTTGCAAGGCACAGGGAACCCACGCTGGTGGCCAGGGTGTTTTGGCTGGAGTCGCAGCCCCCTCTCACGGGTGGCATCCCTAAAAGCCTGACCCAACCTTTACCTGAGCCTCGGAAAAAGGTGTCTGCATGTTCTCCAGAAGGCTGGCAAGGTCCTGCTCACAGTAGCCCATTACCAGGAAAATACTGGAGGGGATAGGACAGAGGCAGGTAAGGCACGGTCTGCGCTGGAGCACCAGGAAGGCATCGCCTCTGAAGAGCGGAGAGGGCAGGAGATGACAGGAGGACAGAGGGGGCGCTCTCACCTCTCGAGGTGGTTCCCCACGACCACCTCCTTCAGCTCCACGATGTTGGGGTGGTGGAGCTCCAGAAGCAGGGTGATCTCCCGCAGGCTGCTGACGGGCATTCCTGGGGACAGCGAGAGCTGCGCTGCACGAGTGCCTCAAGCAGGGGCCAGGGGCTCTGCTGTCTGCACGGGGAGCCACCCTTGCCACGGCTCCCTCCCCTGGTCCTCTATTACCTTCTTTCTCATTGTCCATCCGCACCTTCTTCAGTGCCACGGTCTCATCCGTTACGGTGTCCCGGGCACGGTCTGGAAGAGCAGCCAGGCGCTCAGCACCAGGAGGCAAACGCCGGCTTTATTCCCAATTATCGGCGGGGCACCGGCACCACTGAGCCCCCGCTCAGCCTCAGTCCCGCTGCCCCGCTGCCCCACAGCCCATCGCGCTCCGCTCCCAGGGCGGGTGCCCGTCCTTCCACCCAGGAACCAGCCCCATCCCAGGCCGGGAGGGCAGCCAGCCAGCCCCGCACTCACACACTATGCCATAGGTGCCTTCCCCGATGCGATTCAGCTTCTCGAACTCCTTCACGCTCCGGCACCTCCCCAGCTGCAACCAAAGCGGCGGTCACGGGCGGGAGCTGCCCGTGGGGCGGCCTCCCGCGAGCGGAGAGAGGCACCGCCCGACGGCAGCCTGACACCAAGCCCCGGCCCTACCCCCACCGGGTGGGCGGCGGAGCTGCCCCGGCCCCTTCTGCTGCAGGGACGGCCCCGGCCTGCACCCGGTGCCCCCCGGCCCCCCCCTCAGGGCCCGGGGCCTTACCTCACCTCACGGCCCGGCGCCCCCCGAGTCCCCACCTCGGGACCCCGCAGCCCCGTCCCCTCACCCTCTCTGCCGCCGGCACCTCGAAGAAGCCGTCCGCCCACAGCCGCGGGAAGCGCAGCGGCTCCAGCTCCCCCTCAGCGCTGCCCCCCTCCGCCATGGCCGCCCGCCGCCCGCCTCACGCATGCGTCCTCCCGCCCGCCGCCCGCCTCACGCATGCGCAGCGCCGCCCAGCCGCGCAGCCCCCGCCCTCCCCGCGCCGGGCCCTAGCAACGGTTGCTATGCGCGGCCCGGCCCGGCCCGGCGGAGGCCCCGGGCACTGCCCGCCGTGAGGCCCCCGCCGTGCCCGGGCCCCGCCCGCAGCGCTCGCACCCGGCGCGGTCTGAGGCCAGCACTGGCGTTTACTGAGCCCCGGGGCCGTGGGGAGCCCCCGGGCCGTGCTCCCGGGGCCGCTCAGCCGCCCCCGCGGCGTGCTCCGTCACCACCATCAGGATCGCGTCCTCCGAGGGCGACGCGACGATGGTTTTTGGGGCGGGAGCGGGGCTCTCCTCGTCGGCTGCGCCTCCTGGGGCGTCTGAAAGAACCGGGGGGGGGAAGCCGTGCCTGAGGGGTCACCGCGAGGAGCCTCACGGCGCCCAGCGGCACCGGCACGGGCACGGCGGGAGCACCGGGACCGCCGTGCTCTGCGTGGGGCCCGCCGGGAGGTCCGGCTGCCTCCGAGCTTCGGGGGCACGCACCCACCGGGGGGCTGCAGCCTGCCCCCTGCACCCGCAGCCACCCGCGCCGTGCCCCTGCTCTGGGTGGAGCAGAGGGGAGACAAATCGAGGGTGGCTGCGTGTTCCAGGGCACGGCGCGGTCGCGGGAGCTGCTTCCCACCCGCCTCCTGACACCGGTGCTTCGAATACCCCCGGGCACCTGCGCTGTTTGTACAGCAGCTCGTTAAAACCCGGCCGGCTGCGAGCACGGCGCAACGGGAAGGGCCCGGTTTATCTCCGCTCTCCTTTGCGGGGCGGAGAGGGGGCAGAAGAAAGGCTGGAAGCGTCACGTCACGGATCCGAGCGCTGTTACGGCGCGGTAGCGGTACCGGTACCGGCAGCAGCCCGGGGCGCTTCGCTCCTTGATCTCTGCCTACGAGATGGGTCTGGAAATAAAATTTCCCGCTCGGAGTCAAACGGGGTCGAGATGGTGACGGGCGACCCCGGCGGGCGGCAGCTCCCTGCGCACCGGGGGGTGTCCCTGTCCGTGTCACCGTCGCTGTCCCCGTCCCCGTTACCGTCCCCGTCCAGGGCGCACGGTCCCGCCGAGCCCCCGTTACCCTTCCCACGCAGGGCCCTGCCGAGCGCCTGCCCCACGGCTGCCGTCGGGGCCCCGGGGCCTTTCTGACGGCCGGGCCACCGGCACGGGCACCGGGCCCCGCGGCACCGGGCTCGCCTCGCCCCGGTCCCGGTCCAGCCCTGGCACGGCCCGGCCCGGTCACCGCGCTGCCCCCAGCCCCGGGGCCGGTCCCCCCGCAGAGCCCCGGTGCGGCCCCCGCCGTCCGTGTCCCCCCCCCGCCCCGGTGCCCCGCCCCACCGGGGGCCGCCCCCACCGGGAGGCGGCGCGCGCAGCCCGGAAGCGGCGGCGGCACCCGGAAGCGGCGGCGGGGCAGGATGGACGGTAAGGAGCGGGGGGGCGGGGAGCGGGGGGGGGAGGCCCCTCCGCACCGGGCCGGGCCCTGTCCTGGCGCCGGGGGGCTCCCGGTGCGGCGGGCCGGGCGCTGAGGCCGCTCTCTCCCCGCAGACACGCTCTTCCAGCTGAAGGTGAGCGCGGCGCCGACCCCGCCGGCAGCCCCGGGACGTGCCCGCCGCCCAGGGGCCGGTAACGGCGTTCGTGCTGCGGGGGGGGCAGTCCGGACTGTTCTGGGGTCCCTTGGGGGTGGGGTGGGGTGGGGACAGGGACCTTTTGCCCTCCCCCCTTTTGCCCCCCCTCTTTTAACCCATCCTTATTTACCCCTCCATTTACTCCCCCCTTTACTCCCCTTTTTTTTAACTCCCCTTTCTTTGCTCCCTCTTTACAGCCCCGTTTTTAACCCCCCCGTTTTTAACCCCCCCGTTTTTAACCCCCCCGTTTTTAACCCCCCCGTTTTTAACCCCCCCGTTTTTAACCCCCCCCTTTTTTAACCCCCCCTTTTTTAACCCCCCCTTTTTTAACCCCCCCTTTTTTAACCCCCCCTTTTTTAACCCCCCCTTTTTTTACCCCTCCCCTTTTTTAACCCCCCTTTTTTAACCCCCCCCTTTTTTAACCCCTTTTTTTAACCTCCTCTTTTTAACCCCCATTTATACCCCCTCCTTTTTTTAACTCCCCCCCTTTTTAATCCCCCCCCCGTGGCCCTGTGGGTCCCCCTCTGACCCGGGGAGCTGCTCAGCACCCCAGGGTGCTGCCCCCCTGCGAGCAGCCCTCCCCGTGGAGGTGGGGGCGCTTCGCAGGCCCCCGGGTTGCTGCCGCCGCCTACCCCGCTGTGTCCCGGCGCTAACCCCTGCTTCCTTTCCAGTTCACGGCCAAGCAGCTGGAGAAGCTCGCTAAAAAGGCTGAGAAGGACTCCAAGGCAGAGCAAGCTAAGGTCAAGAAGGTGGGTGGCAGCTCGTCACGGAGCCACGGGTGCTGGCAGGCCTGGGTGCTGCGCCCAGGGGCTGGGGACCCTGCCTCCGCCTGTGCCCTGCCAGCTGCGTGCCATCGAGGGACGGGGAAAGGGGCAGGTTCCCCTCTCCGGGCTTTGCTGCGCACCAGCAGTCACAAAACGTAGGCCTCAGAATGTTTTAGGAATGGTTTTTTTTTCACTGGGAGCGTGCTCGGACGCAGGCTCCCCAGGGAAGCGGTCACAGCACCGAGCTGATGGAGCTTGAGAAACGCGTGGGCGTCGCTCAGGCATCGGGTCTGATCGCTGGGGGGTCCCGTGCGGGGCCGCGAGTTGGACTTGGTGACCCTGGTGGGTCGCTTCCAGCACACGGGGTCCTGTGATCGTAAGTCCCACGCTGAGATCGTGGCTCTGCTGGGTATGTGTGGTGCCTCCCTGCGACGCCGAGAAGGATTTAATTCCATTCCCAGGGCGTGCTCCGTGTTTGTAGGGGTCACAGCGAAGCCGTTTCCTGCTGGAGGCCTGTCAGGCAGAAATGGATCATGCTGGTTCGTAAACATGGAGTGGGTTCTTGGTGCAAGCAGCTGCCCTTTGCTCTTCCAGGCCCTTCAGCAGAAGAACGTGGAATGTGCTCGTGTCTACGCGGAGAATGCCATTCGCAAGAAGAACGAGGGGCTGAACTGGCTCCGCATGGCTTCCCGAGTGGATGCCGTGGCCTCCAAGGTGCAGACGGCCGTGACGATGAAAGGGGTAAGGGCCTCTGTTCTCGAGCGGGGGGCTTTGAGGGTGGTCTGCGCCCTGGTGTGGCACCCCTGGCTGCGCTCTGCCCAGGGCTCTGTGCCAGGGATTCGCTCTCAGCAGCGATGACTTTGCTTTTGGGCAGCACCCACGAAGCAATCTCCTCCTCTTGCAGGTGACCAAAAACATGGCTCAGGTGACTAAGGCTCTGGACAAGGCTCTGAGCTCCATGGACCTGCAGAAGGTGTCTGCTGTGATGGATAAATTCGAGCAGCAGGTTCAGAATTTGGATGTTCATACGTCGGTAAGTGGAGGAGGCCTCGGGGGGTATGGGAGGACAGGCACTGTCCTGTGTGTCTGGTGCGTGAGAGGGGCTGGGCAGGCCACGGCTCTGCTGCCCAGCAGGGAAGGGTTTTGCCACGCAAAGAGGCAAAGTGGCAGGGGAGGAGAGGGAGGAGGGAGGCTGCTGTCCCAGCCACGGGCTTCTCAGATGGGGCTGTGGAGGACTGGGCCTTGCAACCCTTTGCCGTGGCCTTGTTGTCAGGCTTGAGGCCATGGGGACCGTTCTGGTGCAGGGGCAGTGGTGATACGGGGTCTGTGGCGTGATTTTTGAGGGGAAGAAGTCGTGCTGGACCGAGCAACTTTCCCTGTGGGGCAGGCTGACGGGCTGTCTCTGTTTCAGGTCATGGAGGACTCCATGAGCTCCGCCACCACCCTGACCACGCCGCAGGAGCAGGTGGACAGCCTCATCGTGCAGATCGCCGAGGAGAACGGCTTGGAGATCATGGACCAGCTCAGCCAGCTCCCCGAGGGGGCTTCGGCGGTGGGCGAGAGCTCGGTGCGCTCCCAGGAGGACCAGCTGTCACGGAGGTTGGTTCTCTGCCGGGTCCTTTGCCTCGCGCTGAGGCAGTCTGAATTCTTCACGGGGGTCTCCCATCAGCATGAAAGCCATGAATTACCACATCGTGGTTGGCCGAGTGGGTGCTGAGCTCCTCCGTAAAGCTCAGGCGAGCCAGAGCCCTGCAGCGTGTGCCAGGCGTTCCCCGTTGGGTACCTGGCCGGGCCCGGGAAGGGTGCAGGCAGGCGAGGTGGCCGCTCGGGGCCGGCTGCTGGCACCTGGCAGCGAGCTGTCCTCGATCTGGCGCCGAGCCCTCTGCCCCTGCTCCGTGCTCGCCCTCACGCAGCCGCAGCCAGCTCCGGGAACAGGCTGTCTCGCTGGAACTGCCCCAGGAGGAGCCGATCAGCTTCCTCTCCCCGCTTCCTCCCCACGCAGCCGCTGCCGGGGTCCCTCAGCGCGACGGCACCGAGGTGGCAGTGGCCCCGTGCTGCCCTGGGGGAGGCACCAAGCGGCTGCAGCCGCGGGGTACCCACGAGAGGAGCTGGGAGCCCCATTTCTGCAGCACATCAGCTGCACTGACAACAGACGCTCTGCGTTTCCTGCAGGCTGTCAGGGCTGCGTGCTCCGGGGCAGGATTTCTTGCCTCTCCGCCGCTGGAGGGAGGCAGAGTCGTGCCCTGGACGTGCTGTAGGTCCTCCTGCCTGGCGGCCGTTCCTGGCTGCTCTCATGCCGCTTCCCTCTTGTTCTCTCCCTTCCAGGTTGGCTGCCTTGCGGAATTAAGGTCTCCTGCCTCCCCTGCGGACTGCTGCCACACTGGTTGTATGGTGTGTGGGGACGGAGGGACCCAGGACTCCTTCCCCTCTGCCCGTTATGTCCTTGCTCTGACCTGCTGGCCGGGCAGGGCTGGCCCCTCCTGCAGCAGCACGTCCCCAGCCCTGCCCGCTTCCCTGCAGACTTCTTTTGGGGTGCGACGGTGACCGGAGCTGGCAGAGATCCCGGCAGGGGGAATGGAGCAAGGGCAGCCCTTCTCTGGGCTTGACGGATGCTTCGCTGGTTCTGATTTTAGGGTGATTTTAGGGTGTTCTTCATTTGCGGGTCGCTGCTGGTTTCTCGCGGCGCCCCGTGATGCAACGTGCCACTCCTGATTTAACACTAAACGAATCCTTCTGGGGGTGGGTTGTGGCGTCTCCTGGGGTGCTGGTTGCCTGCCTCCTCCGTGCGTAGCACGCTTGTTACCTGCTGTAGGGCCTCCCAGCTGTGGGCAGCACCCGGCAGGGGCCCGCAGCAAGCAGCTGTGCCCTCGGCGTTGCAGCAGGAGGGGTGGGGGCTCGCTCCCCGCGGGGCGGTGGTGTTTCTGTGGGGTTTGTGCCTTGCAGGAAGGCGTGGGTACGCCGCCGCACCTCTCGCCTAGCAGCGACCTTCCCCAGCCCCTGCTGCCCGGTTCGTAGCCATACCTGCTGGCCCTGCTTGCAGACCTCGCCTTGCCGACTCGCCTGGCCCTGGCAGGCTGACCCTCCCCGCGTCTCTACCACGAAGTGGCCTTTGAAACGCTCGTCCTGCCCCGCGAATCCGCCCGTGCCCCCTCCCAGCGCTGCAGGCAGTGAGTTAGCGGGGCCGTGACCCTGGGGGGCCGGTCTGTGCCTGGCATCGCAGCCTCGTCCTGGCCGCATGGGCGTACCGGGGTGGGTGCCAAACCGTCCTGGGCACGCATCCGCCTGTCCCCTGGGTCCCCCTGCTGCCGTTTCCTCCCCGCTGTCCCCACCTTGCCACATCTCCGTGCCCGGGGGGCTGGCACCGGGCTGGGCGGGAGGCACGGCGGTCGGCTCGCGGGGAAATGGGGCTGCCCGGGGCTGATGCTCCCAGCGCCCCTTCTCCCCTGCGACTCCCCGAGGTACCGAGTGGGTGGGAAGCTTGCGGGAAGGAAACGGAGCTTCCTTTGGCTCTCAGGAGGAGGAATTTCAGCCCCCTCGCTGCAGGCCGTGAGTGAGCACCCTGCGGCCGCCCGGCCCCGCAGCGCTGGAGCTGCCCTGGTGCGCCCGCAGCGCGGAGCTGTGCGGCACGCGGCTGCTGCTGCCACGGGCAGCTCCCGTCCATCAGCTTTAGTGGGAATTCTGACACACGCGGCCGCTGCGTGGGGCTGGGCTGAGAGCGGGGCCTCGGCGGCCGTCTGCGGGGCAGGGGAAGCGCGGGGATGGGCGGCAGCCCCTGCACACCTCCGGTGCTGGCGCCCGGCCCGGCTCAGGCCACGGACACAGGGCAGGACACGCTCCAGGCCGGGGCCACCGCCTCGGTGCTTGTAACTAAAACACTGCGTGCTGTTTGAATTATTTTTTTTTTTTCTGAGTTCAGTGGCCTTGGCTGCATGTGTCTAGCTGAGAGAGCCTTCCGCCCTCGTGTGCCGGGGTGGGGACGTGGGGGGGTGACAACAGGGCAGCAGGAGGGGGCTTTGGGCTGCAAAGCCACTTGTGCACGGTGCCTGCACCACGGAGCAGGGCTGCCACCAGCACCCGGCCCTGCATCGGCACCGGGCTGGGGGCTGGCACGTGCCCCCCGGCCCATGGAACCACTCCCTCTTCCCGTGATGTTTCTGTCTTGATTCCTGTTGGGTTTTTGTTGTTGTGTTTTGTTTTTCTTTTTTTTTTAAGCTTGTCTCCGTTGCCTTTTTCTTCTCCAACACACTGTTGATTACCTTCTGCTATTTTAAATAAAACCTGCCTGAACATCCGTCGTGGTGTGCGCAAGGGGCTCGGGCACAAAGAGGGGAGCCGGGCTGTGAACCCCACCGCAGCTGGGGACAGAACTGGGGGTCCCGTGGGGCTCAGGTAGGGAGGAGGGAGAGGCCGGTCCTGGTCCTGCAGCCTCCCTGCCTCCTGTTCCGGGAGAAGGGGAGCCCTCACCTGCTGTCCCCATGGGACTGGGGGGGTCACAGCCTCTGGGGGCAGCCGAGGGGAAGGCCCCTGACGTGTTTGGGACACCCTGCGTGCCACATACCTACGCCTCCCCCCAGGGACCAGTTCCCTTCCTGTGGCTGAGCCGGGGGAACTGGGACGAGCAGGAGCTGCCACAGCCCTGCTGCGGCCACCACCAGCTCCCGGGGGGCCGAGGCAGCCGCCTCCCTCCCCGGTTCTTTTCCCAGCATTGTGCTGGGGCTGCCTGGCTCCCTGCGCTCTCCCCCACGCCTCTCCCAAGACCTTGTGGGGGGGAAGCTTGGGCTTGCCAAAGGGGAGATGCCCACGCAGGAGCTCTGCCCTTTCCCATCCCGAGCACCCACCGACGGCGGGTGCAACCCGGGGGGCTGGGGGCTCGTCCCCTCCCCTACGCCTGGCAGACGGGCTGTGCGCCGCAGCCAAGCCGCGAATGCCACAGGAAGGTGGCTCTGCTTCGCGAGCTTGTTTTCCCCGGTGCCCAAAGCCGCCTCCGCTCCGAAGACAGGCTGTTCCCAAATGTGAGAGGAAATTGCTAAGAAGATGATTGAGTAACCAATTAATTCGCTAATGATTAATGGAAGCATCCTGCGGAGGCAGCCCCGCCGCCACCTGGCCGGGTGTTGCGGCGATGTCTCACTCCTGGTGCGGTGGGCACCCACCGGCTGCCTCCGCCACGCCGGGGTGACCGGTGCTGTGCTGGGGTGCCATCGGGGTGCCGGGGTGGCCGGTGACACGCCGTGGTGGCTCGTCACTGCAGCGGGGCAGGTGCCGACCCCACCACACAGCCCTGGGGGCTCGGGGGCGATGCGCGCAGCCAGCGGGACGCCAGGCACAGCTTCATTTTGCTCGGGGTAAGGTGCGGCAGGATCCGGCCATGCCGGGGCTGCCCAGCACCCACAGGCAGGATGCTAGGAGAGCAGGGTGCTGAGCAGGGGCAGCGCCAGGACCAGGGCTGCCGGCAGGAGCGGGGCTGGGCCGGCCCCGCTGGTGTCGCTGTAGCCGTAGCTCGTCCTGCACTCCCCTGCCAGCTCCTTGAAGGCGATGGGCTCCTCGTGGGGCGCCGTGCCCTGCAGGGACATCTTCACCTGTGGGGGGACGGGGTGGGTTCCTGCGGTGAGGGGTGGTCCCCGCGTGCCGCACCGCCCCGTGGCACCTTCACGGTGCTGCCCTGCGTGTCCCCGTGCCGCCCTGTGTCCCCAGACGTCCCCGAGCACCCTGGCGCCCCACTTATCCGTGTGTCCCCGTGTCCCAGTGCCCTGTGCATCCCCGTGCCCCCCGCTCCACACTCACCTCCTCCACCTTCCTGAACACACGGAGCAGGTTGTTCGCCAGCGCCGCTTTCACCTCCTGCTCCGTCCAGTTCCTGAGCAGCAGCTCCGCCACCAGCGCCGGGTAGGTGGAGACGTCCTCCAGGCCCGTGGGGACCCTGTGGCACCCTGCGGCTCAGAGCCCAGCCTGGCAGCACCCCGTGTCCCCCCCCAGGCCCCCAGGCAGGGCACGGGGGTGCCCCAGGGCTGATCCTGATCTCACCCTTTGGGCCACCCCGTCCCAATCCCTGCACGCTGCCGCCCGCGTTACCCCGTGACGCCGTCGTAGTCCCCGCCGAAGCCGACGGACTGGGCGCCTGCCACCTTCTTCACGTGGTCCATGTGGTCTGAGGGTGCAGAGGGGGGGGGGGGTTGAGCGGGCAGGGGGACACTGCACCCCCCTCGTACCCCCCCCCATCCCCGCCCGCTGCCTCACCCGCGACGTCGCTCAGGTTGGCCTTGTCACTGCACGTCACATACTCGTTGTAGAAGTTGACCATCACCAGCCCCTCCTTGGAGGCCTGGGGGAGAGGTGGTCCTGAGCCCCGTGGCAGCCCTGCTGGACCCCCCCCCCTCCCCCGTGCCCCTGCCAGCAGCCGTGCCATCGCTCACCACCATCCTCAGCACGTCATCCGGCACGTTGCGGCGGTGCGGGCAGAGGCTGTAGGCGGACGAGTGGCTGAAGATGACGGGGGCTTTGGAGATGTTCAGCACCATCTTCATGGTATCCACTGAGACGTGGGCCAGGTCCACGATCATGCCCAGGCGGTTCATCTCCTCCACCACGGTCTGCGGGGATGGGGACGGGGATGGGGACGGGGTGAGGGTTGTGGCAGCCCCACAGGGGGGACACGGTGCACCGGGGGCTGGCTGACCCCAGGCCACGTCCCCCCCAACTCCGGGGCGCTGCTCCCAGCTCCATCCCCGCTCACCTTCCCAAAGGACGAGAGGCCGTGGTGCACGGGCGACTCCTGCGTGGTGTCCACCAGCCAGTTGTCAGCCCTGCGGGGCTGGCAGAGCATCAGAGCAGCCCCCCAGCCTCCTCCCCATCCCTGCCACCCCCAGCCCCTCCGATGCCCCGCACCAGGGCGTGTTGCAGCTGTGGGTGAGGGTCATGTAGCGGACGCCCAGGTGGTAGAAGGTGCGCAGGACGCCCAGGCTGCTGTCGATGGAGTGGCCGCCCTCCACGCCGATGAGGCTGGCCACCTTCTTGTTCTGGAAAGCCGCCTCGATGCCTGCGGGAGGGCGGCGGGTGCTCAGCCAGGGACGGGCACCGGCAGCCCCTTGCCCCCCGCCGCCGGCCCCGCGCCCGCTCACCGGCGCTGCTGACGACACAGGCGAAGGTCTCGGGGTAGAGCTCGCACATGCGGTGCACCACGTCGATCTGCTCCAGCGTGCGCTTCACCGCGTCCTTGTTCTGCGTCTCGCAGGGCACGTACACCGACCAGAACTGCACGGGGAGGCAGGGGGTGAGCACCCCGACCCCATTCTGGGGCCGCCCCGGTGCCCGCGCCCCGCTCGCCGTCCCACCTGGCCGCCCACGTGCCCGGCGTTCAGCTTGGGGATGTTGGTGTGCGTGCCGGTCAGCTGCGTGAGGTTGGCCTCCGGCAGCCCCAGCTGGTTGTTGAACCTTTTGAGGAGCTGCCAGGGCAGGTCGTTGTGCCTGGGCCGGGGAGAGAGCGGAGTGAGGGGCTGTCTGTCCGTCTGTCCAGCCAGCCAGACGGCTGCCCAGCTACCTGCCCGGGACCCCTGGCTGCCTGCCCACCTACCTGCCTACCCACCCACCCACCCATCCCTCCTTCCCATCCCTCCCTCCCTCCCTCCATCCATCCACCCATCCATCCCTCCCTCCCTCCCTCCCTCTATCTATCCATAACCCCTCCCTCCATCCCTCCCTTCCTTTGCCCCTCCCTCTCTCCTTCCCTCTGCCTGTCCCTCCCTCTGTCCATCTGTCCGTCCTTCCCTCCGCCTGTTCCTCCTTCCCGCTATCCATCTGTCTGTCCCTCCCGCCTCCTGTCCCTCCTCCCCGCCTCCCACCCATCTGTGCCCCCCCGGGAGGAGCCGCCCAAGCCGCTCAGGCCAGGAGCAGGGGCGGTCACCCCGCTGGGACCCCTCGGCGCAGCCCCCCGCACCCATTCCCACGCAGCCCTCGCCCACCGCAGGGCTCCCTCCTGCACCCGGGGGAGGCAGCCCAGCATCCCCACCGAGGGACATTGCTGTCACCGCGCTGGGGATGTCACCACCGTGGGGATGTCACCACCGTGGGCATGTCACCGCCGTGGGGATGTCACCACCACGTGGCGTCACGTACCTGTGGCGTCATGTACCCAGCGGCATTTCTGGGGAAGTTCTCGGGGCAGACGCACGAGCCAGCTCCCACCTCTTCCCTCCCGCATTACGGCCCCGCCACATCCTCCCGCTCCTCTGTCCCCACTCCCTCTGCCGGGGCTGCTCCGGGCGAGGTGGTGGCCACACACCCCATGGAGCCGTGGAGATGCCACCGAGGACCCGACCCCACCACCGGGAACAGCGTCCGGGGCGTCCTGGCAGGGGACCGGGAATGTCCCTTGGGACAGGGCTCTGCAGGACTTCCCCCGGGGGCAGCCTGGCCCCGTTTCCCAGCACCGGCCCCATTCCTGGCCTGGCTGCGTGGTGTCCGGGGATCCCCCGTGGTTGTGCAGCCCCTGGGTGCACCGTGCGGGGATCCCCCGGCGAGGCCAGCCCCGCGTGTCCCCGGGGTGCACAGCACGGGCATCCCCCCGGCAGGGCCGCGGGGCTTTCTGCGCCTGGGAGTTTCGCAGGAACCAAGACCCCTGCGCCGCGGGGCCGGGCAACCTTTGGAGCCGCCGCGGGGCTGTGCTCACCCATCGATGACCGGCGTGGTCTCCATGATGCGCTTGGCCTCCTCCTGGTGCTGCTGCGCCGAGCAGGGCAGGAGCAGGCACAGCACCAGCACGCTCCAGCGCAGCATCCTATCCTCGCCCCGTGTGGGTACGGGCGCCGCCGGCTGCTCTGGGATGAGACCGGTGTCCTGCCACCACCGTGGGAGCCTGCTGAGTGCTCGCAGCTGCCCGGCCTCACCGTCCTTCCCCTCCCGTGGTAAATCAATAACCAGGAGCCCCGGCCATAAACCCACCCTTGCACCCTGTGCCTGGCTCTGGCTGTGCCTGGGCACCGCGACGGCCTTCCCCAGCACGGCGCGGATGGCGCGGGGACGCGCCGGGGGCCTCTCGGCATAGCTGTGGTTACGCTCCTGGCCCCTCTAACGCAGCGCAGATTTTTCTGCTGGAAAAGCGCCGGTCCCACCCGCGCCTCGGCCTCCCCACTGCCGGCACCCACCGGCACCCCCAGCCCCACGCTGGCACCCCAGCCCCATGCCCCATGTCCCTGGGGGGGGTCTCGGCAGGGCCCGCTGCCCCTGTCCCCCTGTCCCCAGCTCACCGCTGTCCCCGGGACGCTCGGGTGGCTGCTCCCAGTAGCGGCTGTGCAATATGCTTTCTGGCTTGTGTGTCTGCGCTCGGGGCTGGAACGGGCTCCGGCCACCCCAGAGCCAGCCCCCGCCATGGCGCCGGGCGGTGGCCGAGCTCCAGCGCGCCCCGCAGCTCCGTGCCCAGGCTGCCCCACGCCGAGGGCTGGGGGCAGCGGTGGGGCAGCACGGGCACCGGTGCTGCTGCTGCTGCGGGGGGAAACTGAGGCACTGTCCTGCCCGCGCCCCGTCACCCACCGTGGGGTGCATCCTGCCGGTGGCCGCGGGCAAGGAGCGGCACCGTGGGGCTGCGGGAGCGGTGAGGAGCCACGTGGAGCAAACCCAGCCCCAGCCCCTCATCCTGGGGTGGCTGGGCTGGGACGCCCCCACTGCGGCGCAGCGAGCCCGGATGTGGGGCGCCGAGGCCTGCATCATATGGGGCACGGTGTGGGGCTGGCACCCCACGGCACACGGCTCACCGTCTGGGCCACCGCAGCCAGGAGGGTCCTGAGCACCCCCGGCCCTGCTGGGGGGGCTCGCAGCCCCTCCAAACTCCCCCCACATCCCCAGTGGGTCCAGCTGCGTGTCCCCCCAGCATGGCCCCAACCTGGGGATGGCCCCACAGCCCCCAGACCCGCAGCAGCTTTCCCCCGCGCCGGCCCCTGCCGCCGGCCCCTGCCACCGCCCCCGGCCCCCTGCCAGGAATGCGCCGGGGGGGCCCAGCCCCACGCCCTGCACCCGCCGGGTCTGGCTTCCTCTTCTGCAGCTATTTAAGGGCCGTCCCCGGCACGTCCCGCGCGGCTGGGCCATGGAGCGGCTGGAGGTGACGGAGACCTTCGCTGGCATCACCCTGCCCGGGCACCTCCACACCAAGGAGTCCCTGCAGTTCGCCACCACCTTCCCCTTCCGTGACACCGACGTGGTCATCGTCACCTACCCCAAGTCAGGTGAGCGGCGGCAGGCGGGGAGGTGTCAGGGAGGGGGACAGGGATGGGGTACGGGGATGGCCATAGGGACCCCCCCGGGCGGAGGGACGGGGTTGGGGGGGGAGCTCTGCTGTGCAGCCCCCGCTCGCCAGCAGGCCCTGGTGCTGCCGACGTGGCTGGGATGTGGCTGGGCCCTCGGCCAGCCCTGGAGGGTACCGCGCCCCCGCCCTGCACAGCCACTGCCTCCCCCCATCCCTCCGGCACAGCCCCACAGCCCCATGTCAGGGGGCTCGGCCCCCCTGCTTTGTGGGGTGGAGGCGGACACCCCACACCTGCCCCTGCTGTGTCCCCAGCCCCGTCCCCATTCCCGACCCCATCCCCATCCCCGGGGGGGTTACGACTGCCAGGGCTCGGTGGGGCAGTGGTCCCACGCCGCTGCTGCTGCCCTCCGCCACCTCGCTCCGCGCCGTGCCATGCTGGGACATGTTGTGCTGCGCCATGCTGAGCTGTGCTATGGCCATTACGTGGCATACATCGCCATGCTGTGCTGCGCCATGCCGTGCTGCGCCATGCCATGCTGTGCCGTGACAAGTCAAGCCATGGGGTGCTGTGCCACACTGTGCTGTGCCATGCCACGATGTGCCGTGTTGTGCCACGCTGTGCCGTGCTGTGCCACACTGTGCCGTGCTGTGCCACACTGTGCCATGCTGTGCCACGCTGTGCCGTGCTGTGCCGTGCTGTGCCACACTGTGCCGTGCTGTGCCACGGTGTGCCGTGCTGTGCCGTGCTGTGCCGTGTTGTGCCACGCTGTGCCGTGCTGTGCCACACTGTGCCATGCTGTGCCGTGCTGTGCCGTGCTGTGCCGTGCTGTGCCACGCTGTGCCGTGCTGTGCCATGCTGTGCCGTGCTGTGCTGTGCTGTGCTGTGCTGTGCCACACTGTGCTGTGCTGTGCCACGCTGTGCCGTGCTGTGCTCTGTTGTGCCACACTGTGCCGTGTTGTGCCATGCTGTGCCACGCTGTGCCGTGCCGTGCCACACTGTGCCATGCTGTGCCGTGCTGTGCTGTGCCGTGCTGTGCCGTGCCGTGCCACGCTGTGCCGTGCTGTGCTGTGTTGTGCCACACTGTGCCATGTTGTGCCATGCTGTGCCACGCTGTGCCATGCTGTGCCACACCGTGCTATATCAAGCCACACAATGCCATCCCATGCCATGCCATGCCGCGGTGTGCGTGGCAGTGTCCGTGCGGGGTGGCAGTGCCCTGACGCCCCCTTCCCCAGGCACCACGTGGATGCAGGAGATCCTGACGCTGCTGTACAGCCACGGGGACGCGCTGCCGGCCAAGACCATCCCCAACTGGGAGCGGGCGCCCTGGCTGGAGCAGATCCACTTCAGGGATGCGCTGCGGGACACAGCCGCGCACCGCCTCATCACCAGCCACCTGCCCGCCCGTGTCCTGGCCCCCCTGCTGCAGCGGAGCAAGGCCAAGGTGAGGGGAGCCGGGCGGGAGGGGGGTCCCCGTGCTGCTGGGGCTTCCCCCAGCTGGGGCAGCTGCCAGGGACTTTCTGAGGGCGCAGCCGAGCGGCGGGGACAGAGCCTGGAAACTCCCTTGCTGCCGCAGTGCTGAGAGCAGTGTCCCCCCACCAGGTGATCTATGTGGCCAGGAACCCTAAGGACGTCGTCGTCTCCTTCTACTACTTCCACCGCCTGGCCAAATTCCTGCCCGACCCCGTCTCCTTTGATGCCTTCCTCCAGCAGTTCCTCGAGGGCACTGGTAAGGGCTGGGGGGGCCCAGGTGTGTGAGTGGGGGGCACGCCGGGGGCCGGCCACGGGCTCGCATCACCCCCAGGCTCCCCGCAGTGCACTACGGCTCCTGGTTCGACCACGTCAAGGGCTGGGTGGGTCAGCGGCAGCTCCTGGACATCTTCTATGTCACCTATGAGGAGCTGCACCAGGTGAGCCCTGCGTCCCCGTGTCCCCCAGCCCTGTGTCCCCCAGCCCCTTGTCCCAGCCCTGCCGGCTGACCCCTTGTGCTGCAGGACCTGCGGGGCACGGCGCAGCGGCTCAGCACCTTCCTGGGCTGCCCGCTGGGGCCGGAGACGCTGGAGGCCCTGGAGCAGCACTGCAGCTTCGCTGCCATGCGGGACAACGCCATGGCCAACTACACCCTCATCCCCCGCGAGATCATGGACCACAGCCAGGGACGCTTCATGCGCAAAGGTGAGGGGACGGGGGGGGGGGGTGGCGGGCACGTCAGTGCCGGCGTCGCCCCGTGCCCCGGTCCCACCGGTCCCTTCCCATCCCGCAGGCGTGGTGGGGGACTGGCGCGACCACTTCTCCCCGCTGCAAAACGCCCTCTTCAACCGCGTCTACCAGGAGGAGATGCGTGATGTTGACCTCAGCGTCCACTGGCCCATGGTGTGAGGGCTGGGGGCCCTGACCCCATAATTTATAGACCCTTGGGGCCGGAGGTGGCGATGGGAAGCAGCTGCTCCGTGCCCCGTCCAGGGGATGTTTCCGGCCACACACCGCCACTGTCCCCAAGGCCATCCTGCCCTTCAGTGGCCCTGACCCCCTCCTTCCTCCGTCCCAGCAGGGAGCAGAGCCCCACTCAGGAAAAAATAAATATTTATTGCAATTCCCATGCTGGCAGAGCTTTCCCAGGGGTGTGGGCCAGGCAGCGCCGTTCTGGTGGCGCCGGGTGCCGGGAAGTGTGAGGCGTTATCAGGGACGCATCGGGGCAGGAACCCATCCCCAGGGACATTATCTTGGGTGCGGGTGACGGTCGGGGGGGGGCCGTGGCAGGCTGCCAGGTGTCTTCTTCAGCAGCACTCAGGGTCCCAGCCCCATGGTGCCCCTCTCTGCCCTGGTGCACGCCCGTGCCCCTCCTGAAGCCCTGGGCTGGCCGTGGTGCCCCGAGCAGCCGCTGGCACCCACCTGCCTCATCTCCTTGTGGGGTGTTTGCCCCGAGGGCTCACGCCCCCCACCAGTGTGCCCACGGGCCCTGCCTCATCCTGATGCATTCCAGGCAATTGCCTTATAAAAAGCTCATAAAATGCAGGAAAAGTGAATAATTAACCCCGTGAACTAAACATCTCCTGCTCGCTCAGCATGGTGAAGCGCTCCAGGGAGGTGCGAGGGCCAGCAGGGCACCCACTGCCCACACTGCCTTGTTGGGGGCTCAGCTGAGTGGGGGCGGGCAGAGGGACCCCCCCCCCCCCCCGGGGACACTGGCACCCCCAGCCCGAGGGGACCCCTGCGCCCCTGCGTGTGTGGGGCAATGCTGGAGGGGGCCCGGGCACCCCCTGCCTGCGCCGAGGGCCGAATGCAGCGGCAGCCTCATCAGGCGCTGGGTTTCCATGGTGACGTCCATTATCCTGCTTTATAGGGGGATGAATCAGGCGCTATAAATACGCGACTGATCGGGGCGCTGCGGGCACCGCGCTCTGCCTGCAGCTGGCAGCCCCGCGGCAGCCCCGCGCCCAGCGTGTGCCAGAGAGGGGCACGGGCAGCTCTGTGCAGGCACGGCCGCGTGGATGGGGTCAGGCTGGGAGCCCTGTGCCAGCACCCTGACAGGGTGACAGCAGTGGCCCTGGGGGGAGGGGGGCATGGGGAACAGGATCTGGGGCAGCCCCTGCCCCCATGACAGCCGCCCCAGGCCACAGCTGCAGCCCTGTGGTGGCCTCTGGGTGCCCCCCCGGGCAGATGTCACCTCCCCATGAGCATCTGCAGGTGGCAGGAGGGTGGCACATGGCACATGGCGAATGGCACAGTGCATGGCACATGGTAAAAGACACACGGCACACAGCACATGGTGAATGGCGCACGGTGCATGGCACATGTCGGACGGCACATGGCACACGGCACGTGGCACGCGGTGTCACATAGCACACGGCGTGAGGCAGCTGGCACACACAGAACAGCGCGTGGGGCTTGGCACAGCCAGACACACAGAGCTGTGCAGCACATGGCAGCAGCACGGCACACGGCAGGCGGCACACAGCACAGGGCCCATGGCACAGTGCGTGATGCATGGCATGCAGAACACAGCACAGAGTACGTGGCGCGTGGCACATACCATGCAGCGCACAACATGGAGCGCGTGGCGCGGCACGCAGCACACGGCACACGGCACTTGGCACATGGCACGCGGCTTGTGGCATGTGGCACATGGCACAGCACACAGCACATACGGCACAGCACATGGCCCATGGCACAGGGCTCATAGCTCATGGCACACAGCTCATGGCACGTGGCAGTTGCGTTGTGCTGGGCAGGGGCAGGAGCACGGCTCTGTCTCTGCCTCCGCTGGCCTGGATTTTCAGGCCGCCGAGGCCGGCAGCGCAGCGGGGCGGGAGCCCCGTGGTGGGGCGGCTCCGGCACAACTTTAAAGCCGTGGCTGCTCCAAAGCACAGCAGCTACAAAGCACTACCGCTTCTTTCACCGGCCGGTGGCTTTCAAGTGACAAATCCCTGCTAATGAGGGACACGGCTGAGGTGGCAGCGCAGCACTGGGCAGCTGGTGCGTGCTTTCAGCTTTTGCTTGCTTAAGCCCTTGGGACCCCTCGCTGCGGGACGGTGCCATGCTCGTGGGCTCGGGCACTCGGGGGGGAGCAGTGGGTTGTGTCCGCAGCCTGTCCCTCTGCTCCATTGAGTGCTCACAGTTGGGGATTTTGTGGGATGTGGCAGGGCCCCAGCCCCCAGAGAGCACGCGGCGCAGGGAAGGGGCAGGTTGCTTTATTGGCTGGTGCCTCCCGCGCACCGAGGACGGGTTCGTCATGCAGCCTCGAAATGGCATCACAGCGACAGACAAGCACGGACCACAGGGGACCACGAGGACAGCGGGCGCAGGGGGACGGAGCGGGGATGGGCCACGGGCACGGGCCACCGGCAGCGGGCAGTGCCCTCTGGGGACCCGGCTGCCCCTGTGCAGCACGGCGTGGCGTCCTGCACCGGGGCACCGGGGCTGTCCCCGTGTCCCCGGCCAGGTGCGGTGGGGGCACGGTGCCGGTCCCCAGGCGGGTGCCCTCACTGGGGTGAGCTGAGGCTGGAGTCGGGGGTGTCGGGCTGGGGGCAGCGGGGCGGGAAGGCCTTGTAGCTGTAGTACTCCACCACCTGCTTGGGCACCTCGGCCAGCACGCACTTGGCCAGCGCCGTCGGGGACGCCTGCGGGATGGAGCGGGACGGGTGACGGGGGTTCGGTGGCAGCCGCTCGCCCCGGCAGCGCTCCGGCCGGTGACGCTCAGCCCTGTGCAGGGACCAGAGGGGATCAGAGGGAACGGGATCGTCCCCCACTCACATTCTTGAACTCCCGGAAGGGGACGAACTGGACGATGTCGCGCAGGACGGGCTCGCCCCTGGGGGAGCGCAGGACGCCGTCGTCCCCGTCCAGGATCTGCATGTCGGTGAAGTCGGCGTTGCCCACGCCCACGATGATGATGGACATGGGCAGGTAGGAGGCGCGGACGATGGCCTCCCGCGTGTCCGCCATGTCCGTCACCACGCCGTCCGTCAGGATCAGCAGGATGAAGTATTGCTGGGGGGGGAGGGAAGCTCTGGGGGGGCTGCCTGGTACAGGGCACTGCTGCCATGCGCCCCCCCCGTGCGCATGGGGCGAGGTGGCGTTATCAATGATCCCGCCCCAAACAGTCCACAAGGTCCCAGGAGAGGCTGTCATTTTCCTAAAACCCTCCTCGTCAGCAAGTGTAAATAATTGTCAGGCTTTTAATTAGCCCCCCCCCTCCATGTACTTGTGGGTAAGCGCACCCAAGGCGTGCTGGTGCTGCGCGGGGACCTACCGACGCCTCCTTGGTCCGCTCCTCGTCGGCCGCCACGCGAGCCACCTTGGAGATGATGGGAGCCACATTGGTGGGGCCGTACAGCTGGATTTTGGGCAGGCAGCTCTGGTAGGACTCCACGACGCCCTGGATGCCTGGGGGAGTGCAGGGTGTGGGGGCGGCCCGGCTGCACCCCGGGGTCACAGGGACGGGGTCTGGCACCCGTGCAGCGGGGCCGGGCTCACCCTCACACTCGTCGTTGTCTGGGTTGAAGTTGATGGCGAAGTCGTGGGAGACCTGGGGGGTGAGAGGGGCGAGGGGCAGCCAGGGTGCTGGCAGGGACGGGCATGGCCTGGGGGTCCCGGCCGCCCCCATACCTCGTACTTGGGGGGGATCCGTGCACCAAAGCCCAGAGCAGAGAATTTCTTATCGCTGCAAAGGAAAGGGTGTGAGGAGCCCCGGCACGGCGGGTTGTGTGTGCCAGCACCGAGGTGGCCGTCACCAAGGTGTCCTGGCCCTGGGGTGGCCGACACCGGGGTGTCCCAGCCCCAGGGTCCCCACCGGAGCCACCAACCTGTCGTAGTCCTGGCAGATCTCACCCACAGCGACGAGCGCCTTGAGGTACTCGTTGGGCTGGTAGGGGTTGATGTAGTGCAGGGAGCAGCTGTTGCGGGGGTCCCCGTTGGAGGCCGTGAAGTCGATGGCCACCTGGCACAGCGGGGTGCCGGTGAGGTCCCCATGTCCCCAGGGCCGGGAGCAGCCCCAAGCTGCTGTCCCTGCTCACCGGCACCATGGCACAGCTCCGGCCCCCCGGGGGATGCCGCTCACCGTGAAGTGGATCTGGCAGCCGCCCATGATGTAGTCCAGGAAGGAGTAGACCCTGTGGATCTGCCGAAGCGACCCGCCTCAGCTGCTGCCGTCCCCCACCGCCCCGCAGCAGCCTGGCTCGGCACAGCTCGGCACGCAGGCACTCACCTTCAGGTCCAGCAGCACCACCACCCCCGAGTTCTTGTAGTTGCGCTTCTTGATCTTGTACTTGGGGTTCATGCACTCCCACTGCACCTGCGGCACGCGGCACCCGCGCTGCCCGGGGCTGGCCCCGGCCCCCCAGCCCCCAGCCCCATAACGTGAGAGCCCCCCCTGGCCCCACAGCCCCATGACCCACCCTGGGCTGATGTCCCCAGAGGAGCCCATCCCGGCCATCCCCTCCCCATGGAGCCTCCTGGAACGGGAGCTGCCGGCAGCCCAAAGGCTGTGCCCCAGCCCTGCAGGGGACATCCCCACATCCCCCTGTCCCCGCTCCACCTTGTTTTCCCCCATCGCCTTCTGCATCTCCTCGAAGGTGGTGAAGAACTCGCCGATGAAGTCGTGTTTGCCCCGCGAGTCGTAGTCCCACACCACGCACTGTGGGGGGACACGGCTCAGCCCCGGCTGGGTGCGTGTCCCCCCCCCATGCCCCTGCCTGGGGATGGGATCCCCATCACCCTTCCTCACCCTCAGCTTCCTCTTCTCCTCGCAGCTGCAGAGTGAGTTCAGGGAGACCTTGAAGGGCTCCCAGATGGGGCTCAGGTTGTTCTTCACCACCTGGGGGGCGAGGGGGCTCAGCAGGACTGGGGACCCGTGGGGCGGCCCCGGGTCAGATCCAGCCAAGCCTCACCTCGGTGCGGTACACCAGCTGCTCGCTGCGGTCATCGTCAATGCGGTAGATCTCCAGGAAGGGGTCGGACTTGCTGAAGAGGTCCTGGAGGAGAGAGGATGGGACGGGACAGAGCAGAGGACCATCTGTCCCATCCATCCCACCCGTCTCATACATCCTATGCATCCCATGCATCCCACCCATCCCATACATCCCGTCCCGTCCCATCCCCATCCCCATCCCCATCCCATCCCATCCCATCCCATCCCATCCCATCCCACCCCCCTGCCTGTGAGCCCCATCCCACCTTGTCATCCAGCTTCTTGGCCCGGAAGGCCAGCTCCACGTAGCCGTTGTTCCCTGAGATCTCCTCGGAGATGACCTGCCAGGAGAGGTGGCCGTGGGGTGCTCAGCACCCGGCGTGATGTTGTTCCCCTGCCCTCCTCCCCCCCCCCGTGCCTCCCGTCCTCCACGCACCTCCTGGCACCACGGGGACCCCCAGGATGGCTAGCAGCTGCTGAGGGGACCCCAATCCATCTGGGAGGTGTGGAGCAGCTGGATAAATGGCCGGGATGGGCAGAGGGTCACTGGGGTCCCACCACACGTGCCCCTGCTCAGTGCCACCCTGCTGTCCCAGGCTCGTCCCACCGTAGTGTCCCGTCCCACTGCCACCCGCAGCCCCAGCCCAGCTCGGCCGCTCACCGTGATGGTGGACTTCCCCGCGAACTTCCCGTACTTGAGGAACAGCGGCTTCGTCACCCGCTTCTGCGCCACGATCTGCAAAAACCGACGGGCTCAGGGAGGGGACAGCAGCCTGCGGGTGGTGGGGGGGTCACGGCGGGGGGCTCACCTGCCCCACGGTGCACTCCATGCCCCCCAGGAAGTCATCGTCGTGCGTGCCAACGCCGGCGTGCCCGTGGCTGTCGTACACCTCGAAGCGCAGCTTCTGCACCTCCTCGAAGTAGTAGTCCACCGTGAAGATCTTGGCGAAGACGGGGTTCAGGTTGCTCTTGATCACCTCGCTGCGGTCCACCTGTGGGGCAGAGGGGGCTCCGCCAGCCCCGCCGCTCGGCACCAAGGGGCTGCCCCTGGGTCCCGGCACGGCGGCAGGCGGGTGCTGGCTGCGCCTCCTCAAACTGTGTCTGTGGGAGCTCCGGCCATGCCTTCCCCCCAAACGAACTGGGATTTACCCCTTAGAGGCAGTACCGGTCCAAGCTCGTCTCACTGAAATTTATCCTTAAATCAGCTCAAGCCCCCAGCCCGCTGCGTTGCTGCAGTGGGATTGTATCCGGGGCTGGAGCCAGTGCGGGGCCAGACCCGGGGCTGGTGGCGCTGCTACGGGGTGCAGGGACACAGGGACTTGGGGACGCAGGGGGGACACCAGGGACGCTGGGCAGCTGCCAGCAGGACCAGCCGTGCACAAGCGTTTATCCGCCTGTGTTCATCCCCAGGGCAGAAGCATTTCGTTGTCGTGCCCGTGGCTGGCGCAGGAGGGAGAGGTGCCCTGGGTGCAAGCCCTGGGTGCTGAGGCACTGCTCCCTCTGGGGCAGACCCCACATCACTGGGGCTGCATCGAGGCGACGCTCGGGCTCTGGCCCACCTTTTGCCATGGCTCTGTTTGAGCAAGGGGATGCGTCCCTGTGAGGGTCCCCCATTGCCCACCTGTTCGCTGCCACAGGTGGGGACCAAAACAGCCCAGGAGGGGTCCTCTTGCCCTTCGGATGTGGCCCTCGCACAGCACAGCACCATGGCATGGCACAGCCTGGGGGGTGCCGCATCCCCGAGCTGGCACGGGGCCCCTCGCCGCCCGCCCTGGCTCCAGCTCTGGCTCCAGCCCGGGCGAGCAGAGTCAATTACACGCAGAGGGATTTAGCGCTAAATCTGCCGGCTGAGCAGCGGTGATTAGCGAGTGGGGAGCTGCTGGAGCCAGCCGGGAGCTGAGCTGTGGGGCAGCCATGGGATGGAGCCAGCCCAGCCCCAGCAGGGACACAGCAGCCCCCAAACCCTGATCCACCCCAGAGATGGCCAGTGCATCCAATGGCCCTGGCACGGGGTGGACCCCCACACCATGAGCACTCCATCCCCTGGCGCTGCCAGAGCCACCGAGTCCCGGGGGACTCGCCCCGAGCCAGGACTCTGCACCGTCCCCGTGCACTGCCCGGGCGTCCCACAGCACCAGGAGCCCCGGGCCCTGCCCTTCACAGCCTGTGTCCTTCACCCCACCGTGAGCCCTGCACCTTGCACCCCGCAGCCTGTGCCTGCGCCCATCCCTGCACCATCCCTGCACCCTACACCCCACCCTGCGCCATTTCCTGCACCTTGCACCTCGCACCACGCTCCGCGCTCTGCCGCCAGCTCCTGCCCTGGCCCCGGCCCCGCCGGACATCGCGGCCACCCTGGGGCTGTCTCCGCTCCCGTCCCCGTCCCGGAGCCCCCAGCCCTGTGCCCAGCACCCTGCCCGGCCTCGGCCCTGCCTACCTCCACCCACTGCCCCTGGGACTGCATGAGCAGCAGGACGCAGGGGTCCGACTTGTTGAGGGTGTCGCGGTCCAGGAGGTGCTTGCAGCTCACCCGCAGCTCCACCTTGGAGAGGACGGCCAGCGGCGCCTGGGAGGACGGCTCGGGCGCTTCGCCCATGGTGGCGGCGGCGCGGGGGGCTGCCAGGCGTGACGGGGGGCAGGCGGCACCGTGGGTGAAGGGCATGCGGGGGGACGGGGCGGCCGCTGCCTTCCTCGCTGTCAGCGCACCAGGCTGGTGCCCGTCATGCCCAGGGCACGGGGCCCCGCGGTGCCAGGAGTGGGGCTGGAGCCCGGGTGCAGGTTCCTGGTGGTGGAGGGCGCTGACGGGGGCTGGGGGGGCTCACGGAGCAGGGGCGCAGGAGGGGACTGGGGTGAGATGGCCCGGTGGGTGCTGGGGACCTCAGGGACCCTCTCCGAGGCGTGGTGGTTGATCCCAGCCCCGATGGCAGACCTGCAAGGTGTCAGAGCACCGAGGGGTGAGCCGGAGCTGGGTCACCCCTGGACAGGCAGCCCCACGGGCACGGCTCTGCCCCTGTCCACTCGCTGGACCCCCGGGGTGGATCGCATGGGGCCGTGCCCGGCTCTGCCCCCAGCCTCACCCCGCGAGGTGTCCGGTGGCGCAGGGGCGCTGGGACGAGTCTGGGAGGCTGAGCAGGAGCAGGGGCAGCGCCGGCAGCCCCAGCCCTGAGCCCCCTCCTTGTGCAGGAGAACAGGACCTCCCCTCCCATCCCCTGCACCCTGGGGTGGGATGTCTGCCCACAGGGGACACCCTCCACCCTGCTGCTCCCTGCGCTGGGGACACGGAGCTGCCATGCTCCACCTGGGTGCTGGCAGGGCTCAGCCAGGCGATGCTGCAACGCTGGCTCTGCTGCTCCATCCCCATCCCAAACCCCATCCCCATCCCCATCCCCATCCCATCCCATCCCATCCCCGGGCTCGTTGCCCCCAGCTGCAGCCCCCGGTTGCTGCTGAGGCTGTGGCAGAGCCGCCCCCCACCAGCCGTGCCGGGAGCTGGCGCCGCCTGACCGAAGTTTCCCGGCGAAGTCGCGCCGGGCCCTGCCCTCCCCGGCACATGGCTCCGGTGGGCACCGTCCCCTCCCCGGCATCGCGGCACCGCTCGGCATCCCCCGGCGGAGGGGCGCGGAGCCCCTGCCCTGCCCGGCCGCCCCCCTCACCTGGGTGCTGGCGGCCGGGCGCCGTGCGGGGCCGGCCGAGGGCTGGCGTGGCTGCCGGAGCCGGTGTGCCAGCCGGAGCCGGTGTGCCAGCCGGAGCTGCCGCCGCTGCCACCTCCACACAACTGACTCAAGCTGCAGTTCGGGAGCGGAGCCCTAAGAGGGAGACTACAATCTCCGTTAACTGCCTCGCTGCCGGCACCGGAGCAGAGCCTGCCTGCGGGCACAGGGGCTCCACGGTGCCCGGGGGTCCCCGGTACAGCCGGCCAGGCCAGGGCACACGGCACAGCGCTGGTGGCACCGCCGGCCAGCCCTCCCGCACCCTGCCCGGCACAGCCCTCGCTCCACGTGCCCCACGGCCCCCTCACCACCCCCCATGGGGTGCCCGAGGCCTGTCCCATCCCCTGTGTGCCCCTGTCCCCCCGTGCCCCCCGCTGGAGCCGTCCCTGCCACAAGGACGGGGGGGTCCTGGCGTGCCCAAGCCCCCACGTGCCGAAGCCCCTGTCCCGGGCCGGGGCTGCCCCCACACCCCCCCCGACACTCGAGCACTGCAGCGCTGTCAGCTCGGCTGCGTGAGGGATGATGTAATTAGCCCACGTTCAGAGGGATTAAATGCAGAGAGGGCTAACGAGCGGGAGGGCACTGCAGGGCCCGGGCTCCAGGAGCTAATCCCCAGCCTGCCTGGCAGAAGTAGGCCACCCTCCTCCCTGTGCCGTCCCGCAGCCCCGCTCCAGCGCCCCGGGGTTCGTCCAGCGCCCCGGGGCCGAGGGCCCCAGCTCACAGCCCTGCGCCCGAGCCCTCAGCTGATGCGAGTCCCAAGTTTGTCATCACACCGCTAATGAATACGAATGGTTCAATTATCCCGGCACGGGCGAGGCGCAGCACAGCGGGGCCCCAGAACTGCTTAGCCAGCCAGGAGCCAGCGAGCGCTCCCCGGAGCGGGACGGAGCCCACGGCCCCGTGACCGCAGCACGCAGGGACACGGCTGGCAGAGCCCCGGGGCCACCGAGAGCCGCAGAGATGGGGCAGCGCCCCAGGACTGGGCTCCTCATTGAGGTCACCAAGGTATTTCCCTAAAGAAGTGGCTTAAAGGGCTGTGGGGTGCGTGCAAGGGGATGGAGTGAGGCAGGGAGAGCCGGGGGCAGCTGCCCGCCCGGCTGACAGCGCGCAGGACGGTGCAGCCCGGTGCTGGGACCCGGCTCCACCCAGCGGCCGGCGGCAGCAAGCACAGCCCCGCACCCCTCCGAAATGCGGGAGCAGGGACCCCGCAAGGACCCCGCTTCTGAGCCGTGCTGCAGCTGCCGAGGGGCTGCGGGCGCCCAGCTCGCACGCCCAGGGACACCGAGCGCGCCGTGCCCCCGCAGCATCCCCCCCGTTAGAGCAGAGCTAACTGCTCTCACACAAATCCACACGCAGAGGTGTGGAAATAACGAAATCTGAAATAATAAAGACAGCTGGGTGGAGGGACAGCAGCGACGGGGCACCCTGAAGCAGCCTCCGCTTTCTCCTTCCCACAGCCCCGAGGTGCCTCCAGCACACCACACGGCTGTTACCCCACGCCCAGCCCCTGAAGCTGGAGCACCGAGGACACCTTTCCTCATACAGGGACCCCTGGGAACACGAAGGCAGCAGGAAAAGCTTTGGGCAGGGCGAGGACTTCCCAGGGAGCGGCCCTGGGCCCCCCGGCACAGGCAGCAGCGCAGCACCGCACGGCAGGGCTGGGTCAGGCTCCAGGCAGGAGCAAGCTCTGGTCCCGTTCCCAAAGACGAAACAAACCGCCCTCCGCCAGGGAGCCGGGGTGCCCGCTTCCCTCGCTGCCAAGAAGCTCGGAGCTCCTGATCACAGAGGAGCCCTCCCCTGCCTGAGTACCTCCACGCACAGCTGCCCACCGTCGGTAGCGGCACCCCGCAGCAGGGCGGGCAGGAGAAGCTCCAAGGCAGCTCCAAGCTGTGCGGCTGCCCTAAGAAGACACCACACGGCTCCGTTTCTACATTTTTTTATTGGCAGTTCCGGTGAGAACAGTTCATTTCTTCTTCTCCACATCCTGCTCCGCCGCTTCTTTGGCGCGTTTTGCCCGAATCCCGAAGAGACGGGCGTTGGCCCGGGCCATGCGCAGGCTGGCGAAGGCCTTGAAGTTCTTCTCCTCTTCGGAGATAACGCGGGCCTTCTCCCGTTTGAAAACCTAGTGGGAGAGAGCCCGACAGTCAGACTACACATCAGAGGCTGCCAGAAAAGACGGTATTTAAGGCTTAACACAATTAATCTCGCTACATTTTTACCACTGGCTCCAGGATGCTGTTAAGAACACAGAATTTGTGCAATCTGCAGGCCCTGCCCTTATCATCACTCCACCAGACACCTCATTCCAACCAGCTCCTAATTTGCCAGCGCACATCAGCAGACGAGCAGAAAATACCAGGGAAAAACAAGCGCAAAACGAAATCTGAGTCAGGTTCGTGGCACGCTATCAACAATCTTTCACAATTAGCAAGGGTTTCAGAGACAAGCGGTGACCTCGCAACCTGCTCGGCCCCGACACCCCGGCTGCCAAGACATGCCCCAAATCTGCCGGGGGCACGGGCTCCTTCGAAGACACCAGGGCACAAACAGCCCCCTGCCGGGAGGACAGTGCTGAACACAAGCACGCTGCACATCCTTAACGCGTGCTTCTAACCCCCGTCCCCGCAGAACGCTGCTTTTTGGGGGCTACCGGGTAAGTTCCACCCCGGCCTTCTCTGGAGGTGCGCATAACTAGGTCGTTCCCACGTGATTTAGGGCAGAAGCAGAGTTTACGATTATCCTTGTCCGATCTATCTTGACCTGACCCCTGAGCTTGGTGCCTAGAGCTCTCCTCTACACAGGTCATGATTCAAGGACTTTTCTCAGTTGATTAAAAAAAAAAAACAACAAACTAAATGAGGGCAGGACTTGACCTGTTGGGTTTTTGTTTGTGCATCCAGGATGGGAAGCATCTGAAGCCAGCAACCCGTAACTGTACGACAAGAATCCTCTCCCCTGAAGCCGGCCTGAATTACCTCACACAAGGAACACGATTTAGGGCTTCACTTACGTTCCTAATTGGCATAACTGGTCCAGACAGCTGAGTCGCCATCTTGAGTTCCTCAGCCTGCATAACAAGAGAGGGAAAAAAACATCATTTAAAAACCGGTACGTACGCTTCTCAGCCTGGTGCCTACATTCAAAACATGTTTTTATCACGAGCTCCCAGCCTAAACACACTGATGACGATTCTGGCTGCAGGCTTAGCAGCGACGGTAGCGAGTTCAGCGCTTCACCCATGCAGCTGTAGGAGCACTTGGCACTGACGCGCCGCATCCAAGTGTGCTCTGCCCGGCTACCAGTAAGGCTGGATCCGGCCAGGGGAGCTGTGGCCTTTCGGAGTTCTGCCAGCTGGAAAAAAGGTGAAGCCTACCGAGCCATTTTTAGTTTGGCTGCTCAGCGTGTTCTTCAGCAACTCCTTCTACAGCTAATTCCAGCTCCCTGTGCAACCACTGCATCAACACAAATCATTAATCAGCTATCTGAGATAAAGTTTAAAGTAAACTAATTTGAAACATGATTCCAGACACAACTATCTTTATCTTCTGGTATTGAAAACAGACTGCAGTGGACAACCAGAAAGCTGGGCTGGACTTGGAAAGCTACAAGTTTGTGCTGCTAGCCAGGTCAGAACTAGAACAGACTGGGTTCGGCACAGACTCTATGTGCTACTCACAGCAGTTTGGAAAAATCCCCTGTATTCATATGAAACTATTTCTGAATCTTGGATGCAATCTCATAATCCTCACGTCCACACATCAAGGTGGAGAGCAGCACCCTCCTGACTTAAAAACCGTGAAGCTGACACGTTCAGCAGAACTTGTGTTCAACCAGGCTGTGCAAGACGCCAGAGACCCTCCTGCCCCCGTTGCGAAAGCAGCCCGAGCACGGCCCAGCTCCGCGGACAGCACCGTGGCTGAGCAGCCCAGGGCTGACAGGCCCTCCCAGAGACTGAAGGCAGCTTGAACACAGCACCGCGTTTCACTGCCTGCGCCGCCCCACGGGAAGCGTGTGTTTTTCACGCGCAGAGCCAAGACCAGACAGGAAAAGCCAACCCCGCTTTGGACCTCGGTGAGATTTTTACGAAAAGCATTTTTGTGTGTCAACAGCAACAAGCTTCTCGAGACTTCCACCGCTCCCTTCCCCGACCTACTCGGCGGTGCAGAGCACACCCTCGCCTTCCTGGTCCTGTCAGCCGCTGCCAGCCCTTTCCAGCCGCTGCCAGGTGAGCCTCAGACTGAAATTCGGCCAGCTGAAGCAGAGCGGCCAGGCAGCCAGCCCCGGCCCCGAGCTGCGCCCCTCCAGCAGCACGGCAGTCCCCGAAACAGCTTGCAGCACAGGGCAGGCCCAACCTGCAGCCGTCCCCCCACCAGGGGCCGTGCTCCAAGCGTTCAGAATGCCCCCTGACTGCACACCAGAGCACCAGGAGGAAGGACTGGCAACCAAACCTCTGCCGAAGCCACCGCAAACAGACCCGGTCAAGTGCTTCTAGAGGCCAAGTACTTACGGAGCTGTCTCCCTTCTTAGGCGCCGAGGGCTTCCTCGGGAAGAGGATGAGCTTGGAGCGGTACTCCTTCAGCCTCTGCACGTTGGCCTGCAGCGACTCCGTGGACTTGTTCCGCCGCCTGGGATCCACGGAGATTCCGATGGTCCGGGCAAACCTTTTGTTAATGCCGGCCAGCTGAACAGAAAGAGAGCGTGCAGTGCCAGCGCGCGACAACGCCCGACACCGCGCCGCTGAGCACAGCCACCGGCCTCGGCACTCGACTGGAGCCCCCACCGGTGCCACCATTTAAACTCTGATACGTGCCAGATGAGTTTATGGAGCCGGCACGTGGCAACTGTAGTTCGCTGAACAGTGAAAGCTCCGTTAAAAAAATACTTTTGGTAACATCCTTAAGCGATAACCTCGTTTTCTGTTTAAGAACAAACATCTACGTTCCATTTTATATCCCAACATTGTCTGAACGTTAAAGGAAAGCAAAGTAATGAAGCATTTGGCATTCAGAAGTACAGCTTTACTGCTTCAATGCGCTAATTTCGCTGTTATAAATGCTTTAATTAGACGCTAAACAACACGCAAGAGGCTGGGGATACTGGCTGCCAGCAGTCACTAACATTTACTCCTGCTGTGTGGAAGCAGGCCGGTGGGGCTTTCTGCGGGCCACCTCCCTCTCAGCTCACCACCAGCAGCTCATCAGCTGAGAGCCACCTGGGAGGATGGTGCAGCACCTTTTCCTGAAGCAAGGCGAGGGCGCTGAAAGCCTCCCCCAGTCTTTGCGGTGACCACGACCTACTCGTTCCACAGCACAAACAGGTCCCCACCAGCTACATTCTGTAGGGTTTGCAATAACGCGTTTTACACGGAAGGAGACATTTAACAACAAAACCCGCCAGTCCTTTTACTTAAATTAAGTTCAGGAGACTCAATTCACACTCTACCAGAATCTGATTTTAATATTTTGTTTAAACTGACAGTCTGACCAGGCACACCAGTATTTACTTTTTAAGTTAACCTTTCACTCTGTCGCGTTACTGCTTCCCCATGCCACAATTACAAAAAAAAAAAAAAAAAAAAAAGAGAGTAACATTTTGTGTGCTTCTCCACAGCCAGCGACAGCAGCAGCCTGTCCCTGGCTAAGTGCAGGCTCAGCCAGTGCAAGCAGCTACTGCCACTTCAGTACACTGCAGCCACTTGTGAGTTAATTTTACACAAAGAACAAGACGACCGAGCTCAAACTCGAGAGCTGGCCTTACCGGGCCGGGACAGCTCCTCCGTACTTACTTTCAGCTCCTCTAGGCTGAAGCCTCTGCCAGCACGGACTTTTTTGTGGTACCTGACGGTCGGGCACCTCACGATGGGCCGGACGGGCCCAGCCACGGGCCGAGGCGCGATGCGGCGAGCCTTTGCCTGGCGAGCCTTCCTCCTGGAGCGGGGGGCAGAGCCCCGTCAGGGGCAGAGCCCTCCTGCCACCCCCCCCAGCCGCACCGGGGGCTCCCCAAAGCCCCCCCGGCGGCTCCGGCGGTCATCAGCCAGACAGGGTTCAAGCTCTCATCACGGCGCTGCAGCGATTCCGGAGGTTTCGCATCATCTGACCGCAGCCGGAGCCGCCCCGCTCCCTGCTCCCCGCTCACCTGCGGATCTTGCGGGCGGGCTGGTTGAACCAGGTGGCCACCCGCCGCTGCCAGTCCTTGTGGAAGTGCGGCTTCAGGATCATGCCATTGCGGCTGGGCGCCATGGCGGCTGCGGCCTGCGGACACGGACAGGGCTGGGCGCGGATCGCGCGGCATCGACCGGCCCAAAACCCCTCCGAGGCGTCCCCCGGGTCCCGCCCCGCTCCCCCGCGGGGCCCCGAGCGCCGCCCGGCGCGGCCCCGGCCGGATGGCGGCGGATGGAGCCCCGCGGCGCCGCCACTCACCTCCCGCCTGCGAAGATGGCCGACCGGAAAAGGGAAGCGCGGCCGCGGCGCGCGCCGGAAGTGCGGAGGCAGCTCCGGGAAGATGGCGGCGCCGGAAGGGGCTCGTGGCGGCTTCCCCGTGCCCGCACTCAAGATGGCGGCGGCTTTAAAGGGCCCCGCACCCGGGCGAAGGGCAGCTCCCAGCTCCCGCCTGACCCCGAGCAGGGGGCTTGGAACCAAGGCCCGAGGGCTGGGGGGGGAGATGGCGGGGGCCTGGAAGATGTCAGAGGGGTCCTGCAGGGCACAGACAGTCCTCGAGGAGTAACCCAGGACCGACGGAACTGCCTGAAGGGGCCTGGCCCGGCCGGAGGACACCCGGCACCCAGCGCTTCTCTGCAGGGCTGGGTCCCAGCATCGCACCGTGGGCTCGTGTTGGGTTGGGAATAGGAGTTTTCCCTCAATCTCTGCTTCTGAGACCCCCGCTATAAAAACCAGATATAAGCTACTGGCCAGTGAAAAGAAAGCCCACGTCCTGTGCAACCCCGTACCTGCAGCACGCACTTCGCCATGCCTTGACACACCGTACAAACGGCAGCACATTAGAGCATTTATTCTAGCGCAGTCTGGTTTTCAGCTTCTATTTTATGTCCGGCAGCAAAGACAATCAAAGGTTACGGTGGAGTCGCGTAACTGCAGCCCTGCAGCCAGCTCAGTCTCCCAGCGGTTCGCTGCTGACCACTCTGGCACCGAGGGGAGTGGCAGCGCACCCCCGGCACCCCACACGGCACAGCTAGAGGTAGCTGACAAGGACTCCACAGCACATTTCAGCCCTAAGAACACGTACACAACATCCCTGTGTACAAGAAATCCTTCCAGCAGATTAGACTTACCCAACTCCTAACCACTACTACCCTGCTGGGAATCAATTTCAAAATCCTAAGGAGTTCTCCTTCCTGCAGGGAAAAGCTTGTTACAAGAGCCAACGAAGCCATCCCTTCGTTTTCGGGGAACGGCGTCACAGAGATTCCCTACTCGGTATCTTTGATTCCAGAGCTGAAGAGGGAAAGGGTCTGTGTTCAAAAGAAGCCTCTGCAGTCCTCCCATTCCACATAAAGAGGGGGCTTCACACTGGTCTCAGGCGTGGTTCTTCCTCCTCCTCGTGGTTTGGTGGCTGCTGGGGCATTTCTTCGTCTCTCGTGTCTTGCTTGTCTCTCTCTGCTTGAAGCCAGCTCTGAGGAGCTATCATTTTCTTCGGCCCGTAGGGTGGAGGCCCAATCAAAGCTTCGATGTCATCATAATTTATCACTTCTTTCTCCAGGAGGGCATTAGACAGCTAGAAAGAGTAAATAAGGCATAATGAGGCACAGAGATCTGAAAACAGCCCCTCCGAACTGACCTGACCTCTCCCTGCCAGCTCAACTTGGACCTCCACATCTGGACACAGCACGTGCTGGAGCCCGCAGGGAACAGGGCCCCAGCCACCACGCCGCAGCCGGCGTGACCCAAGCGCCCGCCGAGCCGGTACAAAGCTCTCCGGGCAGCCGGCACCTTTTGCAAGCGTGTTTTTGGCCAGAAGCGCCAAGTATGACTGGAGGCGATAAAGGCTGCTTCAGGAAATGATTCGGCAAGGCAGAACCGCGGGGACGATTGGGGAAGTGCCCTCACTGCCACTGTCCCAGCACCTGTGGCCCTGCCTAAGGAGGCAGGGCGACGGCAGACGAGGCTGGAGCCAGAGCCAGACCCCTCCCCTGCGCACAGAACGTGTCCCAGATCGCGGAGCTGTCCCTGCAGGCACGGGCTGAGGGTCACCAGGAAGGTCCTCCCCGGGAACGCCAGCTCTCCAGCCCCTCCGCAAGCAGGGCTGCGCTCGAGCAGCAGGTGGCTGTCCCCCACGAACCGCCCCGTTCTGCTGACAAGAGGCGACACACTGGCCTGGCAAACGGAGCGCTCTGTAGATACTTTGGCTTGACTTAAAAGGTTTTTCTCCGCTGACCCTCTAGCAAACATCTGACTGCTGTTAAAGGAAAGCGTCGGAACAGAGGAGGCCTGCGGAGAGGAGACCCCCCGACAACGCCCGCTCTCAGAGCGCTGCTGGGACACTGTCCCGGGGACAGAGCGGGGATGCGGGGAACAGCAGGGTGTCCGAGCCAGTTCTGGCCACCTTACCAGGCAGAGGAGGCTTGCTGCTGGGTAGAGGGAAGTGTTTTGGGCTTTGTTGTTGTTTAAAAAGAAGATTTAAGGATTGTTTCATTTGCAAACCATGCAACGTTAAGTCGGCTCCTGGCTAGTTTGCATGTTACGGACCCTGCTTTTGAAGGGAAGGTCACGGAGGCACACGGGGTGCTGCAAGCCCCAAAGGATGGGTGCAGAGGCCCTGGCAGCGAGGCGGGGACCGGCTATGGGCTCCCAGGACACAAATTAGAGGAGGCAAAGCTCTGCCTCTGCAACAAGGTCTCCTCGATGTATCAGGAGTCAAGTAGATGACAGGCGAAAGCTGCCTGGAGCCACCAGAGAGCATGGGTCAGCACCAGTCAGCCTAGGTGACAGGTCCCATGTCCTTTCACCATCCCCAGAAACTGTTCACCCAATTCTTTTATGTCTACAGAGCCTGGAAGGACAAACTGCTCTTGCCTTCACAAGAATGGTCACCGCTTTCCACGAAGTTATACTTCCGAGAGGCTAGCGCCGAAGTACAGGTGAGGGAGGCAAGTTCTGGGTTTGATCACTTCCATCCAGCACAGAGCACTCCTCCCCTACCCTGCAAGTATCAGCTGGTGTCAGGAGGTGAACTACTCACTGCTGGAGAAGGCGCACATCCTCCCTGTGCCTGCTTCTCACCTAGGGGATACGCAGCGAACAGCCTCTTATTCCCAGCAGTCCCAACGCAAACTCCAGCATGTCAATATCTCTGCTACGAGATATTCTAGGACCACAGAGACGCTGCAACAACCAAGCTGCAGAGCCCAAAAAATATCAAGGTCAAAAGTAACAGTGAAAGAAACCTCAGAGAACTCCAACTTACTGTTTGCAGCTTCTCCCGGTTGTCCAGCAGGAGTTTTTCTGTGCGTCTGTAAGCCTGAGCCACCAGCACTTTTGCTTCCTTAGAAGACAGTAACAAGAAGAGATTTGCAGTGCAAGTGGCAACAAACACAACGTGTGGACAAACAAGGAGAGCACCATGGGAAAGAATGTGCAAACCGAGCAGGCAGAAAGCAGTTACCACTAACAGAAAATGCAGATAAACCTTTCGAAAAAAGCCAAAAGAGCGCTTGGGATAAGGAACAGTAAACTCTTGTGCTAGCAAAACTCCTGAATTTCCCCGCTGATGGGAAATGAAGTCTACGGAAGCTGCCCAGTAGCAAAAGATACAGCTCAGTACAAAGCCCAAGGAAGCACAGCTACAGTGCTTTGGAACCAGAGCTTTTCTGGTTTTCAGCTATTTGACTTGCATTTTTCAGCGAGCTGCAGAAAGTAAAGAACAGACAGGAACACGCGCTCAGGGGCAGCCTTACGTGGTCCATCATTTGCTGAAGTCCCTGGCTGAAAGGGCGCCGACCGATTCCCGGTGCACTCTCCGCATCGGGGAAGGAGAGCTGCCCGATGCTGGGCACCATCCCGTACTGCTTCACCATGGAGTAGGCTATCTTGGTCACCTTCTTCAGGTCGTCCTGGGCTCCTGCGTGAAAAGAGATGCG